>NC_072790.1:233370653-233673683 GCF_028583425.1 Eublepharis macularius | reverse complement strand
CTACTGGCGGTACCGTGCCCAAAGGCGCAGGGCTGTTGCTAGATTTTTGTCCAGCAACTCGTTTACCACCTTTGCAATGACGCGTGCACGAAGACGACGGCGCCAGCCCCGACACCAGTGGTTTTTCCTGGCAGAGATGCAGGAACCGAGGCAGCATTGGGTATACCCACGCAGCACGGATTGGTGGGAGAACATCGTGCTGCGACATTGGGATGAGCATCGGTGGATTCGCCGTTTCAGAATGTCCAAGGGCACATTTTTGGAGTTGGTCGCCGCTCTCCGTCCAACGCTTCAGCGAAAGACAACAACCTTCCGCTCCCCGATTTCTGTTGAGCGCAGAGTAGCTGTTGCGATCTGGTGGCTTGCAAGCGGCACGAGTTACCAGGTCACCAGTGACTTGTTCGGACTTGGCAAGTCAACTGTTGCCTCGGCAGTTGTAGAATTCTGCCTTGCCGTCGAGCTCCACCTGCTTTCCCGAACGGTTCTCTTTGGAGACTCTATTACCCAGGTAAGTTATATAGTGAACTAGCTGAATTTCGTTATGCCGGTCATCCTTAAAAAAAAAAATTCTGTGCTGCCTCTTAAAAACCTTATAAAAACCCTTTTATTCACAGTGCTGCCACCCTCCCCTACGCTTCCACCCCCTGAAAGAAACCATAGGTACACTGGAGTCATGGTTTGCACTGTGTCTCATGCCACATCACTGTAAAACTGGATTAGCAATTCCTACACAAACACATTTGCGGATGACCTTTTAAATTGTGGTGAGCGGCATCACAATAGTGGACATGTGTCTCTGCTATGGCACGTCCACTGCTGCAATGTTAATGCCAGCAGAATTTAGGCAACAAAAATTTTACTTTGTTCCAATTCTCATTAAGTGAAATCCGAACACATCCTCTCTTAGTGCCAGTCACCCACCACATTCAGGTTCTGATGGCATAATTGTGATTTTGGATCACTGGGGTCATTGTCTGCACAGCGTGTCATGCCACAGAATAGTGCAACTGGGCGGACAATTCTTTCCCGTGTTCTTTGTGTTAAAAAAAAAAAATTGTTCAGCTTTGTTATTGGCCCCATGGGACTGCAATGGTGTCTCCAGTTGCGCATTGTTAATGCTTGCTATCCCTGGGTCAAAAGTAGACCTCTGTATGGAGACTACATCTTCGATTGCTGTTGACATGACTAAGGCATCAATTTTACAGTGTCTGACGGTTTTTTTTTGGTTCTTCGGTTACAGTTTAATCGAAGCTGCATGATGGAGCAGAGAGAGACCATATCGTTCTCTTTCTGGTTTTGAATGAACAGAATGCAACTTCTATGGTCTTATCCCCCCCAAAAATAAGTTATTCGAATTATGCCACCACGTGAAAAATCCCCTCTCTATTCCTTGGAAACATCTCAATGACATTTGTAGTGGATGTCCCTGGAACAAAGCAAGAAACATTGTTACACAGTAAATGTTCACATTGCTTTCATGTGCCAATCACTGTAACTTTCATGGCAACTGTCTTTGAATCATTGGACATGAGAGATAGGAATAGTCAGCAGTGAAATAGATGTGG
The DNA here is from genome assembly GCF_028583425.1 of Eublepharis macularius. Lineage (NCBI taxonomy): Eukaryota > Metazoa > Chordata > Lepidosauria > Squamata > Eublepharidae > Eublepharis > Eublepharis macularius. Next base: position 233,672,118 of record NC_072790.1, on the reverse strand, counting down.
ATTGAGTTACGTAAGGGCTTTGAACACTTCAGAACACATTTAACAATCTGCTACGAACCCATTTGTAATAGTTCCTTCAAGCATCAAGCTATATCAACCCTGGGCATTTTGTTAATTGGACTACTGTGGAATCTTTTCCTTCTATCAGTATTGAAACAACACTTTACCGTGCTTCCTAATTTTTCCCTCAGTTTGGTTAAACAATAGTCTTTGTTCCCCACCCTATCTTTTCAAACAGATAATGGATGGCTTCAGGAGGATGGGGTTTCCTCACTGCGTGGGAGCAGTCGACGGGACACATATCGCCATTTGTGCCCCTGGTGGCCATCCAGAGCAGTATGGCAACAGGAAAAACTTCTCCTCGATACTGCTCCAGGGGACTGTGGACCACAGAGGAAGGTTTGTGGACGCCGAGGTGGGGTGGAGTGGCAAAAACCATGATGCGTTTGTTTTTGCCCACTCCGCCCTGTGTTCTGCGATGGACTCTGGCGCACTGATCCCCGATAACCACGACATGGTTTTGGATGGGATTAGAATTCCACCTGTGATTTTGGCTGACGGTGCATATCCCATGCGCAGATGGCTCATGAAGCCATACGGCCGAACCGCAACAACGACCGCACAGCGGAATTTTGATCGGCAACTTGCTCGCTGTAGGAACGTGGTGGAAAGGAGCTTCGGTAGATTGAAATCCAGGTGGAGGTGTCTCTCACACAGGCTGCAGATTAGAGAGCAAAATGTCATCTCAGTTGTGACTGCATGTGTGGTGCTCCACAATTTGTGCGAGAGCAAAGGTCACCCGATAGTGGGTGGCGGTGAATGCCCCTCACCGGTGCTGCTGTCCCAACAGGAGGAGCAAGATTACAATGGCAACACCGGGTACCTTGCGGAGGGCAAGATGGTCCGCGATGCCCTTGCCAGACATATCTTGGGAAGGATGGACTCACTCTGAGATTGCTTGTGTGTGTTGGCCAAACGTGAATACCGGAACAACACTCATGTTAACCGGGCTCAAGACAGAAAGAAACACTGTGATTGGGGTTGCAAAAATTCTTCTTTCCTCTTGTATGTTAATAAAAATTACTCTACATAAAGTTAGAGAATCTCTCCTAATATTTTTCTTACTTGATTTAGAATATTTAAGTTTAAGCTTTGGAAGGAGAATTGAAATGTGTAGTGTTGTTGATTTGCCTCACAGAATGCGATAATTCCTGTTTGTTTACATGGTTAAGCACAAGGCGGTGTGACAACAGATTAAAAATTGATATTTCCAAATGAACCATCATTTTGGAAATTTCCAAAGTCTCCAACAATGACATTTTCACAGCCAACCATTGCTTAATATGTTTGTCTTTGAAGCATTAGAGAAAACAACGTTCTAGGATACATCCAAGCACGCAGTCTGGGAAAAAGGGGGAGAAATCGGCTTAGGAATGGCCAGACACATCAAGGAAAGCCACAGCAGCCACTTTGCAGGATGTGCTTTTTAGAACAAACCGAGATCTACTTGAAATAACTCATGGGTTACTGAATTATCTTTGTCATGTTCCAACTCGCCCTGAGAACACTGGTTCTTGAAAATCAAAAATGCACAAATCATTGTTAGTCAGAAAGGTGCTTCCCGTCCCATAAATATTTTTTGCAAGCTTAGCTTAAAATAGCAGACTCCGCGATCCATTGGCTAGATGCATCAGTGTACAAACATCTCGGAGGCAATCTCAAATCATTGATTATCACAGGACATGATTTAGATTTAGATAACATCTTCTCACCTCACATGAGAGAATACATCTTTTCCAGTAATTGTGTTTCTTTCATTTGATCAGGAAAGGGTGACTAGTTTGGAGACACAAACGTAACATGATTGGGGCTCCCCTTTTGGGGGGGGGTTGGGTATCTCCAAGAGCTGGCTAACTGTGTTATTAGATATTGGGTTGACACAAGACACATCTTGAGTGAGAATGGGGACAATTTTCACCGTTGTGTATGCCGGTGTGGTTTATTTGGGAACTGTCCTTTGTCTCAGTCAGAGGCCCGACAAGTCATGGAATTGGATATAACTAAGGGAAGACAGGAGGGGGTGGACAAAATTCAGATTGCACATGCCATGACTGATCTAACCAAAAAAGGGGGGGACTGCGGTGTTGAAAGCACGGGACTGAGTGTGTGGGCAACGGTTGAGATCATGGAAACCCAACAATAGCGCAAACACTGCCCATAAGTGTGGTTGAGGCCATGCCAGAAAGAAACCACCATTATCAGCCTGGATCAGAATTCTCATGGAAAAGCCCATCCATGTCGACACACTACTGGTGTGCTCCTGCTGGAGCTGGGCGTGAGTATGGACCATAAACCACGTTGGCCTGGATTGATGTGTCCTCTGCAAGTGCTGAAAATGCAGTTTGCAGAAAAACAAAAATGCATGAACGTTATAAGAAGGTGCAAACATTATTTTTTTCATGAAGTGGAAATTTGAAATTGTGGCTATACATTGTTAGGAACACCAAGCAAAAATTTTAATTAACACAACTACAATTATTAAAACTGTGGCAACAACATAACCAAAGACTCATCCTAGGACGACACTGCACAATGTTCAGAGGGTCAGCCTATCTCTAGGTTTGCCAACGCATGACCGTCTGGTGTTGGGGTGCCTGTTAGAGACAGTTAAAACGTCCTGAGACAACTGTTCTGTTTCTTGCGTGACAAATGTTTGCCGGTGTTGACTGGCTAGCATCTCTCCAAGTGCTTTCAATGTTTGGACAGCATCAGTCATCACAGCAATGTTACTTTGCCATGCTCTGGCAAAGTTGTCACTTTCCGACCTTGCTTGCTCCAAAAACTCTCTCTGTAGCCTCCTCTCATCCGACCTCCATTCACACATGACCTCTCTGTCATTCCTCCACTCTGCGAGATGAGCATCATGTTCCTGCCGAGATCGGTTCATCATTTGGTCAGCCACGCCATATAGTGCTGCGTTACGCCTCTTCCTGTTTCTGATCTGGTTTAACCTTGTCCCCGGAGAAAGTTCTGCCAAACATGCGTTCAATCTTCCTAATTGTGTGAAAGATAACTTTTGTCATTGATCCACACACATTAATTCCACTACAGCCATGTATAATCACGAAGCATTACAGAAAGTATTGTGATGGTGGGATGTGCCCCACACTGGCCCCAAGCAAAGAAGGGAATTGGCATGACAGGAGCACTGGTCTTCCATGTGACACAATGGTAACCGAAAACACAAGTTGCAGTTCAGAAAACATCAGTCCATGCATAGATTGCCATGCACACCTGTGGATTGATTACCATTTGCTGTTGGGGATTGTCAAATAAGTATGTCGGAGAGGATCGATTCCAGTGTGCGATCCACAAATTTATGAGGTGATGCGTAACAACCATTTTAAACATTACAGGTGTGTGTTCCGAGATGAGAGACATACCACTGTTTCGAATTAGCAAGTACACAGATCCTTACTTTTCTAACCGATGATGAATAATCCACTCACCATTGTTGTCGCGCAAGCGATGGGCCATTGGCAGGTCAGATTCACTGTCCGCGTCATCCTCAGCACTGGCACTGGTGGGATTGTTCTCTGCAAATCGAAGCGTGTGACATTATGAGTGATTAAAAAGGCTGTTCCTTGGTTAAGTAACGCGGAAAAATCCTGGATGTCCTCCGTTCTCCAGGTTTGTGGCCAGATGGGGTTGTCACCGGATCATGGTATGCAGAAGTTTGGAAATGCAGATGCTATCTCTCTGGGATGACAGCAGAGGGACAAATTGTTTCCATTTCCAAAGTCTCCAATTCAGTTTTCAGTAAAATACGTAAAGGTTCAATGTGGGCACTGTAACACATGGAATGAGATTAACTGCATGCATAAATGGACTCCTGATGTTGTAATAACCTGAATGTCTGCAGGACACGGGTACCGCTGTTCTTGCAAGGACAGCGATCTTGTCTGTGTCTTAACAGTTCTAAAAACACCAAACCATCCACCTTTCACAGCAACATTCAAATAAGTGTGATTCTCAGAAGGGCACTATGAATTTGACAAAACATTTTTTTTTAAAAAAGGAACCATATAGTTTAACATTTTCACGGGGGAATGTACTCAGCTTTGAAATCACACGTGATGGTGACCTGCACTCCTCACTGTAGAAAAGGAAGGGTGACATCTTCATGGGCAGTTATGTGCTTAAACAACATAAACCTTGTCTTGTCTGGATGGGTCATCTCTTTTAAAAAAAGAAATTGAAATATGCCAGCACATGATATCCCCAAATCATTATCACGCTTTTCAGGTGGGGTTCTCACAATAGAATGAAATCTGAAAAATAACCATTAAACAAGAAATACAAATTTGGCCCCCAACAGGCACACTCAATACCCACCCTTGTCTTCCAGTCCATCTATGGTGCGGTCAAGGTCATCATCGGCTACATCCGTGGACGATGTTGAGTTATTTTCTGGAGTCAAGGAAAAAAATATCACATTATTAGCTTTTTACAAAGGTGAGCGTGCGCACAGACAGAAATTGGTTTGTCTCACTTTTATGTTGTCTGGTGTGCACTCACGTTCATACATGGTCGTTGGTGACGAGGTCCTCAAGAGGGCAGAATCCACGGTCACCAAATCGTGAGTAAATAACTCTTCAGATCCCTCCATTATTACATCAGGCCTGTTCAGCTCCTGGCGACCAATACCCAAATTCAAGCTGCGTGCAATTCTTCTTGGCTTCACACTCGCATCACCTCTCAATATACTGTCCAGCTCCCTAAAGTATGGGCAGGTGATTGGTCCATTGCCTGAGGTGGAATTGTGAGCAATCACGCGTTTGTACTCCAAACGCATAGCTTTGGTTTTATTCCGGCATTCCAACGCTGTGCGTTGATGGCCACGGGAGGACATCATCAGTGCGATTTTTTGAAAGCAATCAATGTTTCTGTGGGAGCTCCTGAGGGCTTCTTGAATTTTCTCCTCTCCCCAAAAAGAAAGCAAGTCCAGCACCTCGCGTTCCCTCCATGTTACAGATCTAAATGAAGCTGGTGCGAGGTCTGTCATATTTAAGCAATTGCTCTCAATGCCCCAATCTCCCAAATATCAGATGACAAATGAAGATTATACTTCCCTTCCACCTTTTGACGGAGGCGCAAACAGAATGCTGTGATCCCCAGTCGCTCAGAGGTTGACCTGAACTGTGTTCTCCCGCGGTTTGTTCAATCTATTCCCTGACCATGCGCAAAACAGCCCAACGGCTACCGTTCCTCTCTCCTGCCCTTTTATCTATTTTTATATTTCAATATTCCGTTATATCGAAGTTTTGTTAAAATGGAGGAACGAAAGAAACGTGGCAAACACCGAAGCGTTGTCTGTTCTTTGTGTTGGGGTGGTTGTATTTCTATTTTTTAAACTGTCAGTTCTGCGACCAAACTTTCAAATGTGCAGTTGCCTCAATCCTGCAAAAGCCGTGTTTTGCGACCAAGATGCGGATCCTCAGAGATTAATTCTAGTGTGTATTTTAACAGCGTTTCCCAGTATGTCCTCCTGGTCACTGGTTTTCTTTTTAAAAAAAATTAATTAAAAATTGATACATTTGCGCGGGAAAGCAAGGCAGTCTCCAGAGTTGATTTTCCTCCTTTTTGCAGAAGAACATGTCTCATTGGACAAAATTCAAGCGAGAGACCAATGAACTGTCTGTATTTTCGCGCCTCTTAGTAGCCGTTTTTTGCTCGTGTTAGTTCTCGTTCAATGTTTTTTTTGTAATATCGATCTCACAATACGATGGCCGGACGGGCTAAGGGAGTCTTCTGGACAGATGAAGAGGTGGAGACACTTCTGGACCTCATTGCACGCTCAGGGAAAGCTGAGCGTGTGATGAAGAGCACTCATTTGCCAACCAAGCTAATATTTCACAGGCTTGCAAGGCAAATGAGTGCTCGTGGTTACCAGCGGACCCCCGAGCAGTGTAGGTCCAAATTCAAAAGGGTAAAAGGTGATTTTTATGGGGCGCTGGAAGCTTGGCAGGGGATTCCTCGCCAAAGCGGAAAGCCCCCCTACTTCACCAGTCTCATGCACCTCTGGGATCTCTCCGGAAGACCAAGCTGGCAGACCCGAAGACATGCTGGTAAGTTTTTTTTTTTATAATTTGCGTTCTGTAAGTGTGACTTGAAAGCTCTCCCTTTGGCTTTCTCAGGACACAGCGGATTCCCTTGCTTCTGGGAATGTCCTGTTATCTGTCCCTTTACTTTTGCGAAATAATGTAAGATAGATAGAGTCTTGAGGCGTGCTAGCGTGAATTAGAATGGATTCCACCATTGATTGGTGTTTGAGAGAAGTTGAGAAAGTAAAAAATTCTTAGCTTTCCTAGAAATGTGCATGCAACACAGTCTTTCCCCCCAATATCAATAACATTGGTTTATTTTGTTTTCATTAATAGAAAGGATGACTGTTATGTTTGAGTCTGAGTTGATTCTCTGATGCTTGGCCTGTTTCCTTCTCAGCCATACTTCGTGGAAGAGTTGCGGCTCATCGTGCGGGTGAGGAAGAAGAGGAGGAAGCTCAGGAAATTCCTCCACAGTCACCTGAACAAACCGCCCCAGAGGACACAGAGGTTCCAGGGACACAGCAGCACTCTGGTGAGCCTAGTACCGAAATTTCCACTAAGTGCTGGTCACAAGTCGCACGGGTCAACAATTCAATAGCACGGTGCTCTAATTCGGCACATCAGAACAGATGAAGTGTCGTCCTTTGGCATTCCTTTATTTTCAAGCTTGGTGTTTAATGGTACAGGTTGTGCACGTGCGGGACATTGTGCTGCTTGAACATGCTTTATCCTTAAGTATTTGCTCTGCTGAAATCAAAAATTTACAGTTCCCAACACATGCTCCTAAGCTGCATTGACAAAGTGAAAATCAATAACGCTATTTCTTCAAATTTTTAAAGTGCCCTGTTTTTTTCTTTCACAGTTGAAGAAAGCGCCCCGGGAACGTCGGCAGAGGATGCTCCCTCAACTAGTGCTCCAAGAATAACCAAAACCCAACCCAGGAGGAGAAGTGTGGAGGACATTCTCACCGCAATGGAGGCCATGGAAGGAAGACTGGGTGCCTCCAGTAAGTGTTGTTTTGACAGGTGAGATAAACCCTTCACTTGGAAGATGATAATATCTATCCACTTCTCCACCTCTCCACAGTCACCAACTTGCAGGAGAGGATGACCATGGTGGAGGGGCGTCTGAGAAGAGTGGCGCGAAGGGTGTCCACCCTCGAACGGCGTGACCGGCGAACGGACAGAGCAGCAAGCACTTGAACTGTACTTACTTCTGTAAATATTCTTGTATTGCTTGGAATATGTGTAAATAGTTAATAATGGTTCTAACCAATTCATGCAGTAAATGTTAAATTAAAGGAAAATCAATGCGTGCCTTTTGTAAATATTTCCTGTTAACCCCCCCCCCCCCAAAATTATTGTTGGAATATTTCAATTTTGACATATAAACACTTTTGGTACTGTTTCTTGGTCTTTTTTTTTAAAAGTCTCTGGAAAAACTGCCAGGGCAGCAGTCTATATAACAAGCGATCCTGCATCTGAGTGTTGTGCATGTTATTGGGGTCAAACTTTGACAATACCTTTCCATTGCCCCATGGGGAGGGCAAGGAGGTGTTGGGCCAAGTGGAAGAAGGACCAGGAGCCATTCTAATTGGGCCAATTTTTATTCAACATATGCCTCTGCACAGCCTTTACTTGCATACTGGAATTGGGGTTTCTGTATGCTTGCATTTTAAAGAAAGGTTGAAAAATTTAAAGTAAGTCCTGATTTGGTCACCCTGGTAATGTTTTTTTAGGAAAAAATGTTTTCTTCAAATCATGCAGCTATTCCTTCAAGACTGAGCATGCGACTCTCAAGTTTGTTTTTCCTTTTTTTATTTTTTTTCCGCATAAAGTTTGGTATAACGATATTACAAAACGTCCAAAGGAAGGTGCTCCACAAATCATCGTTTCGGGGAAAAACCAGTGACCACGCTCATATTGGGCCCCCATCACATCAAAAGAGCAAACGAGGAGGAGAAACGTCTGTGTATGGTGACTTTCAAAACTGACTTTCCTTGAACGATAGGATGCCGTTCCCTTTATCCTTTACCGCGAATGCTCCATTTAACGTTATTTCGATATCATAAAAAGAAAAAGGAAAAAAAACCTACACATTATGAAAGGGCCATCGAAAGGACAGTCAATCCCCAGCATTCCATTGACCGTAAAAAAAAATTTTGACTAGATTCTGCATAGCCTAATGTTTGTAAAACTGCAAGGTCAAAGACAGCAGTTCACAAACCACGAAGTAATGGATGTTTTGAGCAGCCAATCGGAACTCTTGGAACGGCAAGAAAAATGGAGGAGGGAAAGGTTCAAAAACAAAACCCGCGAAAATTGCGGATTGCCCGTTCACGGCCACCGTTAACGTCCCGCAAAAAACCCGTTCCTAAAAAAACGTGGAATATGCGGATGAGATGCGTTTGGGCCAACAGCTTATGTGACCGCGGCTCGGAATTGCGGGGGAAATCCGGGGAAAAAACGGAAGAAAAGGGGTAGTGTGGATTCAGCCACAGTTACCAGCATTCCCTGTCTAGGAAGAAATCTATGGATAAATATTTCCAAAGGTATTGTCTCTAAAATGAGCCACACAATGTAATTTTTTAAAAAAATAATTTTAAAAGGTATCATTTTGAAGCATTTACAACTTCTTCCCTTCTTGCCAAGGCATGTTTCTTCAGAAATTAATGGCGCTGATATAATTCGAGTTTTTCTTCATGCAATTTATAATTAGCTTATGGAACTCCTTGCCACAGGAGACAGTGAGATCACTTACATTTTTTTTAAGGGTTAGACAAATTCACGGAAGGGAATAGATCAATCAGAGGCTTTTAATCTTGGTAGCTAAATGGAATCTCCAGGTACAGCGGCAGAATACCTGTGAGGAGTATCAGTGGCTGAACTCAGCCGTCCCCTGGCTGTGGACTTCCATGCAATATCTGGGTGACCAGTGTGGGAAACAGGATGCTGGGCTCACTAGACATACAGACTAATCCAGTAGGGCTCTTCTGGTGGGCCTGTATTAACCCCAGAGTTGCACCCAGTAGGTAGTTGATGGGACCCCACCACTGCACACAGCCAGCCTCCACTCAACTGTTCGGCTGCTATCGATTGTGGCCTTCTCTGTGTTTCCTGGAGATATTGATCAAACAGTTGGCCACAGCCCTAATGGGCCAAGCCAAGCCAAGCCATTAGCAACGGGCAGAGCACATGCCCTCTGCCAGCTAACTGGGCCTTTGGTGATACATCCCAGGCTTGAATTGCTGGCTGTGCTTCCTTTGCCTGTCAGCAGCTTAATTATCATAGAAGCTCGCTGTTTCTTCTCCCCCTCTTTCTTTTATCTTTAAGTGTCGGATGAACATACTCCAGGGAGAAATAATTGAAGGGTTCATGCCCCAGCGGCTGGCAAAAACGTGATGCCAGGGTGGGTGGACACAGGGATGTGATCGAGGGTGGAAGGATGTCTGGCAAAAGGCCGGCTTGTTTTTATTTCCCCAAACCCTCCCCATCTTTATAGTTCATTTTCCAATATCTCACTCCTTGCCCATTCTGCTCTCAGCGCCTGGACCAACCCACCCTGCTCCTAGGAGAGTCAAATGCAAAGGCCTTCTGCTCCTTTAAGAATTGCATCAAAGGAAAAATGTTGGCATGTGCACCATTTTCTAACTCCAGGCTGTACATTAGCTAGATGCCGCTGGGAAGCTCACAAGTAGGGCATAAAGGCCCTTCCCCCCAGTGTTTTCTCTAGCACCTCATATTTCAAGGTAGACTGCCTTGGTACATGGAAGTTCCATTTGGCTATCACATTAATAGTTCTGTCTCTAATGTGTAGGTGAATGGCATCCTGGAAGAGGGCCTTCTCAGTCGTAGCACCTAAACTCTGGATGGAACTCTGTTCCCCGAGAGACCTTCCTGCCCCAATTTGTTGTCATCTTCTTTTTGTTTTGTCTGGCATTCCTTCAGTGACTCCTCCTTCCCTGTTAGGGGTGCCAGGTCCCCCAACTCCCCCAGTGGGAGATCAGGAGCCTGGCATATACCTTTCTGCACCCCTGTGTCTGTGTTTGCGCACCTGTGTGCACATGCACGCTCCTGGGCTCACACGATGACATCACTTCTGGGAAGTGACATCATCATGCAGGTCAAAGAGTGGCCTGGGAGCGCTCCTGTGGTCACTAGGGGGCCGAATCAGCCCAAATTGGGCCCGAATTAGGATGCTGGGGGCACAGGAGCATGCCATGCCACCTGGGGGCACGCCCCCCTGCTAGCCTGGGGACAGGAGGAAAGTGGGAGTAGGGAATCCCCTGCCCCGGGCGGGTGAATGGCACCCCTATTCCCTGTTGTTTTGATATATGTGTATTTTATTGTATTATATGTGTACTTTAACATGATTTTAATTATTAGAATTATGTGTTTTTGTGTGGTTTTTAATGTGTATTTTTATTACATATATTTTTAATCTGTTTAATCTTTTGGTGGCTCTGATGTGGGCAGAAGGGTGGAGTATAAATCCTGCAAACAAACAAACAAACAAATATATAGCTTCTTGGGGATAGATCAGTCAACGTGATAGCCAAATTCAACAGACCTGAATCCTTTTCGGGCAGGTTTTAAAGATCCAACTCAGATTTCTTCAGCCATACAGCAATTAAAAAGTAAATGGCTGTTAAAAAATAAGAGCCCCCGAATGGCCTCAGAATGCCTCTGCAGGGGGGAGGAGGGGCTCTTCACTCCCGCCTCAAGCCATTTCCCCACGTCACAATCGCAGGGGAGGAATTTTCCCCTGTTTTTACTGCTCCACATGCAGAGAATACTCCACGTGGAGCAGAAAAAACAGAAAAAAACCTACCTCCCCTGCTATTTTAACAGGGGGGGGGGAATGGCTTGAGGGAGGGAGGAGGAGTGTCCCGTCCCCCCAGGAGGAATTCTGAGGCTGTTTAGGGCCTTCTTTATTTTTAACAGCTATTCCTCAAAGCTGTTGTGTAGCTGCAGGGAACTTGAGTTAGGCCCAGCTCTTTAAAAACCTGCAAGTCTGTTGGCCCTCGGGCAAGGGCCAGCCAGATGCCTCTAGGAACTCCCGAAATCAGGCACCAGCCTTCTCCAGCATCTGGAATTCTGAGGTAGACTGCTTCAGAACATGAAAGTTCCATTTAATAAATGGTTGTTGAGACACTTGTCCCTGAGACTTTGCCGAATCCTGTTTTGAAGCATAGAGAGATCTTTGAGCCAAGCTACAAGTGACGCCTGACACAGGTTGGACACTTGTCAGTTTACCTCAAGTTTTGATGAGAAATGTAGGCGTCCGTGTTTTACAGCTTGGTTCTCCATTACAGCTGCAAGACCAGGATGCCTACATTTCCCATCAAAACTTGAGGGAAGCTGTTCGAGTCTGTTTTAGGCTGGCTCTTTCTTTTCATGCTGCGCTTCGGCAGCCAGAAAACACCACAGTTCAATCTTTGGAGCACCCTCCATTTCTCCCTTCTCAATATCTTTCTACAAGACATATGAAACTGCCTTGCACTGAGTCAGGCCCTTAATCTGCTTTGCCTTGCACATCCTCTTCTGACAAGAGTTCTGCTACAGTGTCCGGTCCTGCCACCTTAAGATCCTTTGGAAGATTGCACCTGGCATTCAAAGCACATGGGTACTATAGGCTTTTCTAGCATTGGCTCCCCCTAAAGCATGTTAAAATTCTAAGTCAGCTGTGTTGGTATATTCAGTAGAAAAAAATCTAAACTGTATTGTAGTAACCTTTACTAGTACCATTTATCAAGACAAATTAAAGTATCACAGAAGCAGTGAGCAAGCTCTTAAGTTCACCAGAATTTTCCTTCTGGCTAAAGAATTTGCTCCTTTGCTAATACAAGGTTTACCTGGACGCTCTGTTTCTGACCTAGAAGTCATACTCCAACAACAAAAAATTCCAGCATGAAATCACTGAATCGGGATTCATAAAGAGATTTCACATTACCTCTCTCCATGGACCGAACGAAGAATTTCTTACTAGATTAGCACGCAATACAGGTTCAATAAGCTTAGCATAACAAGCAAATGGCCTCTGCATTTTTCTTGATTAGACTGAAAAAAGTCTAATCAAGCTGGGAGTTGCAGGAGAGGGGATGTCCCATTCTCCTCTCCTCTGTTTGTTCCTGGGGGTGTAACTCTGGGTCAAGCTAGAAGTGACGAATTACACTTGAACGGCAAGTGAACAGACTCCCATGTATTCCTCCCTGTTCACTTGCGCTCCACTTGCGCTCTGCTTGATCACGTAGTGCAACAGGGAGGAATACATGGGAGTCTGTTCACTTGCCATTCAAGTGTAATTTGTCACTTCTAGCTTGGCTCATGGTTAGATTAGGATCTGGGAGGCCCAGGTTTGAATCTCCACTCCGCAAAGAAAGCTAGCTGGGTGGCCAGTCACATACACTCAGCCTAACCTACGTCACGAAGTTGTTGTGAGGATAAAATAGAGCAGGGCCGGTGCCACCATTGAGGCGGTGAGGCGGGCGCTGTGGGTGCCAGGGTGCCGGAGGGGGCTCCCGGGGCGGAGGCGCCTGCCACAGAGCTGGTGTGGCTGGCCCGCAGCTGCTGCAGCCATCCAACCCTGCGCCACTGCCACCGCTGCTGCCACACACACCCAGCCGGGCACAGCAGCCATGGGCCAGGCACGGCAGGTGGCCGGGGCAGCGTGCAGAGCACGGGCAGCCTCCGCACGCCGCCCCAGCCACCTGCCGGCCAATGGGCCTGGCTTTGCTGTGTGATGATGTCATCATGTGGTGACATCATCACGCAGTCCAGGGGCACGCATGCGCACACTGTGTGCTCGCGCATGTGGGGGTGGCCGTGGGTGCCAGAAGCCCTGGCGCCAGCGGTGAAATAGAGGAAAGGAAAATGATGGATCCCAATTGGAGAGGTATAAATGGAGTAAACAATAAATTTTGTCTTTTTCCCAGTAGCCTTGAGTGCAACAAAACCTTTTTTGCACCTAACACAGACTAACCAAGTGACAAACTATATGAGATTCTTTTTGCACTCTGAAAGGTGGCTCTCCCGGCTTTCATGTACAGCTGCAATTACACGCCACTGCCAATACCATGTTACAGCCCAGCACCACGCAATTCATGTCCACACAAATATGGGCCGTCATCACACGGCCATAAATTTAGCGCCAAACTAGCGCCATCTCCCGCTGAATGCTCATCTTATTCCGGCTCTCTTGCAATTTTGCCATTCTCCACAATTCACGCTTTGTGACTCTTTATGTCGTCTTTATCCACTTCCATGTGAATGCCCTGAATCGACTATGAACGCTTTGCAATGCCAAAACGCTCACTCTCCCCGATCATCTGTCTCACCTAACACTGATTCTCCTACCCTACACTCCCACAAGCCCCAGCACGACCTGCAATTAAGCCTCAAAGTAATTTTTTTAAAAAAACGTCAGCCTTACAGCGCTATAGCGCTATTCTGCCATGGGCGGGAAACCTCTGCTACCTATCACGGTTTGCTTTTGGGTTGGCCCAGCACAACATTGGTATAATAGAAGAATGATATAGCGCAAATATGCGAAAAAAATTTTTAAAAAGGGGGCGGGATTTTAGGGCCCCGTTTCCAGAGGCACTTTGACTGACCGTCGAATTGCGCTTTTCCCTTTTAAGGTGACTGACTGGAAGCGCAAGCAGTCGTCAAAAGATGGGAGAATCCATTCTAATAACGATAACAGAAGAAATGATTTGTAGTGCAAAACTGACGAAATAAGGGCCCGTGTGACGACGGCCATGGTGCATTATGGAAGGGCAATCTCTGATTTCATATGTAGACGGTGTCACAGTGGTCCCCTTAAATTTGCGGGAGAGAATCTCATGCATGCTCCCCTACAAACCTGTCCAGTTTGCAGGAAACATTAGACCAATAGGTGGCCCCTGCAATGTCAGTTATGCATTTAATTGGAGATTCACAGCAGCAATGGCCTCAGATTTAAAAAGAAAAGATGTGAACAGGCTGCTTTTAACCGGTAAGGAGAGAGGAAGGCCAGGTAATGGCAGAAAGGTGTGGCGGGGGTTTGCGCAGGTACTGCTGGTGCCGAAACCTGTGGTGGGATGGTCAGAGATGGGTTGGAAAACGGGAAAGATATGGCCAGGTATCAGGGTAAGGAATGCTGGGAGGGAAATTCCTCTCAAATGAAGGTGAAATAGCCCCCACCCCAGTCCAAACTGGTTCTGCAGCTCTGCACTTGCACACAGTACTAAATAGATTGCTGGAATTAAAGTTGGAAGAAAAGCAGGGTCAAGATGAGGAAAGAATGTTGGGAACGCAGTGGGTTGGGACAAACGGCATCTGAGTGAACCAAGAATTACAACAGGGAAAGAACCTCTTGTGTAGATTTCCTTCAGGGTGGCCATTTACAGTGCAATCCAAACAAAAGTACACCTTCTAACCCTATTGGCTTTAACTGACTAATGTAATTTACTCTTTAATTAACTCTGCTTAGAAAATTTAATAACCTAATAAACTATCGCACTGCTGGTTGCCATTATTTATTTGTTCTATTTTTAACAATAAATCCAGAAGACAGGGTTGGCAAGCCATTGCATTCCAGAGTTTTCTGTGTCGGTTTCCCGTCTTTTTTCAAGCCTGATTTGTGGTGATTTTTTAAAAACTTTAGGTACCAAGCTGTTCCATGCGGACCATCAGGATGCTATTGAGTTGTTTCAGGGCACCTTTAAATTTTCCTCCTTCTGCTTCCAGCTTAATTAATTATTTCCTGCTTCACCTCAAATATAACTTATTAGCTCTTATTGTAGAGGCAAGGAGCACTTAATTACTGTTTTGTGCTTGGTGCCAACAAAGCTACTGTTCTGAATTTTAAAAAATGTTCACAGTTGCTTCATAATTGCATTAATACAATAATAATGCATAAAACAAAAACATAATGAGCAATGACTTTGCCTGGATGCAAGGTCACAAGCAGTACTGAGATACATAAACGCCCCCTGGTATAAGAACTGATAATTAACCATTGATTAGAGAATGCCCTTGCAGTCAGCTGCCAAAAAATAATTAGGCTGGAAACAAAGGAATAAAAGGAAAACTGCAGAGTGAAGTAGAACTTTTAATTAAGGGGTGATCTTTTAACATCACTTTATAGTGTGCTTTTAGTCTGAACATGTTATTTTAAGCTGCTCAATTATCTATGCCTTTTGCTCATGGCTGTGTGTGTTTTTTTAAATTCTGGAGTTTTATTTTAATTATTAACTTTTAATGTTTAATGTTTTCTGTTTTAGCATGTTTTACTTTGTAAGCAGCCTCGGGCAATTTCCCAGGAAAGGTGGGGGGGGGGATGCTAAATAAATAAATAACTCTTGTTGAACGGGATTTACTTTTGAACAGTTGTAGAGTAGAGCCTTGCCCATAAGGCAGATTTTTATAGAGAACATAAAATTAGATAAAATATAGAACCTCTAGCTTCAGTTCGAACAGAACAGCCCTTGTCTGGAAATGCTCTTCCATGGTATGAATGAAAGTGTTGCCTTACTGCTGTTTTTGGATTCCTTCTAAAACAGTGCCTTATTGCTTTACTCCTTCCCCTGAAATGAGACTCCTCAGGACTGGTTGGGCTGGTAATGAAGGAAGCTTAAGGTCAAAGGGGAACGTCCCATGAGCCAAACAGCTTTCCCCAACCTTCTAGGGCAGCAGCAACTGTCCAGGAACCCAGAGCCTGGGGCAGGTCCAGCCCATGACGAACCGCAGGTTATTATGGCCCTCCAGTGTGTTCATAACAGTGTTGCCAGCTCCAGGTTGGGAAATCCCTGGATACTTTGGGGGTGGAGCCTGGAGAAGGTGAAGTTTGGGGAGAGACCTCAATAGGGTGTAAAGCCATAGATTTCACCCTCCAAATCAGCCATTTTCTCCAGGAGAACTGATCTCTATGGCCTGGAGAGCAGCTGTAATTTCAGGAGCTCTCCAGCCACCACCTGGAGGCTGGCAACCCAAAGTTGAAGGGAGGCAACAAAAAACAAGATATTTGTTATGGTTTGGTATGATGGTGGGACACAAGTCCTATGTTGACCAATATCAGCTACATCGTGGCAATTCTGCCAGGACAGAACACTCACCTGCACCGCTGGTTGGTTGGTTTTCTTGCGCTTGGCTTAATGCGGATCCAGGCTGCACTTCATGCCCTGCATCTGGTGAAGGGAGGAAGATCTCATTTGGAGCTGGATCCAGACGGGCTGGAGACAAGGCAATGATACAATGGGGAAATGGTTTCCAAGAGCCAGTGTGAGAGGGTGGCCTTAGCAGCCCTTAAGTTGCCCCAGGGTCTCCAAGACTTCAGCCTGGTTCCTGTGGCTGTTTTGTGCCTGGCTCAGCCACAGAACAGGTAAAATTAAGAAGGCAACCAAGATGATTAAGCAATGGGAGAGCTTTTTCTAAAAGGAGAAGCAGAAGACTTGGGGGATTTTCAGCTTAGGGGGAAAAAAAGACTAAGCACCCGATGAATAGGGTTGCCAACTCCAGGTTGGGAAATTCCTGGAGACTTGGGGGTGGGTTCTGGGAAGGGTGGGGGTTTGTGGAGGGGAGGGACCTCAGTACAGTATAATGCTATAGAGTCTACCCTCCAAAGCAACCTTTTTCTCCATGGGAATTGATCTCTATACTCTGTGCGCAGAGTGGTAAGCTGCAGTACTACATCCCAAGCTCCGCTCATGACCTGAGTTCGATCCTGGCGGAAGTCAGGTTCAGGTAGCTGGCTTAAGGTTGACTTAGCCTTCCATCCTTCCGAGGTCAGTAAAATGAGTACCCAGGTTCTTGGGGGTAAAGTGTAGATGACTGGGGAAGGCAATGGCAAACCACCCCATAAGAGGTCTGCCAAGAAAACGTCATGATGTGACGTCCCGCCATGGGTCAGTAATGATTTGGTGCTTGCACCTTTAGTCTGGGTGTTACTTGTAATTTGGGGAGATCTCCAGGCCCCACCTGGAGGTTGGCAGCCTTACCAATGGAGCTGATGGACAATAGATTCACAATGGAAAAAAAGAAAATACTTGAGTGATTAACCAATTGTGGACTTCACTTCCAATGGACGTAAGGACGATCATGAACATAGATGACTTTAAGATGGAATTAGGGAAACTCATGGAGAAAAGATCCATCAGTGGCTACTATTAATGGCGAGGGCACCTCCATATTCAGTGGCAGTAAACCTCTGAACAGCAGTGCTAGGAAGTGATATCAGACCTTGGCGTCTTCTAAGCACGTACAGAGTGCATTTTCGTTTACCACAGAGTAACAACTATCTCCAGCTAAATTTAGAGGACATCTCCAAGCCGACCATTGTCACCAACTCAAGGTCTGAGGTTTTTAGGCTGGATTAAGCTCCAGAATGTTGTTTGAGTGTGTGTCTCTCTTTCTCTTTCTTAAATAAATTTGTTACTGATCCCTTATTACTTGTCAAGACCAGGGCAGGAAGTGCCAGACTTTCGCGTTCTATTACGACTCCAGGAAACCCCAAGCCAGGCTTCAGAACTCCCAGGTTCGAAGCTCCATTTTGGGCGGAGAGTGACATCTGGTGGTTAATTATTGGACATGGCCAGAGTCCACATTGCAGCGCCCCATTTCTTAAACGCTGTTTTTATTCATAGTTTATAACATTTTTCAAATCATTTTTACCATATTGTTTTATGGTTCCAGCAAGTTGTTTTTAAAGTTATATTCAATACAAAACATAAACAAAGGAACAAACAACAAGAGAAAATGGAGCAACTGTTACTTAAAAGACACAAATAATGAGTTTTGCCAAGTATTAGATCAAAGGTAAGAAACAGGGTTGCCAGCTCCAAGTTGGGAAATTCCTGGAGATCTGGGGAATGAAACCTGGAGAAACCTGGAGAAAGTGGGGTTTGGGGAGGGAAAAGACCTTAGCACGGCACAATTCCATAGAGTCCACCCACCAAAGTAGCCATTTTCTCCAGGTGAATTGATCTCTGTGGCCTGGAGACCAGTTGTAATTCTGGGAGATCCAGCCACTACCTGGAGGCTGGCAACCCTAGTAAGAAAGTAAGTAAAAACTATTGAAGAGTCTCATTAAAACACAAGGTTAGAGTACCACAAGACACTATGAAAGCACTATTGCTACTGGTTGTGTGCAAGCATATGTGCCATTGAGTCACAACCAATTTATGGCGACCCCAGCAAGGGGCTTTCAAGGCAAGTGAGAAGTAGAGGTGGTTTGCTATTGCCATCCTTTGCAGCGTCTTCCTTGGTAGTCTTCCATCCAAGTACCAACCCTGCTTAGCTACCAAGATCTGATGAGATTGGGCTATACCGTATTGCCTTCCTTCCACTGATACTGGTTAGTATATCAGTGATTTATTCGTATTTATTTATGTAATTTAGAGACAGTCTGCCTTTCTCACTGAGACTCAAGGCGGATTACATAGTGTGAGATTAGTACACTCAATATCAAGGACATTTCGATAATGCCATAGGGTGAATAAATGCAAGTTTACAAAGTCATAACATTAGCAAAAATCCAATATAGAACTGAAAAAATGCTGAAACAGAGCATAAGCAAGGTCTAGGGCTGACATTAGACAACATAGAACTACCCAGTAGGATCATACTTAAAGCAACAGGCAGTACATAGGAGCACATACTTAAAGCAACAGATAGGACGTAAGGCAACATAGCGGTGAAGTCTATGGTCCCTAACTCGTTAGTGAAGCATGTCTTGGAGAGCCCCCTCCCTACAATACAGCCCTCCTATCTGAGTAAAAGGCCCTTTTGAATAACTTAGTTAAAGACCCATTTGTGCCACTGAAAAAACAATGCTAGGATTCTACTAATAGTTGATTCACACATTATAGAGAACAGAGGTTGGGTCCTAAGTCCCTACCCTGTGTCCTGTGTAACAGTTACACATGCGTTCTGGGTTCTCTATTCCTGGATGGTGCTATTTGGTGTGTGTGCTTTATCGTTGTTGTAAACCGCGCTGAGCTGCTTGTGATGAGAGAGGGCTAAAAACTGAACGAACGAATGAATGAACGAACGAACGATTATATAGGACAAAGTGAGGATCCCAAACCCAATGCCTGTGTTCTCCCTAATGTGCCAACAACGTTATCACAGTAGCTGATTTTTTAAAAAAATTATTTTATTGATAAGATTAAAAGCCCAATAAAAAGGTAAAGAAACGAGAAAGTAAAGAAAAAGAAAAACAGAAAGCGAGAAAAAGAGAACAAAAAATAAAGGAAAAAAAACAAAGAAAAATAATATTTCATTTTCCACTTTTCTCTGCAACACCTCTCATGTCTTTACAAACATTATACTTGTAGTTTTGATACTTCCAAAATTTACCTTTTCAATTCTGCCCCCCCTCCCCACCCCAAAAGATGAATTTCAGTGCCGCTTTTGCCCACTGCCATTCCAGGACAAATCCATCCTTTATCTTAAATAGGAATTTCCCAATGGGCGCTGTCCTGGAAGGCGGCTAATGTCCAGGATCAAGCCCCACGCAGCCATCAGCCAGGTCTGAGCCCAACAGCCCAGTGCGAGGGCTATCCAGCTCAGATCTATACTCCATGGTGCCCCCTTTTGCTCTCACAGCTCCAGTCAGTGGCAGCATTTGATGATGCGAAGGGCTGTTGACATTGCCATTGTGGGCCAGCTCCAAACCAAGTGGAATAGCCCTTTCTGGGCCTTTTTAATGACCCCGTCTGCCTGTTCCAGTTCTTCACCATAGAAATGGGCCATAAAAAAGAACATCGAAGTGTGTGGATTTACATAATCACGGCCCTGATGACTAAACTAGTCTTTTCTAGTTGTTCTCTTTTTGGGGGGAAAAGCTGTAAACAGCAATTAGCAAGGACAAACAGGCAGACCAGAACTGCTGTGCAGGGGGTTCTGTTTCCCCCCCCCACGCCGTTTTTCCAGTCACAGTCAACACACACATATATGCCATGTGGGGGGACATGCAAGCGCATGTTTTAGAGTTGCTGACCTCCAGGTGGGGCCTGCAGTTCTCCTGGAATTACAACTGATCTCCAGATGACAGAGATCAGTTCCCTTGGAGAAAATGGCAGTTCCACAGTGTGAATTCTATGGTATACCATAAAGTCTAGGAGAAAGATAAAACCCTTCCCAGCCACCCACCCCCCAAATCTCCAGGAATTTCCAGAGCCAGAGTTGACAACCCTAGCATGCATGTATATTCCCCACCCTGAGACACATAGTTGCTCCCAGTGGGGTATATGGGGAGATTTGAAGTCATGAAAACAGGACAGGAGAGAAAAAATTAAATCCCTCTCCCTTCTGATCCATATCAAGCTCCCCCCCCCCCCACACCTTCTCCCACAGCTGCTATTTACAGTTAAACAGACAGCAGGACACCCGTTCACAGTTCTCCCATGTTTGAGCCTGAGTTTTGTAAACCACCTCAAACGTATGCAGCAGAAACATATAAAGAAACAAATAAATACTGCAGCCCGCCAGACGCTTAGTGGTCACCTCTTATTTTACAGGCCCGGACAGGCAGCGGAATCGAGAAGCATTTCTGGCCTCTGAAGCCCAGCGGGTTATCAAACTGGTGCTGTCCAAATCCGAAAGACTCCCCTGAAAAAATCTTTTTTACACAACTTTTGCAACTGAGGGGTGGTGGTGGAAGAAACTTGGGTCAGAAATGTGGGCAGGGTGAAGCTGAGAGTGAATTTTTTTTAAAAAAGCATGCACGCCCTCCGGCTGGATTCTTAGCTCTGTGACTCAGAGGCTTTTGAAACGTGAAATAGATGAAGCTGGTTTCCCTGCCTAGGGAAAGGTGGACCGCAACTGCCTTCAGCCTTCCCCTGTGCACCAAACAAGGTGGGTGGGTGGGGGGTGAAGCTGAGAAGGGAGTGGAGCCTCAGGGCAGGACACTTAGTTGTACGGCGGGTTTCAGATATGGGTCCCACCCTTCTGAATGATAGTCTATAGAACCGGTATCAGCTGGAGTCACCCAGAATTACAACAGCCATTTCAGACAGAATGACAAACCTTTGCTGAAAAAGTCCTAGCTTAGAGCAAGAGGCCAGACAGACAGACCCAGTATCCTGCTTCCAGCTGTGTTCAGCTTCTAAAGCCAGTAATCTCCATGGAGTCAGAAGCCATTTAGTTAACTCCCCCTCCTCACCCCTAGGGCTGAATTCAAAGAAGGCTTCCGTTTGGCCTCACCTCCAGCCAGGCTTCAGACTTCCAACCAGGCCTTGATGTTGAGGCCTATGAAGTACCAACGGTGGGCCTTTTGAGCACATGCAAAGTGACTCATCCAGGAATGTTACGGATTATGTTTTAATTTGGTCTGATTGTACAACATCTTGAGAGAATGAATCATTATGCCTGAAAAATGCAGTCCAGAATATCTATGTGGCGCAACCTTTTGCTTTCTCACCAAATCCTTCCTTGAACCCCTCCTCCTTTTCTGTGATGCCTTTGGCTCTTGATGGCAGTGATGGTCTTATTTATTTATTTATTTATTTATTTATTTATTTATTTATTTATTTGTTACAATGATTTTCCATGATTTTCCATCATGCTTTTCAGGGCTTTTTTTCTGGGAAAACAAGTGGTGGAACTCAATGGTGGAACTCAGGACCACACAATGACGTTACTTTGGGTCAGCAGGAACAAGGGGGGAGTTTTTTAAAGTTTAAATCGCCCTCAGCGAAAATGGCCACATGGCCGGCGGCCCCGCCCCTGATCTCCAGACAGAGGGGAGTTTAGATTGCCCTCCGCACCACATGGCGCGGAGGGCAATCTAAACTCCCCTCTGTCTGGAGATCGGGGCGGGGCCACCGGCCATATGACCATTTTCAACAGGTGCCGGAACTCCGTTCCACCACGTTCCAGCTGGAAAAAAGCCCTGCTGCTTTTCCAGATGTAATTTGTTCAAAGAAACAAGAGAAATTTGTTTCAATCACAATTTTAAAAGTCGAGCAAATTTTTAAAAAAAGTTTAAATGAATACGAATACCGACATCAAGCGAAGTAGCAGCAGAAGTGATTGTAGCAAATCAAACTTTTAAAAACATGAGACAAAAGAGAAAAAAAAATCTGTAAGCTTGCCATTTTGGGTATCCAAACACCAACCATGCATGTGCCTAAAGAGCCTCGCGTACCACAGCTGAAGTCACTGCCCTCCTTGCTTGAGTCTTCGGGGAATGCAAGAAAAATTCTCACTGAATTTCTTATGAAAGCCATCAGTCCTTCAGATACTCTGGGATCCAGTCTGCTTTGGCTTTTAGTGGTTAAAACTAGCATGAACAGCATTTCCTCTCATTCGTCTGCTTCTGCTTCCTCGAATTTTCCCTCTGTGC
Source organism: Eublepharis macularius (assembly GCF_028583425.1). NCBI lineage: Eukaryota > Metazoa > Chordata > Lepidosauria > Squamata > Eublepharidae > Eublepharis > Eublepharis macularius. The sequence continues at coordinate 233,649,685 of NC_072790.1, read as the reverse complement.
CCTTTGGTTGTTGTCCCTCAGCCTCATCTGACTATAGATTGTAAGATCCTTGGGGCAGGGGACATTATGCCCTGGCCCAGGCTAGCCTAAGATCTCAGAAGCTAAGTAAGATCAGCCTTCATTAGCCCTCATATGGAAGACCACAGAGAAAGTTCATGCAGGCAATAGCAAACCACCTCTGTTTGCCTCTTGCTTTGAAAATCTTACAGGGTTGCCATAAATTGGCACTTTCCACCCGCTCTACACTGATGATACAATATAAATCCTTATTTGGTTTAAAGGTTGATTTTCTTTAGCATTAATTTTCTTTAGCATTTAGAAGGGAATTTTCTTGCAGCTTCAGCTTAATATTATCTTAGTCATTTCAGACCACCCCTGTAAGGGAGGTAATTTAGAATGATAGAGTTGGAAGGGATCTCCAGGGTCATCTAGTCCAACCCCCTGCACAACGCAGGAAATTCACAACTACCTGTAAAGTAGGTCAATGTCCACATTGCAGATGGGGTTAGGGTAAACAGAGAGAATACACAGCTGAGTCAAGATCTAAACTGGCAATTCTATGGCTCATAACCTCATTCTTTCATTAGGCTTTTAGGTAAACTGGACTCCATAACATCACTTGAGTTTGAAAACTGACAGTGCAATCATAAGCAAACCTAAGTCCATCAAAGGGCTCAGAAATGGATAATTTTGCTAAGTACTACTACACTGCAAGTCGTTTCCCCAGGGATTTATCCACATTTTCCCACTGGATTTACTAAAGCCACAATAACTGCTTTTTCCAGTGGCAGAAAGCCCTGATGCCTTTTTATTTATGCATTTATGTATTCATTCAAAGCAAGGTTCTTGAGGCAGCTCACAGATCGTTGGTTAAGGAATTGGGCTAGGATCTGCGTGACCCAGCTTGAATCCCAGGCTGCCATGGAAGCTTGCTGAATGACCCCTCTCTTGACTAATCTCAGAGGGTTGTTCTGCAGATAAAACAGAGAATGGGTGGATGATGAAGTAAACCACTTGGGTCCTCATTGGGAAGAAAAGTGAGGTAGAAATATTTAAATAAAGCAAATACCATTGAAAATGACAGTAAACGTATCAGTAATATTAACATTTCCATAAGAACTACCTAGCTACACTGCAGTGCCAAGGTCCCAGACAAGCGAAAGCAAAGGAATTAGATGCCACTTAATCATTGCCAAAGGCCAGGAGAACAAAACTGGATTTCATCTGGTGCCTGATAACCAAAATAGGTGCCAGGCAAATAGACAGAGGGAGGGCATTCCACAAGTGAGGCACCCACAGAGAAAGCCCCATATCCATATGAATAAGAGTCTATGGCCAAATTAACTTCTTATATACATAACAGACAAATCTTAGAATTTCAGAAAAAATGGGAAGACTTTTTTGACTACATACCTGATAGCCTCAGTTTTGTCATTTTAGCTTCTAGGGAGAATTCCGGCTTGATTTGATCTAGTACCCATTTATTTGTCCTTTTGGCTGTCCAGGGTATCCACAGAACTCCAATGTGGTGCTGGAGGAGAGTTCTGCAAATACCATGGACAGCCAAAAAGACAAGTAAGTGGGTACTAGATCAAATCAAGCCTGAATTCTCTCTAGAAGCTAAAATGACAAAACTGAGGCTATCGTACTTTGGTCACATGAGAAGACAAGATTCTCTGGAAAAGTCAATAAAGCTAGGAAAAGTAGAAAGGTAAGGTAGTCAGTCCCCTGTGCAAGCACAGAGTCATTACTGACCCATGGGGGGACATTGCATCATGACATTTTCTTGGCAGACTTTTGTTATGGGGTAGTTTGCCATTGTCTTCCCCAGTCCTCTAGGAAAAGTTGAAGGCAGTAAGAAAAGAAGAAGACCTAAAATGAGATGGCTTGACTCAATAAAAGAAGCTACGTCCTCCAGTTTGCAAGATCTGAGCAAGTCTGTTATTGATAGGACGTTTTGAAGGTCTTTAATTCATAGGGTCGCCATAGATCAGAGGCGACTTGACGGCGCAACACACACAGCTGAAAATTAACATTTTAAATCTTTTATTATAAATGTTGAGTGTATTTATGTAAGGGGACGGAGAGAAGAAAGAGTTTGGTAGTATAACAGGCTGTTATATATTCTGTTGTTATTGTTTTTGTGTATTGTTATATATCTTGCTTACTGTCTTTGTTTATTGTTTTTCTTTACTTTCAAATAAAAAATTAAAATTAAAATACATAAATAGACAAATAAATAAATAAAGAGAAAGCCCCATATCTAGTGGCCAAGACGGCCTCTAAAGAGGCGATCGAAGATCAGGCTGGTTTGTAGGGGAAGAGATCCTGAAAGGTGCACGAATCCCAGGTCATCAAGGGCTTGTGAGGGCAATGACCAGCTCCTTGAACTGAACTCAGAAAAACCAGCCTCCCTGTGATGTTCTTCAGTGTTGTCAAGATGTGTTCCCAATCATCTTCCCCAGTCAGCAGTCTTGCAGCTGTGTTCTGAATTACCTGAAGTTTCCAAACATTCTTCCCTTTTGGGAAGCTCCCAAGCATGGCCATGAAAGTTAATTTCATTCATTCATTCATTCATTCATTCATTCATTCATGTTAGTTATAATCAGGGCTTTTTTCCAGCTGGAACGCAGTGGAACGGAGTTCCGGAACCTCTTGAAAATGGTCACATGGCTGGTGGCCCCACCCCCTGATCTCCAGACAGAGGGGAGTTTAGATTGCATTCCGCGCCCAAGTGGTGTGGAGGGCAATCAAAACTCCCCTCTGTCTGGAGATCAGGGGGCGGGGCCACCAGCCATGTGACCGTTTTCTCTGAGGGCAACCCACTGAGTTCCACCACCTCTTTTCCTAGAAAAAAAGCCCTGCTTATAATCCATCTTTCTCACTGAGACTCAAGGCAAATTACCCTGTGTAAGTCAATTTGAAAGTGATGGCTTTCCACCCTTGTTTTGTTCCCCAGTATCCCAGGTTAGGCCCTGACATGGATAACCCAGGTGAGCCTGATATCATCAGATCTCAGAAGCTAAGCAGGGTTGGCCTTGGTTAGTAATGAGACCTCCAAGGAAGACCAGGGTTGCAGACCTAGGCAATGGCAAACCACCTGTGTTAGTCTCTTTCCATGAAAAACCACCAGGAGTCACCATAAGCCAGCTATGACTTGAGGGCACTCTCCACCTCTCCATCCCAGGGTAGACTGTCATTATTCACTGAGGTTCTACCGCTGATCACAATTTCTGGAAATGGCCTGCAGAGAATAGGAAATAGGTGCTAAAGGAACCCAATATACAGAACTGTTTGAAATTAATCTATTTTTTAAAATACATTTTTAAAAAGGTCAATTGCTGCTTTGCAAGAAGATCACATCCCAAGGTGCAATCTTAACTCAGCACTCTGTTTCCATCGAGGGGGCAGCCTACTTGGAAAATTCCCCATCGCTGCAATGAGACTTTCCACTCTTTTGCCCCCAAGAGCTGGGATTCAGAGGGACACCGTCTCCATATGGAGGCTCCATTTTGCTCCTCTTTCCCTCCCCCCTCGCACAGTTCCTGGGTGACCTTGAGAGAGAAGGGAGGAAGGAGGGCAGGTCCCATCCACATTAGCTCCCGGGAAGCAAGGCGCATTGGAAAGGGGGCAGGAGATCTACCAGATTAAAGTCCCCCCGTTGCAACGCCAACAGCGTTCTTCCCCGTCCCCACCCGCCCAGAACTGCAAGCGCCCCTTCCCAGCAAAGCTCAGCCAAAGCTGGGCGAGCGAGCCAGAGCGCAGCGCCTTGGAGAGCCCAGGCGGGGCGGGGACAAGATGGGCCGTGGCCCCGCCCCCTTATCTGCATATTGCTCGCCAGGCCCCGCCCCCACCAGCTGGAGGAAACCGAGTAGGAAGTGGGTTGCGATGTCCTTTTGTGTCCTACAGCCGGAGCGAGGAGCCAGCGCGCAGCCCCAGTCTATGGCCCGGCCGGTGCCCGGCGCGCGGGGCCCCTGAGCCGCCTGCTCGCACGCAGCAGCCGCCGGAGCGAGGAGCCCTTGTCTGCCGCCAAGGTCAGTGCGATCGCCGGGCGGGGGGGCGCGGGGGATCGCAGCCCCCGCCCCCACCCCAAGCCGGCTCCATGTGACTGGCGCGGGGTGGGGGAGACACGGCGGTGGTGCAAGGAAAGAGTGACCGAGCTGGAGGAGAGAACAGGGGGTGGCGGAGGGGGATCCGAGGGAGGCACCCTGGGAGCCTGCCTGCCTTCCCCAAGCGTGCGCCCAGAAGACGGATCCGGGGGGCTTGGCGAAGACAGCCAGCCAGGCGTCCAAGTGCGCCAGAAGTGGCACAGCGAGAGGGTCGCAGACACGCTGCCAGACGTCGAGATGCGTGTGTACACACAAACCGTGGTGGACTCGCGTGGCCTCACTAGCAGACACGGGGAAAGGGGCTTGTGCGGATTCTGTTGGCGCTGCAGGGCAGGGTGGCACTTCAGGGTGCACAGATATGGGAGGGACACACACAAGCTGGATAGGGGTTGACACCACGGAGCTGTCCCAGGAAGGTCATATGGCACAACCAGGGGGACCCTGCTGCGTGTGCAGGTATACAGGGGTGCCGTGTGAATGCACACAGGCCCACTTACGTAGATGTGAAAGGAACCGACACAGAGACAAGGAAGGAAGGAATGCTTGGGTTGTATTTTCATAATTAGAGATGGACACACTTTTCCCACTCTTGGGGGCACTCCGACTGACATAGTTATAACCTCTGCTGCCAGGGGGATAGGCAAGTATTCCCCATGACTGTGGTGCGGCAAGCATGTGTTTTGGACATGCATAGCACAGTCCCTGCGCATGAGGGTGTTTGTAAGCAGAGAGACTCAGATTGACCCCTGTAGTTCTGACCACTAGGGGGTACATCACTACACAGGGAAGGGAGGCCTCTGCGGCGTGGCAGAAGTGCGCTCCAGGAGGGTCAAAGGTCATAGGCATGGCTTTGCAGAAGACAGAATCTCAGCCGGGGTTTTTTGCAGGAGACAGAATCTCAGCCAAGGAAGCATGTTCAAAACTTGCTGTTGGGGTGCCAGAATAAATAGTGTGCAGGGGTCAGAGCAGATAGAGTTGGGTGCAGGCAGCAACGGCCAGTCACGTTTTCTTTATTGTGTGTATGTTTCCGAGGTCTCTTGCCACACCTGCAACTCTGAGTGAGAACAGTTGAGAGTCGGAGCGGTACACACCCCCATTGGTCTGTGGATGGCTTATGCTAGTTTAGGAGTGTGGGGTAAGGTGGGGAAAAGATGGGCAATTATGACCAAAGCCCACCCCCCTCCTGCGTCCCTTCCAATCTCCAGTTGCATAATCGGGACTCCCTGTCCCGATTGGGTAAGGGACGAGGCTCCATGCTAAGGGGACAAAGGTCCAGGGCCTGGCTTGGCCTAGCAAAATGGAGAAGAGAGGCCCATGAGGAGAAATGAGGGGTGTCTCTCAGGGGCATAAGAGATGCATATGGTAACGTGTCTTTCATGCATGGAGTTGCGCTGCTGTGGGATGTGCTGGTGTGCATGTGTGGGAGTATTTCTCTGTGGCGCAGAACATGGGACAGAACTTGTTAAAGGAAAGTTACTACTACAGTCCCCTCACTGCGTGGAGCGCTTCATTTGGAACTGAAGCCTTCAAAATGGTTCCCAGTGGTAACCTTTACCTATTCCCCAAGCTCTAAAGAAGACAGCAGGGTACCATAACCAAAATTCTCATAATAAATTCCTGGTTGGAGACCCTGCTGTCCTTAATCTAGTGTCTAAAGACAGCAAAGAGGTAAAATCTGGAGTGTGGAGGGGAAAGGGGGGGGTAAGGTATACTGGCAAGAACCTCTCTGAGCCAGGCTGCGGGGAGAATGACGCGGTGCCGTCCTCAAGATAGATAGGGTGCCCAGTGGGCACTAGGAGGTCAAGCTGAGCTGCCTGTCTGCTCTAAATAATCCTTCGATGACCCTTATCTTCTTCCTCTAGTGTTGTTGTGGGGGGGGGAATTCATGGTGGTTTATGTGTGTGTGTGTGGGGGGGTTAATCCTTGTTGCATCGAAGTGGGGGAGAGCTATGGCAGGTTGCTGAGCCAAGAGGCTATTCCTGTCCTTGGGCTGTTTACATTTAACTCTTGAACTTCTCGAACGTTACTGCATCCAGAGAGGTGACGACACTCAAGGGTGGCGGGGGTGTGCCTTCTTTCATGCCACCTCCAGTCCTGCCAGGGTGCCTGTTTGTGTCTCCCTGGAGTGACCTTGAGGGCGTTCCGGATGCTGGTAGCCGGTAACTTGTGCCAGCAGCTGGAGATGGGCTGTGGGGGCAGAAGACAAGATTTGGAGGAAGGTGGGCTCAACGGACTGCTTAACAGAACCTCTCCTAAAGGCTTCTATAGTCCCAGACCCAGGAGGATGGCAGAAATCCAAGCATTTTGGAAGGCTTCTGGGGGACTATTGTCGTTTGCAGTGCACGAGTTAAGGTCTTTCTTGGCTTCCAGAGACTGGCATCTTGCTGGTGCTTATTTAATGGAGCAAACAATGGATTAGGGTTTATTCCTCTGCTTCCCACAGCGGGCATGAAGTTGGGGGGTGCAGCTCCCCTAATTCATCAGTGGAATTGAGACCTATTCCCGCAGCTCTTGTTTTAGTTAGAGAGACAGCTTCTTCTCTGCTCTCCAAATTTAGATGGATGTAGGTAGCTGGGTTGCAGGATTTCTACCCCTGCTGTACTTCTTCCTTCTGCTTAAACAGTGAGGTCCAGATCAACTGAGCTGCCCCTTTTCCAGGAGTTCCACGTTGATCTCAGATTGGCCAGCTGACTTAGTGGTGCAGGCATGCCTGGTTGATTGGGTAGGCACAGAGGTTGGCACAGTATGACTCTTTGCATTCTCTGATATTCTGTTCCCTATCATGTTCTGTTGATTCTTCCGAACGAGTAACTGGCAAGTTGTGTGTGTCTTTAATTTTATCAGTGTCTCTTAATTTTAATTTATCAGTGTCTTTTAATTTTAATTTACCAGCGTCTTTAATTTTATCAGTGCCTATAATTTTATGACATACCAGAATAGCTTTTTTTTAAAAAAAACATGTAAATATATAGATAATTGAGCAACTTTAACAGCACAATCCTAAGGAGAGTCACTCCAGTCTAAGCAAATTGATTTCAATGGGCTTAGACAGGAGTAAGTTTTCTTAAGATTGCAGGCTAATTCTAGGGAGAAATGTCTTTTAGTATTACGCTTAGATCCGTGGTCCTTCCACTGATTGCTTTCTCCTTCGCACAATCTTCTGTTACAGAAGTTTTGTATAATGTCTCTATTATCACAATACCTATATGGTTCCCCCCCCATAGCCTCTTCCAACCATGTCGTCCCGGGAACGCCGAGCTGAATTTTTCATCAAAACAGAGCCTGCCTCCCCAGACAGCTTAGCTCAACATAGTCCAAGTGGTTCTTCTGACACCAGTGCCAGCGGGCCTCCCCAGGAGCTTGAGAGTACCGGACCACTGCCTGTTGGGACAGGGGCATCCCGTCGCCGCCACGACGATGATGCAGATGACCCCCCCGGGCGGGGCAAATACATGCTGAGTTCTATGCCCAAGCGGCTCTGCTTGGTGTGTGGGGATGTCGCCTCGGGGTATCACTACGGTGTGGCATCGTGTGAAGCATGCAAGGCGTTCTTCAAGCGAACCATACAAGGTAAGCCCTTCCCCCCACCCTGAACGGCATGCGGTGCCAGTGACCTTCCAAAGTTGTTAAGAATGCAAGAAGAGTCCTGGTGGATCATACACCAAGGATTTGCCTCTGAGTCGCCTGCCAGGTCAGCATGAAGGTAACAGACGTCCCCTGCTGTCTGCCATGCCACCTTGAATGGAGAGATAGAGTGATTCTGAACAAGGAGGTTCTACATTATCATCACCGATAACTGTTAGGTGGATTTTAGTTTCGATGTACTTCCTAATCCTTTTCTAAAGACATGTCAGAAGTGTGAACCCGTTTTATTAAAAAATGACCAAGTTTTTTAATAGTGGATACTAACGATTTTTAATAGAGCATATCACATTCAAACATTTTTTGAATTAAAATGTTCTTCATCAGGCTATACTGATTGCAGTTTTTTTTTTAAATAAAACCCAGGAATCTAAGTAGTGAAGACAGAAGGTTTTATCTCTGTGCCACTTAAAATAACTCTATGATCCATAGAGTTGATTATCCCTTTATGAAAAGTGCTATTGCTCTCCATATCAAAGGAGTTGTCCCCCATCTCCTCCTTCCCCCCTTCCCCCCCTCTCCTCCTCTATATTTGGCCAGTTTCCTTCTGCCCTCCATGCATCTGATGAAGAGAACGTGATTCTCGAAAGCTTATGCTACAATAAAATTGGTTAGTCTTAAAGGTGCTACTGGACTCTTTGATTTTGCTCAAAATTTGTCTGCATTTGAGACTTTCTGCTAATGACACTCAATGATCTGCTCTTAAAAAGTGTTTATTGCCATTTCTAGTCCCTTTTTCAAGCTGTCCAAGCTATCAGTCACCACCGTGTCTTCTGGCAGTGAGTTCCACAAATAAATTACTTATTTTGTGAAAAACACCCAACTTTATTATCAGGGCTTAATTTGAGTCATATTTGAGCCCCTAATTCTAGGGCTCAGTGAGAAATGTATGCAGGGCTTTTTTTCTGGGAAAAGAGGTGGTGGAACTCAGTAGGTTGCCAGCAGAGGGGGCAACTCTAGGCGGGAGGTGGTGCCCCTGGTACCACATGTGGGTGCGTAAAGTGTGTGCATGCTCCCATGACTGCACAATGGTGTCACTTTGGGTTAAAGTTTAAATCGCCCTCGGCAAAAATGGTCACATGGCTGGTGGCCCCGCCCCCTGATCTCCAGACAGAAGGGGGTTTAGATTGCCCTCTGCGCCGCTCAGTGGCACGGAGGGCAATCTAAACTCCCCTCTGTCTGGAGATCAGGGGGCAGGGCCACCAGCCAAGTGACAATTTTCAAGAGGTGCCGGAACTCCGTTCCACTGCGTTCCAGCTGAAAAAAAGCCCTGAATGTATGAAAAAATAATTGAAAGAGGAGCATGTGCACAGTGCCATTGTGAAAACAAATAATAATATGTAGCAATAGGTAATTTCTCCGTGATCATCATTACCCCAAAGCTTCTGTCATGCTGTACCAAAGTGATACTCACACTGTAGCCCTCAGAGATGACTATCAACCAAAAGAGCCATGTTTGTTTCCATCCCTGCCCTGAGGCCTGCGCCTTAGAGAGGCTTACAGCTTACCCGTTCTTCCAGCAGTGGCCATTTCAATGTGGAAACAAACTGCCCACTACAAGCCTGGGCCATGGCCACTTTCCTGATACATGGGGCAGGTGTCACATTGGGGAACAGTACTCAGCAGAGCCAGAAGTGATACATCAAAGAGCCACATGTAGCTTCCGAGCCACTGAGTATCACTACTTTACAGTGACTTGTAAGCAAGGCAGGGTATGCCTGAGTTTGCTCAGTTCTGAGCGGCTGTTGTTGATCTGTTTGAGTCCCTGATGTAGCATTGTGGTTAAGTGGAGGGGCTGCAAGTCAGCATTCCGCTAGTTTGACTTCCACTACTGCCATGAGCTCTGCAGGTGGCCTTGGGTCAGCCACTCCTCTCAGCCCCAGCTCCCCAGCTGTATTGTGGGGATAATAATAATTTGTTCCCCTGTCTGAGTAGGTGCTAATATGTCCAGAAGGGTGGTATATAAGCACACTGTTGTTGTTATTGCTCAGCCATGAAGTTCACTGGGTGACCTTGGGCAAATCACTGTGTCCTAGAAAAACGTACCGTGCAAGGTTGTCGCAAAAATAAAATAGGATAACCTTGTGCAGGCTGATCTAAACACCGTGGAGTGATAAGTAAATAAAAAGTACAGCTGAATCAAAGCAGGCCTGGATAGGAGACCACCTAAGAACTACCCCCTCCTCCAGTACACACCTTGAGTTCCAGAAATGAAGAATAGTCATGAAACATAAATCAATAAACAGCAGCTTTATCTAGTTCTAGATAAGTCTCCTGCATATCCACACACAATTTTTCTATAGATACGTTTCAGCTGCCTTATCCTCTGAGATACGAACAATTGACCCTGCCTTATGCTGGCTGTATCCAGGGATCATGGCAAACCTTTGTGTGTTGACGATGGGCATGAATGCGGCTTGTTTGTCATTCTTGCTTGGTTCCTTCTGCCTCCCCTCTCACACAATTTAAAGCTTTCTGGTTTGGAAATCCTTGACATCTGAATGCAGGCATTTAGACGTCATGGCAAATCGGAGTTCAGTTCAAGGTTTCCCAAGTCAAGCAGTTTTCAGCTGCACTCCACATGCGAAGAAGCATGCAGGCATAATAAACAAGCTGTGTTCTTGCCCATGACAAACAGAGGTCTGAATGTAACCACTGAGTTAGCCAGGGACCCAGGGACTAATCTGACCGATTTCAGGGACGAATGGACTTTCCGGGGGTCTCTAGCAGAGAAAGTGTTCCAGCACCTGTGACTTGATTGTTAGACTGCTTCTTAGGATGGGTATGGATATTTCCTGGATTGTTCTGTCCTCACAAGAAAATCCATTTGCAAATGCCTGCAATGGTGCCATATCCAATGATATGTCGATGCAGCCGTAAACTGGACATACCTGGGCTTGAACCTGGGACTTTCTGCATGCAGTGCAGGTGTTCTGCCACTAAGCCACGGCTCCCTCTCTCTTACTCTCTCCCAGGCAGCATTGAGTATAGCTGTCCAGCCACCAATGAGTGTGAGATTACAAAGCGGCGTCGGAAGGCTTGTCAGGCGTGCCGTTTCACCAAGTGCCTGCGTGTAGGCATGCTCAAAGAAGGTATGGCTTTGGGGATGTGGCCTAAAACTCTGGAGGGTCAATAAACCAGGAGGAATTTAGGAGAGGTGCACCAAAAATAAAGAGGGTAGCAAGGCAGGATTGAGAATATGCAGGAGGACATTAAAGAGGGATGGGGTAGGCAACCTTGTGGGAGAAATGAGAGGAGCCACTGGATGACATGCAGAGTTGAATTGCTTATTCGCCTAATTAGATATTATGACTGCAAGTTTTAATTGTTTTAGTTTTAACTGCTAAAAAAAATCTGCTGGGAAGGGAGCATGTTATACCTCTATCTCATCAGATCTTGGAAGCTAAGCAGGGTCAGCCCTCGTCAATATTTGGATAGAAGTTCACCAAGGAAAACTAGGGTTGCTCTGCAGAGGCAGGCAATGGCAAACCACCTCTGCTCCTCACTTTCCTTGGAAACCCCTTGATGAGGTTGCCATAATTCATTGCAATTTGATGAGTGCCACACGTATGTATAAAAAAAATCAGCTAAAGTTTGGGTTGAGTGGCTTTCAAATGGTATTTAGGGGATCTCTGGGGTTTCTCAAAAACTTACTGGGTTCTTCATAAGAAGATGACAGACAAACTTCCTTGGAAGACAGTTGTCTGCTACCAGTATTGTTATGTTCTATATTCTTAGTACCTGCAAGATGAAGCTTAGAACCTCTGGATTTGAAACAATCATTTGTCTTAGAATGTGTCCCATAATCATTTGCTAAGCCCAGGGGTGCCCTAGCCGTCATTCTGGGTTCCTTAGCAGGAAAATCAATGTGAAGAAGGTTCTCTCAAGAGCAAAAGCTGGAAAATCACCACTATGGCTGAATAATGAATGAGGACCTATTTAAAATACAAACAAACCAGTGAGCGTAAATTGGTATCTGTGTGGCTAAACATTAAGGGGGTGAAGTTCTTTGAATTATCTAAAATTTGCACTTCCATCAAGCATTTGTGATGTGCCATTTTTTAAAATGTAATTGTTTAAAAGGGAGATCAACTTGAGAATTTTTAGGCAGCCATAAGTAAAAGATGTGTATCCTTAATCTTTCCAAAAATTCAATGTTGCTAACAGCCACTAAAAAAAAAAAAACCTCACTGAGCTAGAGATCCATTTAAGAGTGATATAGCATTTCCTGGACGGTACGGCATCAAGCAGCAAGGGGGGGGGAGCCTGGACCTTACTCTGTTGGATACAGTATGTTGGTTTTTCAGTGTTCTTCCGTTATTCTGTCTGAACACTGAATTCATCATAAAATCAAGATGATTTTTGCCATTCAACTGACACTTTTAGCATGGAGCACATAAGTAGGGCAATCAGCCAAATTTCATTGGGAGTGGTGGGGGGTGGGGGTGGAATCCAGTTTAAAATGGCTGGATACACCCAAAATATACCTTCAGTTTCTCTCTTTTTTAACATTCTCTCAAAAATTCACCAGCGTCCCAGGAATCTTGCCCCCTCACTGGTTTGGTTAAAAAATAATAATCTGTTGCATATTCATAAAGTGAAGAGATTTCAGAGTTCCTGTTTCAATGGAGTTCAGAAGTTCAATGGATGTAGGGTGAGTTATGAGTGCCTTCACAGTCACTGAAGAGGCAAGGCAGTTCCAATTTCACACAAGCTCTGAAAAAGAAAAGGCTTGATCCGAGGTACAATGGGTAGAGCATGCTTGTGGAACGGGAGTCCGGGACTCTGCCCCTTTCTGCTTCAGCCTGTTGAAACCCTTCTGGACCTTATGCTCAAAGGACTGTCCTGGACACTGTGGGGGTGTTAGGTCTGTAGAAGGAGGAATAGTTAGCAGTTTCCTCCTCCTTTGTGAATGCCCGCCTCGCTTCAACCAGGGCCCGCCTCGCTTCAACCAGGGCCAGGGCCTTTTCAGTCCTGGCCCCAGCCTGGTGGAACGCTCTGTCAATGGAAACCCGGGCCCAGCGGGACATATTATCGTTCCGCCGGGCCTGTAAGACAGAGCTGTTCCGCCAGGCGTTTGGTGATTGAAGGGGGCGGTGCCATGTCGGCCTCCCACCTTTGGGGTGGGGAAGGTTCTCCCCACCACTGCACCTTGTTAATTTGTTTTATTATTTGTATATTGATTTTAGTTTTTGTTTTTATCAATTTTAACTGTTCACCGCCCAGAGCCCCTGGGGATGGGCGGTATATAAATAGAATAAATAAATAAAATAAATAATGTATCTGCCATTCTGTAGGCGTAAGTACTGATACCTTATGCTGAAGAAAGAAGTCCTTTGGAGCCAGCCCAAGGAAATTGAAGCTAAGACTGCTATCTGAACTTCTGATCCACTTGAGCAATCCAGATGCTGTATGGGCTGACTTACTTTACTCACTTGCAACTTAGGTTTCCAGCTACATTTCCCCCTCACCATTTCAGCCCCCAGTTCTGTTCCTTAGCAGGCTGAGGAAGGTTCGATGCTGAACCGGGCTAAAGTGTTATAGAAACATTCAGTAAAAAAATGGCTACATGTCAAAATTAGTAATGTGAAATGCCCCATTGGAAGGAAGAAATGAAACAGCAATGAAAATTTGGAGGGGAGGGGTGAAAGAGCAAGGGAGCCCAAGTTATAAGCAGGCACAAAATGTCAGGCTGTGGAAAGTTAGTTCTGCTGGTGTGGGGCAGAAGTTAAGATGGCTGCCTTAACTTACAACGCCCTTGGATTTTTGAAGTGTGAGTGAAATTCAAATACTTCAACTCTTCTTTTAAAGTATTTTTTTACAAAAATTATCATTACTTTGGGTTTCCCCCCCTGTCTACACACTACCTGCGTTCTGAAGTGGTACGATTCAGAAAAAGCTCTAGCACTTAATTCTGCTGAATTTATAAATTGTTCCTAAAGCAATTCAGTTCTAAGCAGTTTATTGTCAGACCACTACAATGATTTGCCAAGTTTTAGAAGCTCTTGAGAGGCCTTCAGAGTGGGGCTCTGACAGACCTCACTTGAGTAATGTGTTCTGCAACAATGGAGCCAAAGCAGAGGAGGCCCTGCTCCGTCTCCTGTCTGACTTAAGAGAAGAAGGGGGAAAGAATGGGTAGAGAAGCTCATCTAGAGAAAGGCATGCATCAAAAGGAATGCATAGGTCAAAGCTAACACCTTATATTAAGATTGGGGGATAATCTATTTGGTTGTCTTGGGAGAGGTAGAATTCATACTAGAGAGGCTTTGAGCAGGTGAAGACTGCCTTTTCTCTTGCCACCAAGAGTCCCTCTACACAAGACATCTTACACGGGGATGCTCAAGTGAGAGATCTTACACTTGTTCTCTTATGGATACACATGCACTGCTAGGGAGACAGAGTACGCTTGAATATAAGACCACACAGAAAGTAAGACACTTGAGTGTCCCCGTGTAAGATGTCTTGTGTAGAGAGACTCCAAGTTAGCACAGCTAAGGCTGTCTCTAGAATTTGGAAGCCAGGGATTCTGGTTAATTAAACATTCAGTTTCTGATCTGAAAGGAGAATCATCCCTTATCTTTGTCAAAATTTTAATATTTAGTGGTTCAGAACATTTCCCCTTCATCGTTTCTCTCTTCTCTCCCACTCCTCTCCTGGTTAATTCTTCAGGGGTACGTCTAGACCGGGTGCGAGGAGGGCGGCAGAAGTACAAGCGTCGACCTGAGGTAGAAGGTGCCACCTACCCCAGCGCCTTTGTCACCCCGCAGATTGCCGCGGCAACCACCAAGAAACCAGGTGAGTGGGAAAAGAGAAAGGCCACCCTCTTCACCACACACCTGAGGGATCTTGGACACAGCCACAACAAAATGATTCTTGGCCAACGCCCTGTTCCCTCAAGAAGCAAGTGGGCTGAAATTCGTCTTTGTGCCTTTGAAACCCTGGAACTGGTGCTGCCACTGCAAAGAAGAAGGAGAAAAGACCCATAGTTGAGAGTGCCACACAGCTTGTCTCCTGGAGATGCTGTTTACTTGCCACAGGCCACTAAGGCTGAATTAAAAGGAGATTCAACAGATTCATGGAGGATAGGCCTCTCCGTGGCTACTAGCCATGGTGATTAAAAGGAACTTCCAGAGGCAGAAAACCTCTGAATACCAGGGCCAGGAGGCAAAATCAGGGGTAGGCCTCAGTCTCTATGCGCTGTTTGTTGGCCCTCCGGAGTAACTGGTGTGCAACAGGATGCTAGACTAGACTGGTCTGATTCAGAAGGGCTTTTCTTATATTCTTAAGGCGGTCGTTTCTTGCCAGCCTGACAAAGTTGCTGGTGGGGTTGGCCCAGGCACTGGTTCCATAAGTGAGCAATTCCCATTGCCATGGCAACATGACTGGCACAACCAGAAGAAGGCCGGCAGCCAGGAAGGAAGGAAAGCGAGAGAGTGGGTGGAGGGCTGAAAGATTGAATATGTTCACGTTTCGGGGGGTGGGGAATACACAGGTTTTACTGCCGTCTTGGGCCATTCAGAATGCAAATAAAGAATGGTACCTGAGGTTCCCCCACATAAAATAAACAGCATCAAAAATAGCACGTTAAGGAGAAGAGTATTCCTTAAGCAGGACGAAGTTTTGAACCTAGGGTGCATTCAGTCATGAGGTTACCCCCAGGTGGATTGGCCCAATGTAAAGATTGAATTTTCAGCGTTAGGTACAATGTCTGAATCAGCCACCAGATCACACCACACTACTGAGACAGATGCACCAATATCAGCTAGCCACAAGACCCATTTGTTAGCTGTATGTTTTTTCTGTAGGCTTCCCAGGCTCGTATGGGTTCCAACATGGTAAAGAGGCACTCATGATTTACCACTGCTGTTCGTTCCTCTTTAACCTTTTGATTGGCTGGTGCTTTTTGAGAGGGTTTGAAGATCTCTACTTGTGCCCTTGAGACAAAGGAGAAAAGGATTTGGCCCCTTTGTGCCTTTTATTAGCCCTGTTACCAGTCTAGTTGCCAGCTGTGGCACCGCCACAAGCAGTGTATTCATGGGTATTATAAAAAAGCACTGAATGCTACTAATGAGAGTTCTCGTTCTCTTCAAGTACTGAGAGATGGGGGGGGGATAGGGGGGTGTAACCTCCTGACACCTACATGCCCTACTTTTCAGGACAAATAAAACAAAGTGCGTCAGGTGAAGCGTAATTAACTTGTGGACGTCACTGCTACAGGACATGGTGATGGCTGTTAAAAGGGAATTAGACAGACTCAGGGAGAAAACAGTGTATTGTAGCCATAACTGCTAACTGAAACCTCCATGTTCAAGGGCAGTGCACCTGTAAATAGCAGTGGTTGGAAAATGACAATAGAGGGAGCCATTGGCCTGCATTTCCTGCTTGATAGGCCACAGAGGGGAAACTGGCTGGCTGCTGCAGGGAAAAAAAGAAGCGTGACTGATTCAGCATTGGTCTGATCTAGCAGGCCTCTTTATATGTTCTCTGTCCCTCTAGCCCCAATGAACACGATGGTGTCACACTTGCTGGTGGCGGAACCCGAAAAGCTGTATGCCATGCCTGATCCTGCACTTCCTGACGGTCCCGCCAAGGCTGCAAGCACTTTGTGTGATCTGGCTGACCGGGAGATTGTGGTCATCATTGGCTGGGCCAAAAACATACCAGGTGAGGGTGAGATGAATCTGTAGCAGAGGTGGCTCTTGAACTTGTTCCTGCTTACCATCCACTCTGAATCATACTGTTTACTAATGCTCTTTTAACCATATTCCACCACCCCCTTTTCACAGTGAAACAGGTATAACATGGCTGTACTATTTTTCTTTCTGTGCTGTTTTATTAATTCCGCTTGTTAATCATTTGTAGCCTAAGAAGAAAAGAACCAATTATTTTGAAGCATGCTTGGTCATCTAGAGATAATTCTCACTCACCATAGGTGACCAAGCAAGCGGCTGCTTATATCTGTAATTAATCCCTCCTCTTGCTTTCCTGGTCTGTTCTCCCCGAGGCAGGATTTCCAGCACTCTCCTTAGCAGACCAGATGTCCGTACTGCAGAGCGTATGGCTGGAGGTCTTGCTGCTTGGGGTGGCCTGGCGCTCACTGCCCTGCGAAGATGAGATTGTCTTTGCTGAGGACTTTGCATTAGATGAGGAAGCTGCTCGGGCAGCGGGCCTGCTGGAGCTCAGCGGCGTGGTCTTACAGCTGGTGCGCAAATACCGTGCCCTGCGCCTGGAGCGTGAAGAGTACGTGCTTCTCAAGGCGTTGGCACTTGCTAACTCGGGTAAGCCTCAGCGTGGTTTGGAGATGCTGGTGGGAGCATGGTTTGCGAAGGGTTACAACAGGAGCAAAGATGGCTTCTGCATGTACATTTTTGCATCTCCGTTTAGAAATGGTTTGGCAGAAACAAATGGAAGCGCTAATTACTGATTGTATTTATTTCTTGGAAAAAACAAAGTTTATCCTGGCATTTTTTCAGCGGGGGAAACCAAGACTGCTAGCAAAATCTGTAATATCAAAAAGGTACATACAAAACAATATCCGTAACCTCACAATTAGGACAGTAACATTAATATATAAATACCCATTTAAAATTTTATTTCCCCACTCTGGTTTTTCACTAAATTACTTACTGATCCCTGAGCTTTGGGATATTCTCAGTTTTCTAGATGTCTCTCAGGGCTCCAAGAGCCAGTCCTCTCTGAGATATTTCATTAGCTTTTTAAAAAAAATCAAGTTGCTAGTCCTTCCTGAGACAGATGGCAAATTGTGCATACTGGTTTCTACCCAATTACTCTATAGGGTGTGAGCCAGTTCTCAGCTTCCAGTATACCAGGGAATTGGTGCAACATTTCTGGAATGTAAGACGAGCTCTGAGATCCTGTTTTAGTTTCTTCCGTTGGGTGTACTGACCAGTGAAGGAGAAGGGGGCAGGATTTCTGTATTACCTTCTAACTTTAGGATGTTTTGGCGTATTATTTTCCTGCCCTGAGAACAAATTGGTGGCACCTTTTTTATCTAGCTTAAAAACAAATAGGTGACTTTTTTCTTACTGTTATACTTGGGGGTTAATAGAAGCGATTAAATGGGGAGAGGGGACTTTAGACACACTAGATCACCGGCTGTCGCTTTCTTCTTCACTGCACTGATTTACAATCTCCCGAACCACACACTCTTTAGGCCCACCACCTGCTACAAAGCTTCTGGCCGTGGGCCTGCCTTCAGCCATTGTCCATGTCTTGGTTCATATGTGCACATCATCCAATGCTATGTGGCTCGGTGGGGCACCCCGTTTTCTGCTTGCAGCACATTCAGCTCTGGATCATGAGCATCACCCTGTAAACTAGTTGATTTGCAGATGCCCTTGCCTGGGGCTGGCTTGCAATTCTACTCTTATCTGCCAAATGATGGTTGTCCAAAGTAGCTAACTCCAGTGACGGGCCTGTCTCTCTCCACCCAAATTACTCCCCTCCCCTTACTTCCAGATTCTGTGCATATTGAAGACATGGCTGCTGTGCAACGGCTCCGGGATGTGCTACATGAGGCACTGCTGGAATATGAAGCATCACGGCGTCCCGAGGAACCCCGCCGCGCCGGACGCCTCCTCCTAACCCTGCCCCTGCTCCGGCAGACGGCCACTCGCGTCCTCCACCATTTCTACAGCCTCAAGTTGGAGGGCAAAGTTCCCATGCATAAGCTTTTCCTGGAGATGCTGGAGGCCATGATGGACTGAAGGACAGGCCGCAGGGTGCAGGATTGGGGGTGGGGAGAACAAAGGTCCTTGGGAGTGCAGCGAGGCAGGCAAGGGATCAGGGACAGGAGGAGAGGGAAATGGACTTCAGGCCTGGATCGGGTTCCCCATCCCGCCGAATCCTGGCCGCCACTCATCTGCATATGTTAATACATTTCAAAATGTATGCAAATGTTAATAACCGCCCACTGCTTTGCACTGAGGCTAACGGAAACGGACCCAGCTGCAAGCTGAGAGGAAGAACTGTTTTAAAACTGGGCCGGCAGCAAACCCTTCCCACACATAGCTGCGGGACTGAGAGTGGGGGAGGGACGTGAAGAAAGTTTGGACAGTCACACTGGAAGCCATATTTTAATTTATTGATGCAGGGGAGGGTGGCGGGTGGGAATTAGCTACTGTAGAACTAGCCTGGAAGCCATATTGGATTTGAGTGGCATGAAGATGTGGGGTGGGAGAGGGAATGTCACTTATTGTGTGGGGGGATGACCTCCTCCTTTTCCCCCAGGAGTCTGGAAAGGGAGATAGCCCCCCGCCCCCAGTGCTATTCATATTGACCGACAGCCCCTCCTTAACTCCTGTTCTGTTTTCCCCTGGGCTGGGCCCAACCACATGCACCTTAAGGGGCAGGGAGGGGGTTAAATAAAAGAGGTTAATAGCTCCAGAAATGATGAGGGGAGACAAAAAGGACCAGAGTAGGGCATGGGCGGGGCGGTGACACCTTTGCCTTTTCTTTTTGGTCTCTATCAGGCGTCTCTGGAAGAGATGGAGAAATGCCCTCCCCTCATTCTTGACAGTCCCCCAAACCCCTACCACCATCCTACTGCCGAGAATGTTGCATTGTCACTTTTAAGCAATAAATTAATCAAATACTTGTGGGGGGGCGTCTCTCTCATGCAGAGGAAGAAGGCAGTATCCTGTCTCATGGTTTGTGGGGAGCCTGCCTTAAGATTTAAAGATTGGGGGGGGGGGGTTGCTGTGTCAGCAAAGGCTTTTGTGCTCCATCCAGCAGTTCCCTTGTAGCAATAGTTGAAAAGGCAATTATGCTTTTTTTTCAGGGCCAATTTCTTCTTCCTCCTCCCCCCACTGCCATAACAGGCTAAGCAGCTATTCTTTCTCCCCCACCCCACCCCACCCAGGCCAATCAAGCCAACTCCACCTTCTGCCCAAAGCAATAAACCCCACCCTTCTGACCCACTAAACTTAAGAAGGGAGGCTGCATGGCCTAAAGCTGAGAGCCGTGTACATAGCAATATATTTTACTGTATATTTGTTGCAGGAAACTAAATCTACCCCATTTCCGGCTCACTTCCCCTTCCCAAGGGTGGGGCTGCAGCCTCCCTGGCCCTGCCCAGGGTGGGTGGGGGGAGTTAGGAGAAGTTGGAGGAATTTTTTTTAAATTAAATTATGTGTGTGTACATATTATAAATACCTCTGATTCGTGTGTAGGCACCTGCACATACACATACATAGAGAGCTCTTATTACCGAACAAATTAAAGAGGCTACCACAGCCTAACAAAGAGTCTCTTTGCTGTCTGTTGTCTTTTTGCGTTCAGGGAACAGGGCTTGAGAAAATGGGGCTTAATAGCAGTGTAGGACCTGGGAGAGGCAGAGGAAAATCCCATGCTACCAAGAAGTGAGTTACACCCTTCCAAATCTGTTGCTTAGGGTTGCTCTTAAGCCAGTCTTAACACACACTCAATTACCTAGTAGGGTTAAAGTAGGGACTAGAAAAGTATACCACCCAAAGCTTCTTGTTGGCAAGGACAGAATGCAAATTTACTAAATAGATAGAATTCACAGGTTAGAGGGAGAAGAGTTTCTGCCCCTTGAGTGGTTTCCCAACTTCAATATTTCTTCCCCTAGAAACAACTCTCACTCCAATGTGCAATGGGTACTACAACTGGCATAATACGAACTTCACAGCTGTTATACTGCCATGTCACTCGGAAAATCTGAACCTTGGCACACATGTCATTCAGGTACCCCAATGCCTAAGGAAATATGAATAGGGCGCTTATACTATTGTTCACATTACATTAAATACATGTGCATGTGTACAACTGTTTGTAAGGAAGAGCCAGCATATGATCCCTTTACAACTGAAATGGAGGACCGGTACTTGAATAAATGTAGGGTTCATACCGCTCATTCAGTTGTACATGTGCTGAATGCAACTTAAGAATGTATTCGATACATGCATAAAGAATAATCAAGTGTACACAGAGTGTACACTGTAACCTGTTAACAGGGCATGTATGTCTCTGCTACACAATAAAGGCCACTGATGCATACTTCCAAATGGTTCACAGAATGTCCCCGCTAACCAGAAAGTTGGAAGTTTGGGGCACAAGCCGACTCAAACCCCCTACTGGCTTCTGTTCG
The DNA here is from genome assembly GCF_028583425.1 of Eublepharis macularius. Taxonomy (NCBI): domain Eukaryota; kingdom Metazoa; phylum Chordata; class Lepidosauria; order Squamata; family Eublepharidae; genus Eublepharis; species Eublepharis macularius. Next base: position 233,628,805 of record NC_072790.1, on the reverse strand, counting down.
ATGCTGGAAAGTTCTAAAAACGCTTTCACACTTAAAACTCAGGGTAGGAGGAATAACTCCTAGCAAAGGCTATCACAGGCAGGATGCAGTGCTGGCGTGGGAGTTGTCTTAACTTCACCTACTTAAACCGGCAGCATGAGGTAGCACAATAAAGTGTACCATGAAAGGTAGTAGGTATAGGATACCTTTCTAAATGCTCTCCTATATTTTTTAAAAAAACAACAATCGGGCAACTAAACGACGAGCTGTTCTGACCAGGCTGGAACGCTTCTTCCTAATGTGATTTCTGCTTGCTAAGATGAGTGTTTTTTAACATCAAGAATCATTTTTAAAATGGCAGCCCCCACACTAGTCAGAAATGATGCAGCCCGTTCTAGCACCTCAGGCCTCCAATACCACATTCTAGAGCACCCTCGGTTGGGGGTGACGGGCTTGATAAAACCATGAGGGCAAGGTTGAAAGGTGGGAGCTGAATTGGGCAAGGAGGGTAATAATATTATATACTGCCCTTCAGGACAACCTAATGTGTTTTTATTATCCTCAGGACAATCACCCTGTGAGGTGGGTGGGGCTGAGAGAGCTCCGAGAAGCAGTGACTGACCCAAGGTCACTGAGCTGGCTTCAAGCGGAGGAGTGGGGAATCAAACCTGGTTCTCCAGATTAGAGTCCTGCCACTCTTAACCACTACACCAAACTGGATGAAATGCATGTGGGAAGCTCAGTACTTCGTGCAGTTAGAAGCTATTATCCTTTGCTTCGTAAAAGAATGAGCATTTATTTACACACAAACTGAAATAACTGGAGAAACATGCCGCCTGACCCTTTAAAACTTCTCCATTCCCAACAGAAACACAAAAGGTTTAATTCTGCTCAAGAACAGGCCCCCCACCCACCCCCACATCCTCCTCCTCAGATTTTCTTCAACAGAAAGAAGTTCTCTTCATGTCTCCTCTTCACTCAACAACATGTTGGGTATCCCTTTAGTGATGGGGAATTCGCGGCCGGTGTCTGGACACTTCAGCATGCCCTCCACCACTTCCACCTGTGCAAGGAGAAATACAAAGTCAAGAGTGGCTGCAGACGGGCTTCAACACCTCAGAGTGCCGAATGGAAGAAGGAAAGGGATTGATCCGCCTGCACCATGAATGGGAGCTGCCAGATTCTATTCCCAGGAATGGCAGCCGTCACTCACATCTTCATTCCTTTGTAGACATGCCTCTTACACAAGGCAAATGCATCTATGGGTAGGCAACTGGCTGATTTTTTTAAAAAATGATTAAAACAATGTTTCTAATTATCACAGTAGTAAAGAGTCCAGTAGCACGTTTAAGACTAACCAACTTTATTGTAGCATAAGCTTTCGAGAGCCACAGCTCTCTTCGTCAGATGCATCTGACGAAGAGAGCTGTGGCTCTCGAAAGCTCATGCTACAATAAAGTTGGTTAGTCTTAAACGTGCTACTGGACTCTTTACTATTTTGCTACTACAGACTAACACGGCTCACTCCTCTGGATCCAATTATCACAGGGACCAGATTTTTCTAAGGTAAGTACAAATTGATGGGCAGCAGGCATAGCCTGAGCAGAGCCGACACTTGTGTTGCCACATACATGCATCAGCTATAAACAGCATGCTTTTGTTTCCTGTAGAAATGTATCACATACAACATTACACAAATTTAACAGTCAATCAACTAGGGTGCCTTAATTTGTGGGACAGCTACAATTTTTGTGGCACAATCAACAGCTTCATAGGACTGGGCTAGGAATGGGGAGGAAGAAGTGGGGCCACCCTTACCTCCATCAGCACATGATGTACTTTTCGAAGAAAATCCTCGTTGCTCTCGTAGTCGGGGATGGGCTCAGATGGAAGGTCACCGCGGTGACCCAACTGCAAGAGGGTGAATAATAAGACAGGAGTCATCATTTTCACATTGCAACCCACCAAATTCTGGAGCTGTTCTCACTCTAATCACCAGACGCCAGGAAATGCTGCCCTGCTCATTCATTTTCCAGTGACATTTGGCTGCCCACGAAGCAGCCGACAGGATGCTGAGCTTGGCCAAACCTCACTGGTCTGACTCAACACAATCCTCTAGATTCAGTTATTCTTTCCTCCACAATACTACACCTGTCCCATACCTCTCCCTGACTCCTACTGCAGTTTTTCTACACGCAATGGATAACCTTGGCCGTTATTAGAGAGTAGTACCTTGGAGGGTATTAAGATCCCTTTCCTCACAGTACCTTTTTCCAAACAAAATCTCCCCATCCTCCTTATGCAGGTGCCAATTCCTCATCTTCAACCCATGTCACTTGTGTCTCCACAGCCTGTTTCATAGTGCATGATAGCAGGAACAAAAATTATGTTGTTGGTGGGTAAATAGCACCTCTTTCTCTTTTTCCTCTCTGTTTCCCAGTTACTTACACTCTCAGCTGCCTCCACCAAGGCCCCCCACTCCACTTTGGGCACCATCCGTGCGGTGAACTCCTGGTTGAAATCCACATTGTTCACCTTCACCTCTGTGGCCTAAAGGAAATGAAGACGGCTTGATAAGAAAAAAATTAATTTCCTTCTTCCACATTCCCACAATTGGAACAGAAGGCAAGAGAACCAAAGAAAGATCAACAATAGAAGGGCAAGAACTGGTGGAGTCACAAAATGAAGAAAACACTGTGGGATCTCCCTGTATCAGGAATATGAAAGCACCTTTCTATATCAAGAGCAGACGGATAAAAGAGGTGGCAGACAATGGGGGGAGGGATTGCCTTTGTATTACATGTAACCATAAGAACATGAAAGTTCAAAATTCAAATGCCACCGCAGTCACAATCTTGCTATTTGTTCTCAATACAGGAATCAACAAATCCCAGGCACCAGGTTGCCATGGCACCTAGAAATTTCATTGCAGCATCTAGCATTTTCAGGAGTGATTTTATTGTAATGTCTCTCAGGAGAAGTACAAACTTATTTCACATCATAGATGCAGAGGAGTTAGCCGTGTTAGTCTGTGGTAGCAAAATCAAAAAGAGTCCAGTAGCACCTTTAAGACTAACCAATTTTATTGTAACGTTTGTATCATGCATCTGATGAAGAGAACTGTGGTTCTCGAAAGCTTATGCTACAATAAAATTGGTTAGTCTTAAAGGTGCTGCTGGACTCTTTTTGATTTTATTTCACATCAGAACATGTTTTGCTGTATGACATAAAAATAAATGTCCATGAAGGTCTTCATTTGACAAAGAGAAATTTGATTTCGGAAAGCTTATACTCCTAAAATCTTCTGGGTCCTTAAGGCATCACTGGATTCAAATCTTGCTGTTCTACTGCAGACAAGCATGGCTACCCACCTAAAACTATCATCATGAAGTTCTAATAACTGATTGTTTATATGTTAACTTTACACCATTTGGTAGTGGTAGATGAATTCATTTCTCAACCAGTTGTTTTCTAGACTGGTTCCAATATTCAATTAAACAGAGCTTTTTAAAGCAATAACGGAATTATGAGAAAATGGGGAGAAATTAGGTTAGAGTTAGATGTTAGCTTTTTGTTGCGGTGATGAAAAAAGATGGTAAACCTGTATTTATTTATATGCTGCAAAAATTTGTCATAGCTTTATTAAAATGGTTAGTGTAATGTAGTGGTAAGAGTGTCGGACAAGGATCTGGGAGAACTAGATTCCTAAATCCTCACTCTGCCATGGAAACTTGGTGAGCGACCTTGGGCCAGTCCCACTCTCTCGGCCTAACCTGCCTCACGGCATTGTAAGGATAAAATGAAGGAGAGGAGAAAGATGTAAGTCCCCTTGAGTCCCCTTTGGTGAGAAAGGTGGGATATAAATGAAGTAAGTAAATAAATGAAATTACAAAAAAAAAAACCTGTGAAGAATTTAGGACTATGTGTTGTGGTTGCAATGATTAGAAAAATATGGTCCTTAAAATACCAAACATTGAAGGCAGGAAAATGAGACTGGCTTCTAATTTTTTGGGCCAGCTCCTAGAGCCAAAGAGAATTTGTTGTCTTGACTACTACTAACACCCTACCTGTACCAGCCAGTTTGGTGTAGTGGTTAAGAGCTCGGGACTCTAATCTGGAGAGCTGGGTTTGATTCCCCACTCCTCTGCTTGAAGCCAGCTGGGTGACCTTGGGCTAGTCACAGCTCTGTGGAGCTCTCTCAGCCCCACCCACCTCACAGGGTGTTTGTTGTGGGGATAACAATGACATACTTTGTAAACCGCTCTGAGTGGGTATTAAGTTGTCCTGACGGGCTGTATATAAATCAAATGTTGTTGCTGTTGTTGTTACCCTGAATGGCCCAATGTACCTTACAACAAATGCACAAGGATTATGTTTAAAAATCTGACTTTGTTCATTTACTTGATTCACCAGAAACAAAGTCCTTAAGCATTTTTAAAGGAAGCTCATACAAGTTAACAAATAGCTTTCTGGAACAAGCCTACCTTCCATATCTTTCTGAAAACCAGAGGGGATGATGCTTTTCTCCAGGCTGGGCTCACAACCAGAAAGACATCGAGGCCAGGCTGAAGAGGAGCACATGCTGCTAAGTGGTAGCCTAGGAAATAGGAGAGCATAATTGGTGTATGGGTTTATATGGAGAGAAACGGGCCCTCACATAAGGAGGTCTTGTGCCACCTAAGGATTTAAAGAAGCAGCACCTTAAACAGAAACTGGATTACCAAGATAATTCAGTACATTTTTATTCTGTCTTTCCTCCAAGGGTTCTTCTTCCCCCATTTTATCCTCACAACAACCCTTGTGATGTTGCTTAGGCTGAGAGATTAGTGCTGGTTCAAGGTCACCCAACAAACTTCCATTATCAGTGTGGGAATTTTTGAACCTGGTTCTCTCAGCCCCAAGTTCCATACTCTAACCCACTAAACTGACACCTCCATGAATATGTATAATCCTTGTTTTTTAATAATCTAAAATAGTATGCATCATTACATCTCGAGGAAGCAAGTATATTTGTGTGAGGCAAAGTACAAAGGGCCTATGTCATTTTTTAAAACTCCTCCTCCAGTGAGTTCACAGCAGTGTACATGGTTCTTCCCTTCCTCTTTTATCCTCACAACCCTCTGAGGTAGGTTAGGCTGAGAGACTGGCTCAAGGAGCCATGAGATTCATGGCAAATAGGAAATGTGAATCTGGATGAAATTTGAATCTGGATAATTAACTCAAAAAGTTTTTAGAACATTTTATTATATACATATGAGTTGGTACAGCATAGTGGCTTCCACATTCAAGCCTCACTTCTCCCACAAGCGCACTAGGCAGCCATAGGAAAGCACAATTTTTGCCAGTCTACAGTACTGAACTGATAACTGCAGCCTGTTTTACAAAGCTGCAGCTGGCATGTTCATGAAGTGTTCTGAGTGCTTACAGAAAATACTATACAACTGTTACCATATAATTGGTAATTTTTAAAAATTTTAACAGGTGAACTATTTATACAGTGTTTAAAATAATGTGATACTATAAAGTCGCAATAAATTAACAGAGTGACAAATCTAGATTGGGATATTCCTGGAGATTTGGGGGTGGAACCGGCGCACATAAGGCTTTGGGGACAGGGTTGCCAACCTCCAGATGGAGGCTGGAGATATCCCAGAATTACAACTGATCTCCAGGCTAGAGATTAGTTTCCCTGGAGAAAATGGCTGCTTGGCATTATATGCTGCTGAGGTCCCTCCCCTCTCCAAACCCTGACCTCTCCAGGTTCTACTCCAAATCTCCAACAATTTTCCAACTTGGAACTGGGGAGAGAAGTCCATAGAGTCCACCCTCCACCACAGCCATTTTTTCCACAGCAACTGATCTCTGTCCTCTAGAGACCAGCTATGATTCCAGGAGAACTCCAGGTCCAACCTGGAGATTAGCAACCCTACAATAATAGAAGTTTTGCTTTTTTAAAAAAAAATCACAGTTCAAAACAGTCAAGCTATATTATTTATTACCATACCATTTAATCAGATCCACCTCTAACAGAAGGGAAAGAGAAGAGTTATTCATTACAAACGTCGCTTCCCAGACTACATAACATAACAGTGGCAGCTCAATATCCGGTTCGAATAGCCCCTTAAAGACCAACAAACTTCCAAAGTCAAAAAAAAGTCCAGTAGCACCTTTAAGACTAACCCATTTTATTGTAGCATACAAACTTCCAAAGGATGAGCTACAGGTCAGAGCTCAATGGGAGCGACTAAGAAACTCGCTCCCCTTACCTTTATACGAAGGGGGAAGCCTCCACCGGGCCGCACACCCCGCACGTGGGACGTGAGCATATTGTGCGTTAAGAGCTTCATCTTTTCGGGTTGCTGGTTGCCGGAAATAGAAGAGGCGTGCCCATACGCCTTTCTCCCGACACTTCCGGTGCGACTTTTTCTTAACTTCCGCTCCCTTCGAGACACTTCCGGCATTATTGCGCATCGTTTTGACGGCACGTCCAGGAAACGCGACCCTCCATCATAAATGTTCCGAGTGATTTCGATTCCCCGCCCTCTCTTTTTTTTTTGTTCGCAACTATTCAATAGACGCTTTGCTGGGGTTTCCAGCTCGTGCAATTGACATACAAAAAAGGGCATGAAGTTTTGAAACCGGCGGGTCGCCAACCTCCATGTGGTAGCTGGAGATCGCCCGGAATTACAAATGATCTTCATGTCACAGAGAACACTTCCCTTGAAGAAAATGGCTGGTTTGGAGGGTGGGTTCTGTGGCATTATACCCTGTTGAGGGCCATTTACTCCCCAAGCCCTCCCCAGGCTCCACCCCCGCCCTCAAATTTCCAGGAATTTCCCAACCTGGAGCTGGCAACTGTACTGAAGAGACTGGTTGAGGAAGGAGCACTTACAACCCCTATCCTATACATATTTATTAGCAAGTAAATCCTGCATTCAATCAATTTACTGTCCCGCCGTCCTGTCCTACGTAGATATGCGTAGGGGGTGCATCCTCATAGTCTTGTTTGGAAGTAAATCTCACTGAATTTAATGGGACATAACTAAGTAAGGCTGCAATCCTATGCTAACTTAAATCTAGAAGTAAACCACATTCTGTGCGAACGTATACATAGAACCAGACTACACAGGTGTATAAGACTGAGGCCCTACTCCCCAATAAGCGTACCTAAGAGCGCGGACTTCTAAGATGTAGCCCTATGCAGTGCATGTTTACTCGGAAGTAAATCACTGATCTAAATGGTCCGGACGTGCATAGGGCCCTTACCCTATTTGCTCAGAAATCACTCTTATTAAGATCAACAGCTTCCTCCCAAATTTGGCACCCAAGAGTCTTGGCGGGACACCTTCAAAATTTTATTTATTTATTTAATAGCATTTTTAGTTCGCCTTTCTCACTGAGACTCAAGGCAAATCACTTAGTCTGAGATTAGTACAGTCAGTATCAAGTACATTTCAATAAACAATGCCATAAGGTAAATGCATGCAGGTTTACAGATATAACATTAGCAAAAATCTGATACAGTGTTGAAAATATATATATTGATTACAGCCAATTGCTTCCAATTTGTGCACACAATGGGTGCTTTTACAGCCCGACATGGTTGCTCAAAAGCAACTTCTCACTGAGTTGAATAAGATTCATATGCAGCTTCACAGCCCAACACAACTAAAGTCCCACAAAACTCAACAGGACTTGCTCCCCAGTGGACGCAGTTTTAATCCCCCAGTTTAATAATAATTGGGTCATGTCCTGCTAGACCTCCACACCAGGCATACACGGCTGTCAATCATCGCGCTCATTTCCTAAAAAGTGTGAAGCATGCAAATGAGCATGCAAATTTCCCCTCCTCCGCTTTTGGTGGAATCCGAACCGAGGCGCTTGCGCCACTTAACGAGCGGCAGGAGGAGGAGAAGTGGGGGGAGAAAGAACTTCAAAGCCGGCAGGTTGCCATGGCAGCTGTCACTCAGGCGATTTCCATGGCGACGGGGCGGAGAGGGGCGGGGGTGCTGGGCTTGCTGCACGGCTGGGGAGCAAGTTCAGGTTCCCCCTTTGCAAGAGGCTCGGCTGCTGCGGCTAAGGCGGAGGTGGTCCGGCGGAGCTTTGGGACCCGAGCAGCGGCCATGGCGGCCCTCAAGGTGAGGCCTGAGGGGAGGGACGTCCGCCTCGGATCCCTATGGGGAAGAGGCCCCCCACCCGCCCCACGGGTTGGGAAATAGCAATAGTGCAATCCCACAGCATAAACGTACTAGCAAGATTGCACCTTGGAGACCAGCTGGATTTCCAGGGTTTGAATTTAGGTCCATGTAAAGAGTAGCCCTCACCCCCCAAAATACCATTTCGAAAAATCATAGAGGTGGAAGGGACTTCCAGGGTCATCTAGTCCAACCCCCTGCACAATGCAGGAAATTCACAACTGCCCCACCACACACCCCAAGTGACCCCTACTCCATGCCCAGAAGATAGTTTAAAAAGTCCAGGATCCCTGGCCAAACTGGCTTGGAGAAAATTGATTCCTGACCCCAAAGATTGAAGGTCTTGGTAACAAAGACCAGGAGAATGCCAGCCTAACGTCTGTGTTTATTTGCAAACTTTAGTGCACACCTAGTGACATAGTGTACCAGTTCTATGTCTGTGCAATGGAAATCTCATATCAAGTATTCAGATGAGGCTATGTTTAAAAACTGTCAGTCCCATAGAATGCCAGGGCTCGGTTCATGACATAGCCACTCCCTGAAGAATAGCAATTCGCCCCACAGAACACGTTTGTAGGGCCACAGAACGGTCACTTTTCTGAGTAAAGCAGTATATAGGAGACGCTTTCCCAAGGTCAATGCAATAGTGTGTGTATGTGTCATCAAGTTGCCTCGGACCCATGGCAACCCTATGAATGAAGGATCTCCAAAACGCCCTATCATTGACTTGCTCAGATCTTGCAATAGACCCCAGTGGAAAAACCATTCTTTTATACTCTATCTAGGTTTAGTGGACAGCTGTATTAGTCTGCAGTAGAAGAGCAAGATTCTGGTTCAGTAGCACTTTAAATACCAATAAAATTTCCACGGTATGAGCTTTCAAGAGTCAAAGATCCAGATCCTGAAAATCTAGTTAGTCTTTAGGTTCATGTTCTTCTAGATAATCTAGAAGCCCTGTGAGATCCATTGCCCATTGAGTGATTGATGAGCAAGCCCTTGGCTCCCATAAAGTGGCATGTCGAACAGGCCCTTTTCCAACTCTGCAAAACAGCTTTACGGGCCCTAAAACAATCCACGAAGCCTTGTTATAAGAACCCACACCCATAGAACACAAAATGTCCATCGCTCTCTCCTGCTAATGGTTGAAAGCTTTTTTTGTTCTATCTGGTGCCCCTCAGTGACCCCTCTTTTCTGCCCTATGTTTTAATTGCTGGCTGTGTTTACTTTTGATTTTCATTGCTTTTATGATGTCTTTTATATTATTCTTCTTATCGTTATTAGCTGCCTTGGGGGCCTCAATTGAAAGGCGGGGTATAAATTTTGTAAATAAATAAACAAACTTGTCCACTGTCCAACAGAGCTGCCAGCAGTTACAGAACACTCCCAAAATAGCCCTCCCAACCTGCTTAGTTGTCATTCTTTTATTTCCATTCCATGCAATAGATTCCCCCTTTAGCCCCATGATACCAGTTCGGTGGGGGAATTGGCAGAACCAAGCATGGGGGCTTTGTTTTCCTTGAGATCTACTTTTGGGAGAAAGTTCAGGCTAGTTTTGGACTGGAGGAATTTTTGAATAGAGAAAATGTCCGGAGCTGCCATTGGGTATCTGCATGGGCAGATGCCTGCTGAAGCTCACAGCTTGGCAGATGGCATGCCCCAACTGGAGATGCTGGATTGATGTCCTCTATTCCAATGGGTGTCTGCTCTCTTACCAGCTGTGGGCAACCTTTGTGATGGACCACCCCCTGGCCTTGCAGTGACTCTTTCTTGCTCCCTTTACACCTTGACATTACTGACATAACTAAAAATTCACATTCCACTCCTATTGGAGAGCAGTGCATGGGATAAGGAAGATCAGTGCTTGCAATTAGGACAAGAAGGGAGTTGCAGTGGATTGACTCATATCCAAAGGCCTTGCAGCCAGTCCTGGGAATTGTAGTTGTTTGTTTTTAATGGAGGGGAACCTAAATATGATGCCATCTCCCTTCCCTCCAGGCAGCTATGCTGTCATGCTGGGGAAAGAAGCCCTGTAAGTCTGAAACCCTTGCTTCCTTCAACAGGTTGGAGATAAGCTCCCCAGCGTGGAGGTCTACGAGGGAGACCCTAGCACAAAGGTGAACGTGGCAAGCCTCTTCAAGGGCAAGAAAGGGATTCTTTTTGGAGTGCCTGGGGCGTTCACTCCTGGTTGCTCAAAGGTAAGGCCCAGGCGTGGCATGCCATTACTTGATGTTACTCCAGTCGTTCAAATACAGAGTTGACAGAATAGCAGCGAGAACTGTGGGAAAGGCGGAGCAACGGGAAAAATAAATCTTTGCGCTGGTACAAATGCTCTGATGGTCGCTGAATGCGTCCTTCGAGACCTGTCGGCCAGGTTTGGCGAAAGTTTGAAGTGAGGTTGACCCTCCGCAGTCCTTGCTGAAAGGGAAAGCTGTGCTGTTGTGTACCTCAGTTTCCTCACTGTTAAATATGCAATGCCTGAGACCAGGGCTTTTTTTCTGGGAAAAGAGGTGGTGGAACTCAGTGGGTTGCCCTTGGAGAAAATGGTCACACGGCTGGTGGCCTCGCCCCCTGATCTCCAGACACAGGGGAGTTTAGATTGCCCTGGAGGGCAATCTAAACTCCCCTCTGTCTGGAGATCAGGGGGAGGGGCCACTGGCCATGTGACCATTTTCAAGAGGTTCCGGAACTCCGTTCCACCGCATTCCAGCTGAAAAAAAAGCCCTGCTTGAGACACTATTTTTAAAAAAATCTTTTCTGCAAATCTAGCCACTTGATCCACACCATATGGGCCTCGCTTAGTTTCCGGGTGAGAACATCAATCGGAATGCTTTCTTCAGGATTTTAAAGAACACTTGGCTGACTGTTCTCTTTTTGGGGGAAATTAATGAGATCTGGTTGCTGACGGAAGAAAAAAAATATGCATGAAGCGAATGGAAACTTAAGAGACAGCTGCTGGAAATGTGCTCGGATACTTGGCGCATTACAGCATAGATGCCACTGCCCTGTAAAAGCCTTAATCGACGCATCTACCTACGCTGCTATTTCATGTTTCCGCAAAATGTACAAAAAAAAAGTGGAGGGTGCCAAAAGAGAACCTGGTAGAGGGAAAAAACATAGGGCGGATACTTGCTGTTCCTGTCTTCTAGTTTGTGGTGCTCACGTACAGCAGGTAAACATTGCTTCCAGTTGGCCATGCAAGCAAATTACAAATCTAGTTTTCTGTTCCTCCTCAGACCACAAATGTCTAACATAGTTATGTCTGCAAGGTTTTCTAAGTTGATCTTATCAGATAAGAAGGAGGGAGGTTCTAGGACCCCCTCCCCTAGTTAGTTCCTACCTTTAGGAAGGTTTGCATCCTCATGAGTGTTTTAACAGAAGACTGAGGGTCACATATGTGATGAGATTCAGTTTGGTGTAGTGGTTAAGAGCAGCAGGACTTTAATCTGGAGAGCCGGTTTTGATTCCCCACTCCTCTGCTTGAAGCCAGCTGGGTGACCTTGGGTCAGTCACAGCTCTCTCAGAACTCTCTCAACCGGTTTCGTTTTCTCAGCCATGCCGGACGCTCCTCTCGGCTGGTCCGGGAGGAAACGACCGGGCACCCTGACCGGGCGGCTGATCCGCAAGGATTAGCCCCCAGGACTCCCAGGGAGGGAGCCAGGGTCCGGGACGCGGCGGGAAGAACTCCCCGAAATCAATGCGGGGGGGGAATTGCCCGTTTGTCCCTATGGAGGCCGGCAGATGTGCGCGGCGCCTCGAGTGCCGCCGGGCAACGAGAAACGGCAAGTAAAAGAAACAGGCGGAAGCCTGTAAACAAGCGAATCCCTTCTGTTCTACAAGCGTTTGTGAAGGAGAGGTTGATCTGAAGAAGACTCGCTCTTCCCCTTCGTTGAGTTCCAGAATTTTGTTGGCGCCCCCCCCCCCCCCAAATGGCAGCAAAGAAGCAAAGTCCCGCTCTCGGTAAGTCAATCTCGGCTACCTTGAAGGGGGAGTCGCTCGAAGAGTTGGTGCGCAGGGCGGTGGTGGAAGCCATAAAACCCTTTGTTGACAAGCTGAACGAAACTGATCAAAGGGTGGGCTTAATTGAAAGCGAGGTGAAAACCATTAAGGCAGCAGCGGGGGGGGGCAGAAAAGTCTGCTCTGGAAAGTGCGTCACTTGTGAAGGCTACAAAAAAGGAGCTGAAGTTGGTGGAGAACCAGCTGATCGGGCTACAGGTGGAACGAACGCAGACAATTTTGCGTCTCCAAAACGTGAAAGAGGAGGAAAATGAGGATCTGTGGGATTTGGTCTCGGAACTACTGGCGACACCCGCGAGGACGACTAAAGAAGAGGTTAAAAGCGCCATTTTGGAGGTCCGTCGGGCTTCTTCAAAATATGCAACAAAGCGACAGTTGCCTCGTGAGATCATTATTGATTTTTCATCTAAAAAGATTCGGGACACCATCCTATATAACTCATACAATGCGGATTTGGACTTTATGGGTTTGAAAGTCAAGATTTTGAAGGACGTTCCATTTCTAGTCCGGAAACGGCGTTTTAAATATAAAAAGTTTGCAGCTCTTCTGAGGGACCATGGAATAAAGTACAAATGGTTATTCCCGGAAGGAATATGGTTCAGATATAAAGATCAGGCCTATAAGATATTATCAGAAGATCAACTAAAGGATTTTGAGAATAAAAACCCAGAACTCTGCTGCACCAAGAACGAAGAAAAGGAGGAGCCGGAGGGGGGGGAGGAGGAGGAGAGCATCGCAACAGCAGTTGCACAGAGAGAATTGCGTCCGGGACCTAGAAGGGGGAGGAAAGTTTAATCAGATTTTGAAATGTTTATTCTCTGTATGATTAACCACTCCATCATTATTCTATGGAGCTATTTTTGTATTATGACAGTATGAAGGGAAACATTGAAGTGTAGTGTTTAGTGTTTGTAGTTCATTCCCCCCCCTTTTTCTTTTTCCACCCCCCTTTGTCCCTTCCCTCTCCCCTTTCCTTGTGATAGTCTGTAGTGTTTTGTAGTTATGAAAAATAAAAAAATTTATTTAAAAAAAAAAGGAAACTTAAGAGACAGCTGCTGGAAATGTGCTCGGATACTTGGCGCATTACAGCATAGATGCCACTGCCCTGTAAAAGCCTTAATCGACGCATCTACCTACGCTGCTATTTCATGTTTCCGCAAAATGTACAAAAAAAAAGTGGAGGGTGCCAAAAGAGAACCTGGTAGAGGGAAAAAACATAGGGCGGATACTTGCTGTTTTCTAAGTTGATCTTATCAGATAAGAAGGAGGGAGGTTCTAGGACCCCCTCCCCTAGTTAGTTCCTACCTTTAGGAAGGTTTGCATCCTCATGAGTGTTTTAACAGAAGACTGAGGGTCACATATGTGATGAGATTCAGTTTGGTGTAGTGGTTAAGAGCAGCAGGACTTTAATCTGGAGAGCCGGTTTTGATTCCCCACTCCTCTGCTTGAAGCCAGCTGGGTGACCTTGGGTCAGTCACAGCTCTCTCAGAACTCTCTCAACCCCACCCACCCTCAGAGGGTGATTGTCATGAGGATAATAATAACACACTTTGTAAACTGCTCTGAGTGGGCGTTAAGTTGTCCTGAAGGGCAGTATATAAACCAAATATTATTATCATTTATAAATATTGTTTTAAATACTGTATTCATTATCCTCCCTTCCAGTTCCCTTTTGGTTGCATCAAGACCATCTCTGGTGATCTCTCTCCTTCTTTCCTCCAGACCCACCTCCCGGGCTATGTTGAGAAAGCAGGACAACTGAAAGGCAAAGGAGTGGAGATCATCGCCTGCCTCTCCGTCAATGATGTCTTTGTCATGAACGAGTGGGGAAAAGCTCAACACGCTGAGGGCAAGGTGAGGGTGGGATGGATCTTGGCTGTCAATCAAATATGCAACTTTAGGGTTGCTGAGATTTGCACGCAAGTATGTAGGTGTGGCCGGGTGCAGACTAAGAAGCCAGGGGGTGTGGCGGTGGGGAGCCCCAAGTAAGATTTCTGTGGTTTGGTGCCCAGCATGGGGTTTTGTTTTGTTTGGGGCCACAGCTGCATTTGTAGTTATTTGTAATACTAGAAAGTGTTGCTCTGCAAGGTACAGAGCAAAAAGTCTGTTAAATGCTAGCAGCAAAAAAACCCCACACGCACAGGATTTGGCAATGAAGCGCTGAGTTAGCTAGAGCTCAGGAACAATGAAGCTCAGAGTCCCTCTACAAAAGACATCTTACACGGGGACACTCAAGTGAAAGATCTTACACTTGTTCTCCCATTGTGGATACATATGCTCTGCTAGGGAGACAGAGTACACTTGAATACAAGACCACACAGAAAGTAAGTCACTTGAGCGTCCCTGTGTAGAGAGATTCTCAGCAGTCTACACCCAGAGAAATGCATAGACCAGCCCGGAGAGCATAAATCCTTCCCCCAACTGTGGCCTTAGCTCTCCTGGGTCCTGTGGCTGCAGATCGCCAGAGGCTCTTAATTAAGCAAGGCCTCTTCTTCTTCCAAGGCCTGTCTGTTAACAAACTGGAGGAGTAAGGGCTGGGGGGAAGGAGGGTAAAGTTAATGGGGCCAGAGGGAACATTTTTATCCCTGAGTGGCAGGGCAGAGTGGATTTCTGCATACTCTGAGAATGAACACAAGTCCCTGCAGCAGTCATTCCTAAACAATGTGCTACTGTGAGCAAAAATAAATTGAATAATGGGGGGAGCCTGTGAGCACACTGGCAGAAGAGGTTGCCCACTACAACGCTGTGTGATTTACTGATCTGATCTCACCTCTTTGACCGTCAGGTTCGGGGGGGGGGGGGCAAGGAATCCTGCTATAACTCTGCATGTGGTTGAAGCATTTACAGAGCAATTCTAAGAACGCTTTCCTGGGAGTAAGCCCCATTGAATCAACCTGGGCAGGATTCTGAGTAGACCTGCTTAGAATGGAATTGTTAGGTACTCTAGATGCAGATTTCTGTGGTTGGAGAGCACAGTCTGATGTCATAGTTTTGGGCGCTGCAAACATGAAGGAGGCGTGTGTGCTTGCCAGCTAGAATTTGGGAGGGGAGGGTGCCTCAGTGATCAGAAATTTCCTGAATTGCTGCCTCGCAGGCTTAATCATGCCCCATGAGATGCAAGGGAATTTCCCCTGTTCCTTTATAAAAATTTGTCATGCAAGACTTCTTGCCTAACAATGAAGGAAATATAGAGCAAGAAAGTAAGTGTTGGCACAGGGGTGGGGGATAGGAAGATTGGGATTGTGCCTGAAAAACCATGCCCAAAAGAGCCTTCACCTTCTCGGAAGGGATTTCAATTCTGCCCTCCAGGCAAGTGAGTCAGTGTACAGTTGTGTAACTCTAGGATCAACTGTTTGGTGTTGCAATGTGTTCCGTTCATGGTGCAATGGCAAAACCCGAGAGTTTAGAACAGGGGTGGCCAAACTGTGGCTTGGGAGCCACCTGTGGCTCATTTAGACATATCATGCGGCTCCTGGAGGTCTCTGAGCATCGCCATGGCCATACAGTTTATCTTAGCAGGGAAGGAGGGGTAGGCAAGCTTGCAAGCTGCTCACCTCCAGCAGAGGTCACCAGGGGAAAAGAGAGAGAGTGGGAAAGGAGAGTGTGCAGCCACATAGCTCAGCAAGGGATCTCAAGTCTTTCTTTCCATGTCTTTCCCTCCCTCCCTTTCCTTCTTTCTTTTCATGTCTTTCCCTCCCTCCCTTTCCTTCTTTCTTTCCTTCTTTCTTTCCATGTCTTTCATATTCCCGGTATGACTCAGAAAATAACTGGGGACTTTAGGGGTGGAGCCGGGAGACTTTGGGGGTGGTGCCTAGCAAAGATGTGACATCACTTTTGTGATGTCACTTCTAGGTCAAAGGTCAAGTGATGGCAGTCCCCAAGCTCCACCCTCTTCTGATGCTGTCACTTCCAGCATACTGCACCAAAACCTCACCCCTTCCTGTGATGTTACTTTCAGGGCACTCCCCCAAACTCACCTCTCCCTCTGAAGTCACTTCTAATGCATCATGTCTTGCGGCTCTCAAACATCTGACGTTTATGCTCTGTGGCTCTTAAATTAAGCAAGTTTGGCCTCCCCTGGTTTAGAAGAATAGATACCCCGGTTCAGACTCAGAGTCCATCTAGTCTACCACACTGTTTCCAACAGCATCCAGCCATACGTAGGTGAGAACCTCACAATAAAAGCATGAAGGTGATGTCTCTCCTTTTCCACCTCCATCCGCACTGCCAGAGTCTGGTGTATAGAGAAATACAGCTGTTCTTCTATTTAACTGTGTTTGCTAATAGCTGTTGATAGATCCCTCTGTCTACCCATCCATCCTGCCCTTCTTCCAAAGAACTTGGCGACAGTGTGCAGTTCTCCCTTCCCCCTTTTTGTCCTTGCAGCAACCCTGTGAGGTTGATGAGGCTGACTGATTCAGCAAGTTTCATGGCAAAGTTGGGATTTGAACCTGGGTTTCCCAGAAACATTCTAAACCACTACACAGGTGTCTACATAAATACGGCTAATCCTTTTCTTTGTTTTTTGTTTTTCGGAAGTCGTATAAGCTACTTGATATTTCTGCATCTTGAGACAGCAAGTTCCATAAGTTAATTTTTCAAAGAAGAGTCTTCATTTTGTGTACACTGAACGTATTACTGTTCAGCTGGCCCTGATCCTTGGGCCAGCGTACCTATGCAATGCACTTCTTTGTCCCATTGACCCTTGATGTTTTAAGATGTATGCAATAAAATGCCCAATGTGTGTTTCAGCACTATAACCCAAAGTATTGCAGCGAGCTTGGAACATCCACTCTTCCTTCCATCCCAGCTGCTGCTACAATAATTAAGTAGCATTTGCCATAGGATTACAGTTTCTTTAATGTACACAATTCTTGCATTTCGTAATGTTTCCTCTAGTGTAGAAGTATAGTTCACCCTAACAGCTGAGAGAATGAGCCAAAATCTAGGGGGTCTCAGGTTAAACTGTCACTGCAAATTCATTGGGTGGCCTTAGGCAAGCGGCTTTGCTCCTGTCCTGGTCTGTAATGTATTTGTTTATCAATATTTATTTAAAAGCTTTTCTCCAGAAACTGTCAGAGGCATCACTCCGTGACATTTGTTGAAGACTTTCATAGAAGTGGCAGAGGTTGAAGACGAGTTTGGAGAGAGGTTGCATCACACAGATGCCCCGGAAGGCATTTCTTGGGCATAATTATTAGTTCTCTCAAGGCATCTTGCATACCCATACATAATTTCTGTTATATATACATAATGTCTACATAAGCAGTACCGATGTGTTATTTGGTGCATGCTCGAAGACCCACTGTTCATTATTACTTCATAGGGTCCAATATCAAAACCTGGTTGGAAGTTTGCAGCCTAGTTTGAATTTTCGAGCCTGGCGGAAGCTGGGTTCACGTAGCCAGCTCAAGGTTGACTCGGCCTTCCATCCTTCCCAGGTCGGTAAAATGAGTACCCAGGTTCCTGGGGGTAAAGTGTAGATGAAGGCAATGGCAAACCACCCCGTAACAAAAAGTCTGCCAAGAAAACATGATGTGACGTTCCCCCATTGGTCAGTAATGACTCGGTGCTTGCACAGGGGACTGCCTTTACCTACTCAAGAAAAACAATAGTGAAATTTACAGGCACGAGTATAAAAACATTTTAAGTTTAAAAACAAGGCTCAAGAATAGGAAATAAAACATAGGCCAAGAGGAACTCCTATTTCATGTATCTAATAGCTTCTGTAATTGTTCCTTGCAAATTCTATAAGCTACAGCCAAAAAAATCTGGTGCAAGCCAATGAAAGCTGAGGGATTGCGTCAGATAAAAACTTCTTCGTGATATCCAAAGGAGGGTATTTAGAAAATCTCCTAAGCAAGGGCTGTAGGATCTTCACACAAGTATCCCGATAAAAACAGCTGAACACAGCTAGAAGCAAGATCCCGGATCTGACTGGCCTGTAGTTCTGATCTAGTACTTTTTAATCTAAGGCTGGCTTCACTTGTTGGTTTATGTTAGAATCCTGACCTAATTTACAGGGCTGATGGAAGAATGGTAATCTCTGTGGTGTGCTTCAAACCATGGTGCATAAATGCGAAGTATAATGATTTTTTAAACTGGCTTTTGCTTTACAGGTGAGGATGTTGGCAGATCCCACAGGTGCATTTGGGAAGGTAGGTAACTGGGTAGCAGCAGAGCCTCATGACAGGTTTTCCGTCCTCTCCTCCTTGAATCCTGCTCCGTACCCTACAGGGCATCTCTAGGGTCTCCATTTCATTCCCTGGCATCTCTTCTTTAACCACTTTTTCTTCGGTTGCAAATGGTGGGAATGACCGTTCTGTGCCTGAGGCGCTTCAGAATTCCTGCCAGTGAGGATAGACAGTATTCTTCTGTTGGGTTCACTTGACAGTATAAGTTTATATATCCCACAACGTGGTGTAGTGTTAAGAGTGTCAGACTAGGATCTGGGAGACCCAGGTTCGAATCTCCACTCTGCCATGGAAGCTCACTGGGTGACCTTGGGCCAGTCCACACTCTCAGCCTAACCTACCTCACAGGGTTGTTGTGAGGATAAAATGGAGAAGGGGAGAATGTTTTAAGCCATTTTGAGTTTCCGTTGGGGAAAAAAGTGGAGTTTAAATGAAGTAAATAAATGCCAAAAAAAAACCCCAACAGTTTTTCAGATTAAATAAAAACACAAAATCAGGTCCTTGGCCCAACATCCTTTTACTAACAATGAGCAGCTCTATGCTTCTGGGATGCCCTCAAGCAAGGCATGAAAGCAATAGCAATTACTCCACAGCAACTGCTGTTCACAGGTACACTGCCTCAGGACATGGAAGTTTAATTTAGCCATCACAGCAAATGGCTGTAGACAGGCCTGCCCTCCCATGAAATTTCTCTTTTTAAAGCCACCTAAGGTAGTGACCATTGCTCCATCTGGTGGCAATGAATTCCATAAGTGAATTATTTTAGGCACTTGCAGTCTGAGGTTGTGTAACAGTCCAAGAAGATATCAGTGGCTGATTCTGTAATAATAACATAGTAACATTTGATTTAAATACCACCCTTCAGGACAATTTAACACCCCCTCAGAGTGTTTACAAAGTATGTTATTATTATCCTCACAACAATCACCCTGTGAGGTGGGTGGGGCTGAGAGAGCTCTGGAAGAGCTGTGACTCACCCAAGGTCACCCAGTCGGCTTCACATGGAGGAGTGGGGAATCAAATCCGGTTCTCCAGGTTAGAGTCCTGAATGCATAACGAAGTCCGTAGCCTACTGCCATTTCTTCCATAGGTCATAAAGGCATCAGTCTCACCTGGGGCAACCTTGCCTATATGTGTCCATCTGTCTCCCAGCTCCTCATTCCTAACTGGCAGGATTCCTATCAAGTAGCTGGTTTTCATTGAGTTGAAGTCAACTATGGGTCATGTTGAACTAAGGCCATGTTGGCAACAGGTCAACTTTATTTTGTAGCACGACAGGTGGATAGTCCCTGATTCAAATATCTACCATTAACATAAAGAAGAGCCCTGCTGGATCAGGAAAGTGGTGTCAGTCCCTGGCAGTTAGGTCCTCAAGTTCTCCGCAGTTAACACACAGGTGTTCCAGTTGAAGTCACTTTATTAGAGATCCATTCAGTACAAGGAGCATAGACAGTGGAATTGGCAGAAGTGATGTATATGGGGCTAGCACTTTTAATTATAGGGAAATTTCCCGCCTTTGGGAAAGAAGACCATTAATGGGCGGGGGGGAGGAATTTGGTGAGACATTGTTCTAGAGTAGACGGTGAGAAAGCTGAACTTTCTTTGGTTCTCAAGAAGGATACATTTCGAGCCAGTTTCAGCTGGCAGTCGAGGACACCAGCTCAGCGGAGTGAGAAAGTAAAAGTAAGCATTTGCAAAATAACCTACTGGCACTGCAGCAATAAAGGACTTCCTATACTCTCAGAGACCAGAGACTGATATACATTCATGACAGATATGCAGGAGGCATATATGACAAGTGGTCCATCTAGTCCAGCATCCTGTTTGAAGCAGTGGCAAACTAGTTGCCCTGGAGGGCAAACAAACCGGGCATAGAAGCCAAGGCCTTCCCCTGATTCTGTCTCTTTGCCCTGGTACTCAGAAGTTGACTGCCCCTGAATATGGATGTTCCCTTTCATCGTCAGGGCTAGTAGCCAATGATGGACCTCTTCTCTGTCCGATTCCTTTTTAAATCTGGGCCATGGCCATCACTATGTACTCTGGCAGTGAATTCCACAATTTAATTACTTGTCGTACTTCTTTTTGTCGGTCCTGCCTCTGATGCCCATCAACTTGAATCAGGTGGGCATGAACTCACTAGGCGGCCTTAGGAAAATTGTTGTCTTAATTTCATATACCGCTCCCCCATCTGAAATACTGGGGAAATACTGACCTGCCTTACAAGGAGCTTTTAAGGATTGCAGGAACTTAATTTGTGGGAAATGCTTTGGACATTTGAAAGCGCTATACAAATGCTAAAGAGCAAGCGGACTAAAATCTGCCCCTCACCTCCATATTCATAAGATCCTTCCCAAATCTTCCCCTTCTAGGCTACAAACCTGTTGCTGGATAAAGAACCACTTCGGGATCTGTTTGGGACTAACCGATCCAAACGGTAAGTGGGCTTTCCTGTCTTGGGGAGGGGGATATCATTTGCCTCTCAGTGATCCCTGGCATTGCGCCCACGGGCATTGTGGTGCCAGCCAATGTGTTTCCTGCCGCCTACTTCCTTCTTCTCCAAGCATCAACCCCTTCCTAGCTTTCCTCCTCCTCACTGGAGCAGAAAGTGCTTCAGGAGAACCTAGCAGGCCACACCGACAGCTGACTGATGCCTGGAGAAATATAAATAAACTTCCTTATTTCTGAATAATAAGATGAATATGTGGAGCGAAGTGTTAATAGTTTAGATCTGGCAGGCGATACGCTGAACAGGAGCACCCATCTGGAAACAGCTACCTCCCTCAGTGGACAAATCTTGGCTTGGAACCTCCCAACGTTTTGTAATCGGCCCCATCTCCCATGGCTGCCATTTTGTGGTGGCACCTACTCTTCAAATTACAAAAGGGCCCACAGGCAAAAGAAAGGGACCCCTGTTCTAGACCCAGTAAACTTCCACCTCCCCTTCCTGCTGTCTGTTGGATTCATTTCCTCAACATTGGTAAGATGTTATTGAACCAGCTAGAATTTTTTTTAAAAAACACAGCAAATCTGCTTTACACAGAAATCGTCAGGCAGAAATAAATCCATTGTAAGCTTGTTCGAGAAGCAGTAGTCATAGCAGCAAGTCTGGTTGTTCAATAGATTTCATCTCTATCAGAAACTGTTGTGAAAGCTGTCATGTGCCCCAAGCTGTGACTCTCATCTCACCTCTGTCTCTTCCCTGCAGGTTCTCCATGGTGGTGGAGGATGCGGTGGTGAAGGCCTTAAACGTGGAAGAGGATGGGACAGGCCTTACCTGTAGCCTGGCCAACAACATTGTCTCCCAGCTCTGAGTCTCAGACAGCTGTGTCTCTTGCAGCCGCTGTCCTCAGTGCTAAGAGCAACATTACCCACCCCTCTGCATGGCTCTCAGGTGGGGTGGCTGTATCAAGATACCACGCACAAAAGCCAGGGCACAGTCTAAACTACTCCTGGGGGAGGAGGGTGCATTATTTAGCTGCTTTTACCCCTGCTCTGGCAGTTCAGTATTTCTTGGGTGTAATCACCTGAAATAAAGCTACGTTGAATTATCCATTGAATGTTATTTATTAAAATATTTTTATACCAGCCTTGGAGTTTTACGGATACCATGGACTACCAAAAAGAAAAATAACTGGATTCTAGATCAAATGAAGCCTAAATTCTCCCTAGAAGTTAAAAACGACTACACTGAGGCTATCATACTTTGGTAAATTTATGAGAAGACAAGACTCACCGGAAAAGACAGTGTTAGGAAAAGTTGAAGGCAGTAGGAAAAGAGGAAGACCCAACATGAGATGAATTAACTCGATAAAGGAAGCCACGGCCTTCAGTCTGCCCAGACCTGAACAAAGCTGTTAATGACAGGGAGTTTTGGAGATCTTTCATTCACAGGGTCGCCATAAGTTAGAAGTTCATAACACACACACACAGTTTCATCCACAAGAAGTCTCTTTATTTTTGGCTCCCCAAAATTGCTTACAGTAAGTTTTAAAAAGCTGTATTCAAATCAGTCTCGGGTTCCTTTGGGAGCAGAGGGTTTATCCTCAGGACAGGCTTCTATCCCTTCCATCCTTGTGGGTGGAGTCCATACTGAAAATTTCCTAGTTTGAGAAAAACTCTGTGTGAGAGGGAAGGAGAGAGGGAGCGTGGGAGCCTGAGAATAAAGCAGGCTTGTTCCTATTATGAAGGAACCAAAGACTTGTTTGTTTTGACGTCCCAGTGCAGCCTGTCTGAAACGATAACATCTAAGAAGGCCAAAATCAGAAACCCACACAGAATCCAGTCAGAAGAGCTGTTTTTTTAAAAAAAACTTCCTATAGATTTAAACAGAAAACCAACATTTCATGCAGGAAAAGAAACCTTGAAACAGAAATGTTTTAAGCGGATGTTGGAAAGTCAGCAGCGAGAGTCCTAGGGTAGGCAGTCCAGAGTTTTATCCATTCTCCCCAACTAAAGAATCTGCCTTACTTTATTTCTTTGTTCATAGCAAGTGGAATATGAAGGGAAATGCCTCAAGGAATGGTGAGAAAAATGTAAAATTCTGCATTGAGGCTGAAATAATTAAATGCATATGGTTGTTGTGGGTTTTCCGGGCTGTATTGCCATGGTCTTGGCATTGTAGTTCCTGACGT
Source organism: Eublepharis macularius (assembly GCF_028583425.1). Classification (NCBI taxonomy): domain Eukaryota; kingdom Metazoa; phylum Chordata; class Lepidosauria; order Squamata; family Eublepharidae; genus Eublepharis; species Eublepharis macularius. The sequence goes on along the minus strand of NC_072790.1, from coordinate 233,605,792 downwards.
TTCGCCAGCAGCTGTGGCTGGCATCTTCAGAGGTGTAGCGCCAAAAGACAGAGATCTCTCAGTGTCACAGTGTGGAAAAGATGTGGGTCATTTTTCCACACTCTGACACTGAGAGATCTCTGTCTTTTGGTGCTACACTTCTGAAGATGCCAGCCACAGCTGCTGGCGAAACGTCAGGAACTACAATGCCAAGACCACGGCAATACAGCCCGGAAAACCCACAACAACCATCGTTCTCCGGCCGTGAAAGCCTTCGACAATACAATTAAATGCATAGTTGGGAGACTGCTGTCTTAGCAGTACCTGTGAAAAGGCTCTCTGGGTTGTAGTAGATTGCAAGCTGAATGTGAGAAAGATGTGTAAGGCTGCTGCAGCAAAAAAGGCTAATGTGATTTTACGTGCATTGAGAGAAGCACAGTATTCCGATCATAGTATCCCAGTCACGAGAAGTAATAGTTCCACTTGGTTCTATGCTAATAAGACCTCATTTGGAGTATCGTATAGTTCTGGTGGTATTGCAGTCTGAAAGATGCAGATGCATTGGGCTGGGTTAGTAGAGCAATCAAGATGGTCAGAGATCTGGAAAACAGGTCCTACAAGGAATGTATGCTTAGCCTGGAGAAGAAAAGGCTGAGGGGAGACATAACAGCAATCTTGGGCTGGCAGGTGGAAGAGGGTAAAGACCTCTGCTGCGCCACAGCCTCAAGACTAGATCTAAAGGGCAAGTTAACGTGCTTGGTTCAAGGTATCAGTTATTACATACAAAGTTCTTCATGGCTTTGATCCATCATACCTACAGGACTGCCTCCCTCCCTATGTTCCTCCACAGCAGCTTTGCTCATCTGAACAGGGTCTCCTGCAGGTGCCAGGCTGCACACAGGTGAAGTCAGCAGCAGCCTGTACACAGGCTTTCTCTGTGGTGGCCCCTATCCTGTGGAATGACCTGCCTGAGGAAGTCAGAAGAGCCCCCACTCTCCTGGCTTTCCGTAAACGGTGCAAAACCGAATGATTCAAAAAGGCTTTTTTACTCAAATGGGAGGGCTGCACTGTAGGGATGGGGTCTCAGGTGCTTCACTAACAAGTTGGGGATCATAGACTTCATCACCATTTTTGCCTTATATATTATCTGCTGCTTTGAATATGTACCCCTATGTACAACCAGTGCTCCATGTTGTCTAATGTTAGTCCTAGAATTAATTATGTTTTGCTTCAGTATTTTCTACTATGTCTTGGATCCTTGCTAATGCTATGTCTTTAAACTTGTATATGGTATTGTATTGAAACGTACTTACTTGATACTGATTGTATTAACCTCATACTGTGTAATCCGCCTTGAGTCTCGGTGAGAAAGGCAGACTATAAATGACGTAAATAAAAAAATTAATAATAATAAATAAGATTTCAGTTGCATGTTAGGAGAAAATTCCTACATGGTAAGAACAGTTTACTAGTTGCTTGGACAGGTGCGAGGTTCTCCCAAGGAGGAGGTTTTCGAGCAGAGGCCGGACCGACATTGATTAGACCTGCTCTAGCTTCGGATTTCCTGTACTGAAGAGAGAGTTGGACTAGATGGTCTATTGGGCCCTTCCAACTCTAGAACTCGTTGATTCAAGTGAAGAAAAAGATGAGTCAATAATTCATTTAGTTCTTTTGCAAAGGAGCCAGGAGCGGGGGAGACTCTCTATCCCTTTAAATTGTAGTTTTGAGGATCAGTTGCAATGAGGGCACAGGAGGGAAATCAAGTGGAATTTCTATCTTCTGCTGTCTTAGAGCTAAGCTACAAGTGACGCCTGACACAGGTTGGACACTTGTCAGCTTCCCTCAAGTTTTGATGGGAAATGTAGGCATCCTGGTCTTGCGGTGGTAATGGAGAGCCAAGCTGTAAAACCAGGATGCCTACATTTCCCATCAAAACTTGAGGGAAGTTGACAAGTGTCCAACCTGTGTAAGGCATCACTTGTAGCTTGGCTCTTAGTTTCCTTAGTTTTCTAAGGAAAAGATCCAGATTTTTGAGGATCTGACGTGAAACGGGGGCGGATGGTTGATGCAGTTTTTAGTTGAATGAAAGTAACTGTCCCAGAGTCTTGTTTCCCCAATATCCCCTTGAAAAGAACGTTGTGTGTGTGCACAGCCAACACATGCCTTGGCACCTTCCCCAAGCATTCTTTGGGGTCTATAAACACTATGCAGACACAATGGTGGCAGAAAAGTATTTCTTTGCCACCACCACCATGACGTATGCTTTAAAATTATTTTTTGCCTGTGTCTTATCAGATCTGTCTAGAGTCTTCCTCCGTTGTCCATCCTTTCATCGCCTGCAGCCCCTCAGTCAATCAAGGGACTATGTGGGTGCTAACAATTGAAAGAGGGCATCTGGGAGCAATCATGTCAACCACCCCGGTCATTTCATTCCACAGGTCAACCAGGGCATCAACTGCAGCACCAACCATATCAACAGGGAAATTCCCCCAGAGCCATCAGAAAGCCATTTGGATCCATCTCGCTTGGATCCATTGTTTTAATAGATCCCCCACTGCTGCAGCAACTTGGTATCCTTGTAAGTCTAACAAAAAGCAAATAGTGATCTGTCCATGACATAGGAACCGTCGTCAATTCCTCCACCCTCAGATCACATCTCTCCTGCCCCGTAGAAAATAACGGGTCAAGAGGGTGACCTGCGCATTGGCTGTTTCCACACTACTCACCTTCATCCAGAACAGGGCGCAACGTTGCGAAAAAAACCGCGGAAGATAGTGTCTTCTCGTGCGAATTTTGCACGACAACTCACGTGAGAAGATGCTATCTTCCGCGGTTTTTTTCACGATGTTGCGCCCCGTTCCGGATGAAGGTGAGTAGTGTGGAAATGGCCAATGTGTGAGACCAGTTATTACCTGAGACAGGCCCGTGGTGGTTGTGGGGGGCATGAAATCTTGAGTCATTCCTGACAAGATAGGATTGTACAACCTGTTCAAGGCACATCTCGGGCTGGTTAGTGCCTAGAGGAAATGGTTTAGGCCCGAAGTAAAACACTCTGACAACATAGACATTTAATGGAAAAGGGTCATTGCTCAGTGAGAACATCTGCTGTGCCTGTGGGACGTTCAGCGTCTCCAGTTCAAAGGTGTGAGCTAGTGTGGTTAGGGACTAGGATCTGGGACACAGGTTCAAATCCCCACTCTGCCATCAGTGACCGCAGACCAGTCATACTCTCTCAGCCTAACTTCACAGGGTTGCTGTGAGGATAAAATGAAAGAATGACGTATGCCATTTGGGGTCTCCATTGGGGAGAAGGGGTATAAATGAAAAGGCTCAAATAATAGGTGATGGGGTAGACCTGGATCTGAGACTCAGAGTAGTCCAAACTAACCTCGTTAGACTCATAGAGAGATTCCGCACACGTTGGATAATGCACTTTCAATGCACTTTATCCATCGTTTGAGGTGGATTTTTTGTTCCGCATACGAAAAAATCCGTTCCAAATTATCTATAAAGAGGATTGGAAGTGCATTATCCAACGTGTGCGGAATCACTCATTGTCTGACACAGTAGAAGACAGCTTCCTGTGTTAACGACAGAGCAACATCCAAAAACATACCTGTTTATTTCAAATCAATATGTGAAAGCCGTCTTCATCTCCTGACGCGGTACATAAGGGTTGTCAGCCTCCAGGTGGTAGCTGGAGATCTCCCGGAATTACACCTAATCTCCAGGCAAGAGACCAGTTCCCCTGGAGAAAATGGCTGCTCTGGAGGGTGAACTATGGTGTTATACCCCACTGAGGCCCCTCCCCTCCCCAAATCCCACCCTCTCCAGGCTCCACCCCCCAAATCTCCAGGAATTTCCCAACCTGGACCTGGCAACCCTGCTGTGCACCCATTTTCCAGTTTTCCTTCCTGCTCCACTTTTTATCGTGACTTCTTTTTTTCCCATTCCTTTAGACCAACTGACTTAAGCTAAATTTCTACTCTCCATGAAAATTAATTTTATTTCCCTCCCAACCCTGCCTCTTGAGGTATGTGGAAGGTAGGAATGTTGTGTTCCTTCTTCAAGGGTGTTGCCCCACCAACCTCATGTTTAATGACTTTTGGGGGGAAGTTAACGAAATGGGGGGGGGAATACAGGTTGGGGCATACCTGCTGCTTCCATATCTTCTTATTCTTTGATGGGAATTGTATGTTTTATTTTTTTACAGCCTACTTTTTTTGCTGAAGCTCAAGGCAGATTACAAAATATAAAACAATGCAGACAGCATAAGATAGCCAATAAACAATGGGCTAGGAGTAAAGGTAAAGGAAATCCCCTGTGCAAGCACCGAGTCATTACTGACCCATGGGGGATGTCGCATCACGATGTTTTCTTGGCCGACTTTTTTTTTTTACAGGGTGAGTCATCTACACTTTACCCCCAGGAAACTGGGTACTCATTTTACCGGCCTCAGAAGGATGGAAGGCTTAGTCAACCTTGAGCAGGCAATGGCCGTCGTCACACGGGCATTTGTTCCGTTAAATTTACAGCATATAGCGTCCTACCTGTAATCGGAACAGTAACTTTTTTTGGGTCACCTAACGGCTGTTCGCGCTCCTAGCTGTTCACACGCAAGCGCACTGTTCCATTCTCTCCTATGGGCGCAGACGCGGCTCCTCCCCCTTTTTAAAATTTTTTTTATATTGCGTTTTATACCGCTATAACGGATTGATATTACGCAAGCATGCCGTTAGCCCAACCCAGAAAGGCACCGATAGGTCGCCCTTTTTTCCCGCCTATGGCGTGTCCAGAACATTGGTTGACCCTTTTATTTTTCAAAATTTGAAATAACATAAATAGTCCTTTGCCCTCCGAAACCTCCCTGTCTGACGTGATCCCCATCGCTGAAGACTCTGCCATGGCTCCGAATCGAGAACTTCTTCTTCTGATGGCACAGATGGTTGTTTTCATGGTGCAGTGCACGCTCACACTGTGCCATGCACATCTGAGATCCCTGCAGCGGAGGAGAAGGGTGGCCTCCAGACTGTTCTCCTCTGCAAAACCTCCACTATCTACCATCACCAGTGGAAAGGGAAGAAGAAGACGGATCCGCGCACATTGGCAATCCCTGGCCAGCATGCATGTGCCCAGAAGATTTTGGGCATGAGAGCGCAGTACTGATTGGTGGGAGAGAATTGTTCTGACCACCTGGGACGACGGGCAATGGCTGGAGGGCTTTCGCATGGACAGGGCAACCTTTAGGGACCTGGTTGGTGTCCTCCGCCATCGACTTCAGCATCAGGACACAAACATGAGGGAAGCCGTGTCACCGGAGAAGCGCGTGGCGGTGACCATTTGGTTTTTAGCAACGGGATCCTGTTACCGGGTGGTAAGTGACCAGTTTGGTTTGGGGGCATCCACGGTTGCAACCTCAGTTTTGGCCGTCTGCGCAGCAATGGAAGCAGAACTTCTGTCAAAGACCGTGTGCCTTGGATCGGAGTTCGGCAAGGTAGGTTCCCCCCCCCTGTTATTTTCCACATTTCTAGTACTATGGCGATAATTTAAAAAGTTGGCAAAAGATTCTTGTGCCGTAAACTACTTTTTTCCCGAGGTTAAATGGTCATTTCCACATTTCTCTTGTACTTTTGCAAATTAAAAAAAAAGGGGTTGTCAGGTCGGGGATTGTCATTCTAGGGTCTAGATGCCCCTATACCAAACTGTCTTTTTCATTTCAGATAATGGATGGATTTGCAGCCATGGGATTCCCGCACTGCATAGGGGCAATTGACGGAACACACATTCCAATTAGTGCTCCTGGTGGAAGCCCCGAGCAGTACGGCAACAGGAAAAATTTTTCATCAATGCTGCTGCAGGGAACAGTGGACCATACTGGGAGATTCTTGGATGTTGAAATCGGTTGGAGCGGCAAGAACCACGATGCTTTTGTTTTCAAAAATTCATGCATTTGTGCGGCCATGGACAATGGCAGTTTCGTCCCAGGGAACCCAACCTTGAACATTAATGGGGTTTCTGTGCCACCGCTTATTCTCTCAGACGGAGCCTACCCCATGCGCCCCTGGCTGATGAAGCCTTATGGGAAGCTGGCTGTGTCCAGCCGAGAGCAGAATTTTGATCGCTGCCTCTCTAGATGCAGAAATCAGGTCGAGAAAAGTTTCGGTCGATTGAAGGGTCGCTGGCAGTGTCTTCTTCAAAGACTGAAGGCCAGGGAGGAGAACCTGGTATCCATCATAACTGCTTGTGTGATACTTCACAATATTTGTGAGGAGCGTGGGCAGCATTGCCTTGGGGAACTGCGAGATCCATTGCCCGTCCTTTTGCATGACGAGGGGGTAGAGGTTCAGGGCAACAGCAAGACTTTGCTTGAAGGGGGAAAGAAGGTTAGAGATGCGCTGGCAGCATTCATGGAGTTGCAGACGAGGCCCCAGTAGCGGTGATATCTCTGTTTTTTCCTAGACAGTAAAAATGTGTATGCTCTTGCTTCAGCACACCGGTAAATCTTTTAGCCTTGAAGTGTGTGTTTTTTCACTGGTTTCCATCTTGTCGGAAAATTTCTTCACGACTCATGTTAATAAATGTTGTGATGTGTTGTTGCACATGCTTGTTGCGTTGGTGTGTATTCTCTGATGGAAGGGTGGGAAGGAGAATAGAAGCACCTTTGGTCGAGGATGTGATGGCCAAGGACGGAGAACGCTAGAAGCGGAAACTTTTCTCCTTTGGCACAAGGAAAGAAATTTCAAGTACATAAGAGCCATTTCTCGCTATCCTTTGTCCAGTGACACCTCTGCTGTTAAATACAAAAGAGGCATTCTTGTGCAGCTTAACTTGGTGGGTGTGGTGTGTCTGGCAGTGTAAATATGGGTCTAGCACTGCTGACCAGGCTGGGATTTATATGAGGGAAAGGTGCTGGAGGAAGTCCCCAACCCGCCAAACTAAAGAATGTTCCCCCAGACTGTAAAAAGTGGCCACACTTGCCTGCAAAGTTTTAATAGTAGAATGGCAGAAGCAAGCCACAATGCTATGTCGTCATATAAAAAAAACACTGCTATGGTTTGGCATATGAGCGGTCTCCACGAACTCTGGTTATGGCACATGGTGGCACCGAGTTCCGAGAATAGGAGCCCATTCCGTGCGCTGGCATAGAAGGCAATGACTATTTTCATGCACAGACAGCGTCAAGGGAAAATCCTCGGTTAGGAATAGATCTTTTTCGAGGGGAGCGTCCAATCCTCTGTGCGTCTATTAACAACTGTACCCAACACCCAACCCCCCCGGTGGGCACCGAAAGTGGCCCGCCACCTGTCTCCCCGTTCATGATTTTTAAAACATCAAGTCGAAATCACAAGATGACAATGTAAGAAAAAAAAAAGGAAAATTGTTCCCTGCAAGTGTCCGATGCGATTGTGTGCCTTCCGATTTAGAAAGTATCAGTAAGTGTTTTCATAAAAATATGTCTCAACTTAGTTTGCAAGATTTAGATCCCGTGACCTCTCCTTCCCGCTCAAGCGCCTACTGAGCATGCTCTGTGCAAACGTGTTTTTTGGAGTCGTCATTGCGAGCCCAACAGCACTATGCCGCCTAGACTACACAGAGCTTTCTGGAGCGATCGGGAGGTCGAGTGCCTGCTGAGCGTCGTCTCTGGAAGCAGAAAGGTGGATCAATTAATGAACAGCACCCACCTTCCCACGAGGGCCATATTTTTGAGCGTTGCAAGAAAACTTGCAGAAAGGGGGTACCGGAGGACCTCGACACAGTGCAGTTCCAAGTTTAAAAGGGTGAAGGGGACATTTTATGACGCGATGGAGGCCTGGAAGGGGGTCCCCAGGCGAAGTGGCAGACCCCCTCACTTTAGAACAATGTTGCGTCTCTGGGATGCGGCAGGCAGGCCTTCGTGGTTGGAGAGGCGGCATGCCGGTAAGTCCGAAATGAAGCACTTGGATGGTGTGCAGGGTTATTCTGAAATCAAAGTCTCCCAACGTTTTTGCAGACTTCGTCCTAAAATTCATAAGGGGGGGGGAGTTTTTCCTAGGTTCCTGCCCATTCATCCAAGCGGTGCTGGTGGTTTAAACATGGAGACATCATCTTCCCCTTCAGTAAAAAACCTTGGGTCACCACGCACAAGAGGGGAGCTGTTTGTAGTTATATTCACCCTTTGCAAAAATTGTCACATAACCATGCCCCCCCCCCCCGATCTCCAGACAGAGGCCAGCTTGGATAGCCCTTTTCGCTGCTCCAGCGGTATGAAAACCTTTCCCTTTCTGCAAGAAAGGCAACAATGTCGAACGTGCCAAATGCAGATCAACAATTGTATCCCCCATGTAAAAGACTGACTGTGCAATCCTATGGAGAGTGGCTCCAGTCTAAGGCCATTAACTTCAACGGGCTTAGACTGGTGTAACTCTGCATAGGATTGCACTGTGAGTTAACCATTCCTTCTGGGCAGACAATGATGTCACTACTTAGATTTGTGCCGCCTTTGCTAGCCCCTCCTCATAGTGTTAAACCCTGAGCTTTAGGTGAGCGCCCCCCCTCCTCACATCAAGAATTTCATTAAGTCAGTAAAGAGAGATTTCGATTAACGACGCCTCACAGCATCAACTTATCAGTGCTCAACTCTTATTTCAGCCATGCAAAGGGGAAGAGAGGCCCTGGAGGCAGCGGAAGAATTGCCACAGAGCGCAGATGAAGGGATACAAGTTGGTGAAGGTGTGGAGCAAGCAGAGGAGGTTGACCATGGTGAGTCTGGGGAAAGTCCCCAAAGTAAAATTTTATTAAAACTGAAAAAAAAAAATTAATTAAACAGCATGAACAGCTATGTGGTCCCCATGTGACAACCACTTCTCATGGCAGTTCACACGTTTTCAAATCTGCACTGTGTAGAGCAGCTATTTTTTTTTACTAGCATGAAAGGGTTTCAGGGTTTAACCTAAGTGTCTGGCCATGAGTGGGAAGAATATGATTTCTTGTTTTTCTACAACTACAGTCTCTGCTACGAAAATTATGCCGTCATCCCACGTGGCGAAGAGACATTTCAACTATCAGTAAACATGTGAAACTTTGTCATTTTTTCACCGTTAGAATTCATAAAAGCAATGTGTCCCGATGGGGGTACCTCGTTCTCTTTAAGATGTAAAGATCTTTTGCATTTGCACCTTTGAAAGTTCCAAAACAATCTGTTCTTTGGCTTGAGAAGGCACCCATTACATACCAAATCATAAATATTTCCATTCCTTTGTCAGGAATGGTTGGAGAGGAAGATCATGGTGCAGAGGAAGGTGGACATGGGGCCTCAAACAGTGGACAATCCACCTGCCGCCCTTCCCCACCAGACTCCAGTTTGGAGAACATATATACAGCACTCCGCTCTATGGAAGGGCGTTTATTTTCCTCCAGTAGGTATCACCCCAGTTCCTTGATCAAACCCCTCCCATTATCTCCTCTGGATTGTTTTTTTTCTCATCCATGTTTGCTTCGTTTGTTTCTCAGTAAACAGAATTCAGGACCAGGTCAATGCGTTGGAGGCTAGATTCAGGAGACGTGGCCGCCGGCTGCAGCTCATGGAGCGTCAACGACAGGAGCAGCGTGCGGCCAATGCCACCCCATGAGCGCACACAGCTAAAATAAGCCTTTTACAAATTGTAAATAGTTTTTTCAAGACACAATGTTTTTTGACTCTTGTTCGTTTCTGCACCTTTTGGAAAAATTGGCCCACCTCAAACATAGAATTATATCACACTTTGGTTTCTGTCCTTCTAGTTATGTTTGGTGGGCAATGCCACCCTGGCACCAGACAAAAAAAAAAGCCATTTTCAAATTGTAAATAGTTATTTTATTTTCAATGTTTGCTGAATGTTATCTGCTTCTTCTCCTATAAAAAAATTTTCTTCGCCAAATATAGGATTGTTATTTCACACAGAGATTACTGTCTGTCTTATTAGGTTTGGGGGGGGGGGGATTGAGAAAAGTGAAAAACCGGTTTGTTAAGGAACAACAATTATAAACACTCCACCCCCTCACTTAACTGAGGTGTCATGATAGATCACTGATCATTTATAGTGTTAATCTGTCCCTGGACCTCCCAACACATGATCTCTTAGTTGAAACTCTTCTATTTTCCTCTCCATTGCTCACGGGTTCGCCATCGGGCATGACAGCCACCCCTTGAGCCACTTGAGACTGCTGCCGCATGATGGCCTCTCCCAATGTCTGTAGTGTTCCCACAGCAGCACTCATGACATCAATGTTCTGTGACCAGGACTCCTGGAACATCCGGCGTTCCTGACGTGTCTCCTCCAAGAATAGAAGTTGTCTGCTGCTTTCCTCCTCACGCCACTTTCTCATCTCCAGCTGCTCCTTCTGACGCAGTGCCATCTCCTCTCGGTGTTCCTCGGACGCCTGAGACAGGGACTTGTCGGCAGCATCATTGATCGCGTGGGTGCGCCTTCTACGACCACGGATGTTTGCCAGTTGTGTTCCTGGAGAGAGTGCCTCTGCAGGAACAGGAGGAGAAGACTTGTCTCGGGCTGTGAAGAAGTGGCAATGTCAGGTGACAGTCAGAAAAATAACACAAAACATGCTAAGAATGACACATCCATTTGACACTTTTGCTCCCTGTAAGCTCCAATTGAATAACTTATAAAGGGACATTAAGTGAGCACATGCCATTCTCAAGACAGAACACACTTCTTAAATCAGAGGTTGATGGTTACATCCATGTTAGTGCACCTCCATGTCCATGATATTTCATGTTGAGGTAAAGCCCCTTTAGGACATTTTTTTTAAGCGATACAAAACTTTGAGTGACACTGTTCGAGGATCCGTCACCACATTTTTAACAGTACATAATGAATTAAAAATCACAGACAGATAGTGTAATCAACAGATAGATCTAATAAAACTTACCAGTTGATTCTGGTTGCTGACAGGGTGGGTTGTTCTCCTTTCCACAGCACGGATCACTAATTAAGCTGTTGTGCTCCTCAACGTCTGCAGACAGAAATTAAATGACATGTTAATTGTGTGTTTCTTGGAACCAACCAAGTAAAAATTTTGTCCCTATAAGGGAGCATGTCCCACATGATGAGGTGGAATTAGGCTTGAACATGGATCCATTAGTCCATGATTCATCAGCAGTATATTGCATAAGCCATCCTGATGGCTGATTACAGGACCATAACTTGTAAAGATTGCTGCCCCAATATACCATGGTGGCCGTTCTCCATTTCCGGGGATTCATTTTTCCCATGAAAGATTATGAAATGTCTGAAGAGAATCATGTTGATGCCAGTGATCTTCGAGACACTCTGCTCATGCGGCAGTGTTTGTCTAAGCATCACAAATGGTTAACAGAATCACTTAAATTGTGCAGTACAAAGGACCAGTTTGAAGAATAAGTTCTATTCCAATTCACAAACCTTCTTCCAGAAGACCGTCCGGTGTGGAATCCATATCAGCCTCACAGTAACTGATGTCATCAATGGCGTCAACAATATCTGCAGAAGTAAGAGACAGTTGTGAGCAAAGAACGCCACCTCAGCAATGAAGCTTTATATTTAGTTGTGAAAAAATCACTATGTCATCCTATTGTTTTGGCCGTAGAAGTGCCTCTTTTCAAACGTTAAACAAGACAATACTCATGTTCAACTGTGTGACTTCAGGGTGACACCGTTGAGTGGCCATTTGTGAGAAAAATCCACAGTTTAGTTGCGGAAATGATAACTCGCCACACCGACGTGGCAGTCCTAAGGATAGGTGTTCCCTTCCCCCAGTCAAGTAAACCATAGCACACGTGCACAAACCACTATGTCCCAACCATGGACAGGCTGTATTTTGATCTTACCGGAGTGGCAAGGCAAGGAAATCCTTAGGTCGACTGCATTCACAGCAACCAGGTCATGCGAAAACAACTCCTCCGATCCCACCTGAAGCTCCACTGGTTCATTGCGCACTTGACCCACCACCTGAAGCACCATACTTCGTGCCAGGCGCTTTGGGTGCACGCTTGCATCGCCTCTAAGTATACTCTCGAGCTCCCTGTAGTAGGGGCAGGTGATAGGCGCATTGCCCGACCTGCCATTGTGTGCTACCACCTTTTTATACTCCAACCGCATAGTCTTGGTCTTAGATCTGCATTCAAGAGCCGATCTTCTGTGGCCCCTGGAAGCCATCTGCTCTGCAATTTTGACAAAATAATCAAGGTTTCTGTGAGTGTTTCTAAGTGCCTCTTGGATCTTCTCCTCTCCCCAGAAGTGAAGAAGGTCCATGATTTCTCTATGTCTCCATGCAAGCCCCCTCTTAAGGCCGATCTCACCCATGTACGCCATCCTGTAAAGCAACAGAAATACCATAATACAACTCTATTAACATGGTTTCATTTCGAGAAGAGTGGGAAGTTGATTGTCTCCAGAGTTCTTGGTGTGTGGGACGCAGTCGTCTGCGGCGATCCATGGTTTGGTTTTCTGAGCCGGATGTCTCTGTCACGGCTGTACACAACTATTCAGAAACATGTCGTGCACATGTCGTATATGCCTAATTATAGATGTTATTTAAATTTCCATGAGCAGCGCTACCTTGCTTTAAAGGGGGAGGGGTCACTCTTCCCACCTCTTCTCGAGACCACACTGTAATACTTTCCACAAGGGCACCTGTTATTTGGTTCATTCTTGCTGTGCGACATTGGTTCGCATTGTTCCTCAGTTGGGGCTTTTTAAAGAGGACCGAAAAAAAGAGCATTTTCTGTAAAGATTTCATCATAGTGCTTTATCAACTGGGTTATACTATGTTAGGTCCTGATATGGATGTCCCTTGATTGCACTAGTCAAACAATTGTTGGGAAAAAAAACAGGTAGGTTTGGGTCGTTATGTGTTTGGGGTTATTCTATCTAAGGTAAAGGTTGCCCGGAGAGGCAGTGGAATACCAACTCTGAACATCTCTTCACTTGAAAACTATATGGGATTCATGACTCCTCTCATGAAAAAATATTTGTATTTCCTTTTTTAAAAAAGGGTAAAGGGATAGTGAGTTCCTCTCCATGTCTGTTGGGAACACAACCATCATGAATCACAAACCCCAGTTCTTCCTCCACAATGAAAGAATCTGCTTATCTCTGTGCAGTGAGAAATGTTACGTGAAGCCTTTTTTTTTTCAAAAAAGAAACACAACACAAGTCTTCTAGCCCGTGGGAAATTAGTTTCATTGGAAAAAAAGGTCTGTTTACTTGTTTCAATTTTGTATAATTGGTTAAAGGATATTAAGGCAGGATGGAGGTCGAGGCCAAAAATAATGGCTACTAGAGAGCAGATCTGTCATCCCCTTGAAAATTCCCAAAAGAAGGGAATTTAATCCCTCGAATACTCACCTTTCACTCTTGTCTCTGCTTCCAAATCTACTGGTTTTAAATGAACAATATGATAACCGTGTGCACACGAACAGTTTTTTTCTGTTGGATGCTGCTGCGGTCTTCCACTCCAAAGCTCCTATCGGCAACGCAAGAGTGAAAGTGGAAGTCTGCTCTAACGTTTGCAGAGTTTCAAACTTTCCCGCGCAAAAAAAAAAGGAGCGTTTTATCATATCGTTAGGTGAAAAACACTCCCAAAATTGCAGGAAAGGGCCAACTTTAGCGAGGTGTGGTTTTGGAAAATGAGGAACAGTACTGTGATTGAAATTCAGTCGCTTTTTCTTGTTTTCTGCAGAGAATTTTTAGGGTTTTATGTCGTTATGGCGACATAAGGACATAAAAAAAAAAGGGGCGTCGCGGGAGAAATGGATTCTGGGATTGAGGAAATAAAGAAGGGGTGGGTCTATGGCGTGGCGAGGCGAAAGACATCGATGTCAGGTGTTCACACTGAGCCGCAAAATAACGCAAACTTTGGGAAAAAACCTGAAATGAGGAAATCGCTTCAAGGTGGGTTTTTACCGGGAAATTGCGCCATTTTTGCGCCTTTTTAGCGCTAAATAAAAGCCCGTGTGACGACGGCCTATGTGAACCCGGCTTCTGCCAGAATCGAACTCAGGTCAGGTTGCGACCAGAGCTTGGGCTGCAGTACTGCCCCTTACCACTCTGCGTCACGGGGCTCTGTAGGGCTAGGATTACAACATTAGAAACCAATGCAATCCTAGCATTGCTTGAATTTTGACACCTGAAAGAACCCCTTTCACTTCCTATTGGGTTGACCCATGCTGAAAATCTACTGTTCATTTCTTAAGCCCCAGATATGATAATCAATAAGAGTTTTTAAAAAGTCTGTACAAAGCAGGCAATTAATTTATGACTGGGAACTATACGTCACATTGTTCCATCTCTCACTGGAATGAAAGCAGTAAGTTTTTCCACTTTCATAGTACCAAGAGGCATCCTTAGGCTTAAAAAGCCAGTGTGGTGTAGGCTTAGAGCATCAGAATAGAATTTAGGGTCTTTTTGCATGTGCCACACTTGAATTTGATTGGGGGAACCACAACTCAACTAACATGTGACCCAAAGTTTACCTTTAAAACAGGGGCCATTTCCACACATCCCCCCCTCCCAAAAAATGGCGCAAAACTTATGGAACGGTGCACCTTCATAGCGTGATTTTCCATCATGAATTCACTTTGTAGAGCGTTTTCTGATGTCATCGTGCCATGAAGCAAAGTCATGTCGGGAAATCGCACCATGAAGGCGTGTCGTTCCGTAAGTTTTGCGCCATTTTTCGGGAGGGGGAGAAGACATGTGGAAACGGCCAGAGTGGGGCTGGGGATCAGCTCCTGTGTGCACATGGAGTAAGGAAGAGCATATTTTATACCCCACTTTTTTCTCCATTGGAGAGAAAAGGGGGGTATAAAATGCAAGCAAAATAAACTTAAAAAGGGCTCCCAACAGTTTACTAACCAAACCTTTAGCTGGTGTTAAAAGACTTTCCTAAAAGTGGTTTTTATCTCATTCAAGGAAGTCCAGTGAGTCAAGCCTTTATTTGCATTGTATCAGTCGATGTCTAAAATTTGACCTCCCCAACACCACCAAAAATAACCCATAAAAATAAAAGACAGCTCTAAAAATTCTATATTTGTAGGGACAACATGGTCAAGTGTTTATCAGATTACTCTGCCTTGAGGCCAAGTCTATTTTCAGCTCTCAGACATAATTTTTTTCTGTTCACCTCATAATGTGTCTGACCACAAGATGGGAAACTGAGACAATTGCTTTCCTGAGCAGATAATTCGAAAAGGCATGTACAGGGTAGATTAGATCGGCTGGCCCACAGCTCATTCCATGGATTCTCCGCCACCCCTCTGGAGCTTTCAATATGTGGCTACCACATTACATTTACATCTATTCTTAATTTGAACCTGGTTGCAGTATCAGAATCTTTCAGTGCAGGAAAGTTTGGAGATGACAGAGCCTCTGTGCATCTGCAGAGTGTGTTCAGTCATGGCTAGAAAACCACGTATGCAGTGGGGAAGCAGTTTCATGTCTAATGCTTCCTATCAAAGTTGATTCCTGGGACTGCTGTTTTTAGAAGTCCAGTGCTTTCATTGATCCATCTATACTACGTTTTTACTCCCACTCTTACTCCAAGGAACTCAGAGCCTGGTATAAGCTTCTCCCTTCCTCATTTTAGAACCACAACAACTCTGTGAAGTAGGTTAGGTTGAAGGAAAGTAACTGGCCCAAGGTCACTAAGAAAGCTTCATGTGGCCATGTGTGGGTCTGAACCCAGGTCCCCAGATACTAATCCCAACACAAACCATTGGTACTTAATGTAGTTCTCCACTTCCCCCCAATCCTGGACCCAGTATTCTGTAGTCATATTTCCAGGCCTCCTGTCTCCTGCACCTGTATGCACACTCTTGCACAATGCTTGTGTGCTGGCACAGAGCTGATTGTGCAGAGGTAATTTGGACCCGATTCCCTTTTACTAGGGTGGAAAAAAATGGATGCAGGGCAGCCAGATACCATGGTTTCACACAAAGTCCTTAATCTCACACAGTGAATGTAGATGATGTGTTAGAAGCCATTGGAACTCTCTCCCTCATGATGCTTTCAAAGCTAAGCTCACTGTTATTAGGATTCTGGGGAAACAGTGCATGGATTAATGACTCAGGACCCTGGCCTCTTGTAGTATCAACATAGTTCAGCTCACAAACTACTGTGGGAGGGGATGAAGAACTTCTCTTCTGCCCCATATTGCTTCACTGCTGCTCTGCATGTGGTTTTCCTGCAGCAGACATGGTTAGTTCGGAGCAGGAAACGAATCTAACAGGGCAGTCCTGCAAACCAGATTTTTGGTACTTCGTGTGCAGTGGTGCACTGAATGTCCCCTGAGGATCAGAAATGTCTGATCAGGAATGTATTCTGGGTTGGGGACTTCCTCTGGGGTGGGAAGACCGAAGAGAGTCCCTTTGTTTTCTGTTATGGCTGTGGCTCAGCTCCCCCGCCCCCGCCCCCGATTGCGGAAGGAAGTTTAAAATTAAGTCATACAGAAGCACATAGCACAGGATAGCAAGCGCACCTAAGTCCCACAGGAACCTCTCTGCTCGGAAGAACTCACAGTTTTGATGGCAGAATGGATGGAGATGTCTCTGAGATACTGGAAGATTTTATATCCGGCCCGCTTGTCACTTGGGTGAGGATCACTTCTTTGTGTCTGTGTATATTAGAGAGTGTGCTTGTTCCACTGGGGCATCCAAGCAAAGAGGCAGGGGGAATCCCTGCCACGTTTAGGGGAGAGAGCCAGCGCCATGCTAGAACCAGGGACGTTGCTAGGACCTCACCTGTGGCGTCTACCCTGGCTAGTTAACCCAAAGATTCTTTAATCAGGGGACAGTTAGAGTAGAAAAAGATAACAATCCTGTTAAGAGTCTCCTAATTTTTAATCAAGAATTTTGGAAGGATGATTCTGCCCTACGGAGGAGTCAGATCTCAAAGTGCAGACGGGTCAAGCTGTGTGATAGGGTTGAAAACCAAAATGGCAATGATTTGGGGGAGGGTTCATACTTTAGAACCCAAGAAGGCTGGAACTGTATTCTTAAAGTAGGTTTGGAATGCTATATTCCAGCTTATTTTTCCCTCCTTACCTGAACAGATGGAAACCCTGGAGAGTCTGGCAGACTCAACGACTGAACAGCCCCCTACACCCTGGGAGAAGAAGAGACAAGAGGGCCACAAAGAGTATTTTCTTCAGCTAGTTGGTGGCAACTTCCTCATCCATGTCATGGAAATAATGTGAGTCAACTGTTTTGTGGTGTACCTTCCCCCAAAGACTCGTGGAAGCTGTCATTTGGTGTGGTGCTGAGAATTCTTAATTAGAAATTCCTAAACTTCCACTCATTAAACTACATATCTTCTTGAAGACAAGGGAATGGCTGTTAAGTCGATTAAATCTGTGGTGTAGATATACTCTTAGTTGAACTGAGCAGATATGTGAACAAACATGGGTGAATGTGCTGGGGGCATCCCAGAGGCAGGTAGTCAGTTTGAAAGAAGTTCCTCCATGAGGATAGCACCTTGTGAAGCTATGTCAGGAGGACCCGCTACTGAGTGGTCCATAGTATGAGGGAGGAAAGGGACTTTAACAACAACAACATTCAATTTATATACCGCCTTTCAGGACAACTTAATGCCTACTCAGAGTGGTTTACAAAGTATGTCATTATTGGTTGTTGAGGGGTTTCCGGGCTGTATTGCCGTGGTCTTGGCATTGTAGTTCCTGACGTTTCGCCAGCAGCTGTGGCTGGCATCTTCAGAGGTGTGGCATCTTCAGAGGTGTGGCATCTTCAGAGGTGTAGTGCTACACCTCTGAAGATGCCAGCCACAGCTGCTGGCGAAACGTCAGGAACTACAATGCCAAGACCACGGCAATACAGCCCGGAAAACCCTCAACAACCATCGTTCTCCGGCCGTGAAAGCCTTCGACAATATGTCATTATTATCCCCACAACAAAACACCCTGTGAGGTGGGTGAGGCTGAGAGAGCTCCAGAGAGACGTGACTAGCCCGAGGTCACCCAGCTGGCTTCAACTGGAGGAGTGGGGAATCAAACCCGGCTTTCCAGATTAGAGTCCCACACTCTTAACCACTACACCAAACTGGGTCCCTGTTAGTTCTGTACTATCTGAGACACTCCACTAGGAATGCTTCTTGCTTGCCAGAGAGGGTGTACCAGAACCTGCAAGCTCTCTATATCTTTTCCTCTGCAGAATAAAAAGCTGCCAGCTCCAGATTGAGAAATTCCTGGAGATTTGGGGGATGGAAGTGGAACCTGGAGAGGTTAAGGTTTGGGGAGGGCAAAGACCTTAACTGGGTATAATGTCATTGAGTCCGTGAAGGCAGCTATTTTATCCAGGGGAACTGATCTCTGACACCTGGAGAGCAATTGTAATTCTGAGAGAACACCAGCTATCAGCTGGAGGCTAGGAGCCCTATAAACTCCAAGGGAACAATTCAAATAGCAAAAATAGCAAGGCGTAAAAGAACTAAATTCCCTTTCTTATGCCTTAGCCCTGATCTAAATCACGGCCTTGCAGGGCTGCAATATAAATATTTTTTTAAAAAAAAATTGGGGGATCCATTCACAGATTTCCTGATCGTGCATTTAACATGACCCTCATTCTCCTCTGTGCCCAGTGATATTTTTCTTCCATAGAGACCTGATTCCTGGGGGGGTGCAGCCTCGTTGGAACAAGCTAAGTGATGAGACCCAGAAGTTGCAAATGTTACAGACCCTTCTGCAGCGGCTGCGCAGGTTCTACCAGGTGGGTAGAATTCAGCCTACTTTTATGCCTCATCTGCTGTTTTCTGCCCTGATCTCCCCAGTTGTCCTGGCAACCTGCAGGTCACAAAGAGAAAAACAGAGTAGATTTTAAGCACCTCGGAAGTAAATAAATACTATTATTCAGGGCTTTTTTTCTGGGAAAAGAGGTGGTGGAACTCAGTGGTGGAACTCAGGACTGCACAATGGCATCACTTTGGGTCAGCTGAAAGAAGGGGGGAGTTTTTTTAAGTTTAAATCACCCTTGGAGAAAATGGTCACATGGCCGGTAGCCCACCCCCTGATCTGCAGACAGAGGGCAATCTGAAATCGTCGCAGAGGGCAATCTAAGCTCCCCTCTGTCTGGCGATCAGGGGGCAGGGCCACTGGCCATGTGACCATTTTCAAGAGGTGCTGGAACTCCGTTCCACCGCATTCCGGCTGAAAAAAAGCCCTGCTGTTATTATTGGCCCTGTTTATCACCAACCATTGCAACCGAAAAGGTGTGTGGAAGAGCTTTGTTAAAGAACTCTTCCTTTGTGTTCTAGCTCTTGAGATCAGAGCTGAGTCACATGTTACACTGTGGAGTACAAATGTTCCCTATTATGAGTACACACACAGCGAGGCATGAGATTGGGGTGTGTGTGATAGAATCCAAAGGTGGTGAAACGGACTGTACCACATCAGGCTGCAGTTGGGGCCGCCTTTAAAAACTCCCGTAACCCAAAACTCCTTGCACTTCTTTGCCATTACTTGCCATTGTAAGCCTGTTATAAACCTCCAAATAAAAAGCTGATGTTAAAAAAAACCCTGCAAATAAAAATAATCTTCAGTGACAGAGTTTCTAGCCCAGACCTCTCCCTGTTGTGCTAGCTTTCTGCTGGAAGGCAGATTTATTTTTTATTTAGGGGGAGCATTCACCTGCCAATGGAAGCAGTGCGGTTTATTCTGTCATCTCAGGATTCTATCCTCTCATTTTGCTGCAGCTGCAGACAGGTTTACATATGTACTGTTGCATATTATCTGTTGCTCGAATATGTACTTACACTACCTGTACTTCATGTTCATCTAATGTCAGTCCTAGAATTGATTGTGTTCTGTTTCAGCAATTATTCAACTCTGTATTGGATCCTTGCTCATGCTACATCTTTGTAAAATCCTATGACATTGTTGTGGAAATGTCCTTAACACTGTATGGAAATGTCCTTGATACTGTATGGAAATGTTCCGGATATTGATTGTACTAATCTCATGCTATGTAATCTGCCTTGAGTCTCAGTGAGAAAGGTGGACAGGGGAAAAATATTTTGCTTGTATTTTCTGAAGGCACTTGCGGTAGACTGGAGTGGAGGATAGAGGCAGATGCATACTGGCAGGGAAGAGAAATGAATGTTTTCCTCATATTCTCAGAAAGGCAGCCACTGGGGTGTGGATAAATGCACACCTTTGAGAAGGGGAAAAGGAAAGTAACCAGGTAGACTGCTGCAGACAGTGGGTGGGAGGAGAGGATTAAAAGTAAATGCTCCCGATTCTCCCTCATGAAAGCAAAATCACATCAAACAAAATACGAGAGATCTGTGATTAGGAAAATCAAAAAGAGTCCAGTAGCACCTTACCAGCAGAGTCACCAGCACAGGTACCAGGCCCGCCCCCATGCAACTTTCTCGAAAATCAAGAGGAAACTTTCCACTTACCTGTATCTGCTCCATAAGTGAGAATTTAATTGCGTACAAAATGGGGTGTGTGCTTTCTTCTAAGTGTCTGAAATTTGGTAGGGAGGGAGTGTGCCTTGGGTGAGGACGAGTCTCACCTCAAAGAGTTTCATTCAAATTGGTTGAAAGAGAAAAAAAGTAACAGGCACAAATTTAAACCAGTTGAAAGAAATTGAATTTGAAAAACAAATAACTGGTATAGTAACTAAAAACAATAACCTTATGAAAGGACAAATCAATTGAAAATTGAATATAATTTTGGCAGGTACCATGTGAACAGAAAAAAATAGCCACCTGCATATGTGAATTGTTTGTGACTCTGAAGTAGTTCTATATAACCTGTTTAGTGTTTTCCCCCCTTTGTCCAGGATGAACTGCAACAACTGATCCTTACATCTCCGCCTAATATTTATCTTCTGGCTAGAGATCCCCTCACAGGTAGGCCCTTTGGTAGAAAGTCTGAGGTGCTAGACAAGCCACATATCCCATCTCTGTATGTCTTTTTTTAATCTTGTATTTTTTTTACCCTGCCTTTCTTTCAAGAAACTCAGAACTAGCATACTTGCTTCTCGCTTTCCCTTTCTCCATTTTATCCTCGCAACAACCCTGTGAGGGAGCTTAGGCTGAGGGAGAATATCAGTCAGCAAGTCTGATGGCACAGTTGGGATAGGAACCAGGGTTGTCCTAGTCAAACATTCAAACCACTACACAACATCCGCCCTGAGCTGCTTGAGGGGAGGGTGGGAGGATAATAATAATAGTAGTAATAGTAGTAGTAGTAGTAGTAGTAGTAGAAAAAACAGCAGCAACAACAACAACAACTCCTCTCAGAGGAAAAATGGCCGTGCTTGTATCACTCTGGTTTTCATAACCCTTAGGGAATCCTCTCTCATTCTCTTGAAGGGTAATAATACTGACCTACTTTATATAGCTGGGGTAAAGATTACACTAGGAAAATGTATGTTAAATTTCTTTGATAACTCTAGAATGGTATTGAAATGCAACGTGTGATTATATCCCCTCCCCAAATGAACTTATGAGAGACTCTGAAGGAGGTGGGCACCAGAAGGTCTCCCCAAACCCAAAGGCTCTCTTATAGTTAATAATGAGATGGAGATGATATATTAGATCATGTAGCATTTCATTTAGGTTGGGGGGTGTAATATTCTGAATCCCATCAAATCAGGTGTAGAGAAGAGGAAAATATGGCCGACTTGTTCCAGTGATCTTAAAAGTGGGGAAAGGTTTGCCAATCTCCAGGTGAACCTAGAGATCTCTCAGAATTACAATTCATCTCCAAACTATAGGGATCAATTCCCCTGAAGAAAATGGCACCTTTGGAGGGCAGAATCTATAGCATCGTATCCCTGCTGAGCTCCCTCCGCAAATTGTGCCCTTGGGTTGCCAGTTCCTCCATGGGAAATTCCTTGTGATTTGGGGGCATTGCCTGAGGAGGAAATTGGACCTTGGGTAGGGGAACTCAGCCTGGATGTGAGGTCAAAGGTTAGCTCTTTCAACTCATCCCCTTCCTGTCAGGGCACTTTCTTCCACCAAAATGCCAATTATAAATTTAAATATAAATTTAAATATCGTTTCCCCTGTCTTTTTTCTCAACATCACCTACAGGTTTCTATTTTGTGTTCTGTATGTCGTAAAAACACTTAGTTCCTAAATATTTGTGCTGGTATGGCAGGCTGTTACGTTCCACTCGACCTTAAAAAAAACTTTTTAAAACTCTTCAGTTTTTTTCTCAATGTTAAAGAGAAAACTCCACCCTGAAGGCTGATATAAGTTGAGGATGCCAGCCAGCCAACAGCAACCTCCTCTTTAGTCTCTGGACTTTACCATCTTTACAGGTGATAATCAGTTTCTCCTAGTTTCTATCATATTCCATAGGGAAAACTGAATTCCTAGAGCATCCACCCTCTGTAGCCACTCTAGGACTTCATTTTCTCATAGACTCTATGGTATACCATAGATTCTGCCCTCTGAAGCTTCCATTTCTTTCAGAGGAACTGATCTCCCCAGCTTCACCTTGAGGTTTATAATCTTAGGGAGAAATATGGTGGGATTTTTGGCTCCAAATTGTGATAACAATTTATTCTGTTTTTCTAGCACAGGGTGTCAAGGAAATGAAGAAGCTGCTCCTGCTTTTGCTGGGAGGTGCTGTACAGGTATGTTGGAGAGGACAGGGAGCCATTTCTGTGGTGGTGTTACTATAACAAGAGACCATACAGGCTGGGGTGCCGCTTGCTGGAAGATTGTCTGACAGAACAGGAAGTAGGCTTGTCTTCAGCCTTAACTTTCTGATTATGATGCATCTGTTGTTTTGAAAGTTATACGTTTTATAAAAGAAATCTTCTTTGGGGGTTAGCTTGTGATTCAGTTGCTTGACACAGCGGTTCACTGCCTGGGCTGTAGCCAGAATGCTAAGCAGCAGGGTAAATTTGGAGCTGTCCCTACTCCATGAGACAGGGGGCTCTGCCCCACAAGATCCCACCCTTGATATGGGGCTCTGCCTCACCAGAACTCATATCCAGCCAGTGCCAGTTTTCCAAATACAACCTGGAATGGATAAAAGCTATAGAGGGAAAGTGGTATAAAAATGCCTTTAATATTTTATTTTAATTGAAGCAGTAAGTCATGGGTGCCTCTGGACCTTGTGCAGAAGGGCTGGTCTTTATCACTGAGTGAAAACAATTGACCTACAACATGCAGCATTTCACACATGGAAATATGAAAGGGTTAGGAGCTTGTGGATTTAATGTGCAGAAAAGTTAACAGTAGAGTCTGAAGCAGAGTTTATTTATTTACTTTAATTATAGTCCAGCTTTCCTTTCTCAATGAGGCTCCGGTTACAATACAAACATAAATCTAAATACAGAATCAAAAGAGGTTATAACCCATTGAGAATTGGGGTAGGGGCCAACAACAGGGAATGGTTTTGCCCTCTGTGCTGGCTTGTAGGCCTTTCAGCGGTTTCACTGAAAGAGGTGGACCTTTTATCCAATCCAGCATGGCCATTTTTTTGTTCTAGTGGTGTGCGTGCAGCACCTTAATTTTCATATCAGGGATCTTGGACCAAGGGCTGCCACTAGAGATGGGTGAAAACCTGGAAAATTCTAAACCGTGCGGTTCGTGGTTCATCACCTTTCACGAACCACGAACGTTCACAAACTTGCCCCGGTTCGCGAAATGGTTCGTTTGGTTTGTGAAAATGGCACTTCTGGGGCAGCTGCAGGTCTGCAGAAAGCCCATCCCCCCCTTGCCTAGAAAACTGATTGGCGCCAGGCTGTCTGCAGTGACAAACTGAAAAACGAATCAAATGTACCAGCCTAAAGTTCGTGGCGGTTCATCAGAAATGGGCTGTGATGAACTGCCAGTTCGCGAACCACGAGGTGACGGACTTTGGTTCGTATTTTGGTTTGTGCCCATCTCTACCTACCACCATAATGCTCTGCTTAAGGGTCTACTCTGACTGCAATAGGCAGCATTCATTTACTCCACATCAGCAACAGTTCAAAATATACCAATGCAACTGCAGGGTGTATGAAAAGGCAGGCTATGTTCTGCATGACATCTTAGTATTCATGCGTGTAAATTTACATGCCTGTACACTAGACAGAAGATACATCCTCACACAGAGATTTCGAGAGTCTCTGGATAGGGAGATGAATCCTAAAAGATGACAATGCTAGCAACTCATGTTCAGAAATATTTTAACACAGCACTCTCAAATACAAAAAAATAAGAACCGAATAATGATTTACTAAAAGCGGGAACCAGAAAATAGGGAAAGGGAAGGGCATAGCTCAGGGAAGGGCATAGCTCAGTGACAGAGCACCTCCTTGGTGTGCAGAAAGTCCAAGGTTCAATCTGTAGGGGATGGTATATCTTAGGAATGATCTTGAGTCGGATTAAGGAATGAATGAAGAGAGTTTATTCAGGAACTACAACTTTGACAGAAAGCTGCGAGAAACAGAATAGATACTAACTGCCTGAGTAAATAGGGAGGAGAGACTTCCGGGAAGAAACAGGAAGTAGCCTAAGAATACCAATCTGGAGATGTGCAAGAAGGACAGAAGAGAGGAGGAAAGAAGGCTCTCATCCTGCTATCTATCTAACCAGGGCTTTTTTCTGGGAAAAGAGGTGGTGGAACTCAGTGGGTTGCCCTCGGAGAAAATAGTCACATGGCTGGTGGCCCCGCCCCCTGATCTCCAGACAGAGGGCAATCTAAACTCCCCTCTGCCTGGAGATCAGGGGGCGGGGCCACCAGCCATGTGACCATTTTCAAGAGGTTCCGGAACTCCGTTCCATCACATTCCAGCTGAAAAAAAGCCCTGTATCTAACTGTCAGACCTGCTGCCCCCTGCAGGTATTCTGTGTCTTCTGCCTTCTCTGTACACAAGGCATTGTATTTCCAACACAATCCACAGCATCTCCAGTTGAAAGGATCAGCTGGGAGGTGATGTGGAAGACCTTTGCCTGAGATCTTGGAGAGCTGCTGCCAGACTGAGTAGATAATACTCACCTTGAATGGGTCAAGAGTCTGATTCAATATAAAGTAGCTTCAAATGTTCATGTGACCCTGCTAAATAGAAACATTTGGAGCATGCGTCACCATCGTCACTAAGCAGACCTTAGCAGCATTAAGGGTAACCCCAACAGCAATACGAGCTCACAGGATGGAGAAAAAACAGTCAAGAAAGCTTTAATATGGAAAGCTCCATGTGGGTAGCCATATTGGTCTGCAGGAGAACAGCGGGATTCAAGTCCAATAGCACCCGAAAGACCAACAAAATGTCCAGGATACGAGCTTTCAAGAGTTAAGCTGTGACAGGTATCCTCTGGAAATCTTGTTGGTTAACTGAACTCGAATCTTAGTATGGCAAGTAGATCCTTGAGAATTTGTCTATGCTCTCAGAGGAGTTAGCCGTGTTAGTCTGCTGTAGCAAAATAGAAAAGTGTCCAGCAGCACCTTTAAGACTAACCAACTTTACAGTAGCATAAGCTTTCGAGAACCACAGTTCTCTTCGTCAGATGCATGGAGGGTGTCTATGCTACAAACTTGTATTTTATACCAGTTTAATTGTCATGATCTCCCCCCAAAAAATGGGAGTGGTACTTTGGTGAGGAGTGCTGTGGATTTTCTCTTAGCAGCCTGAAGCCCACCCCCTCATGCTGCAGAACTACCATTCCCAGGGTCCTTGGTGGAAACCATTTGGTTGCTAAGCCAGTTTAATTCCATAGTGTGAATATGTCCAAATTGCTTCGATGGACAAGTTAGAGAAACTGATCCTCCTTAACCTCCTACAGTGTGAGCAACGAGATGAGATCATTGGCCATATCCAGACGCTGGACATCGATACTCAGGCTGCCTTGGCTTCTGCCATCCAAGAGGTAATAAGCCTGTTTTTCTATCCATAATTTCTCCCCTAATGTGTTTTATTGTACTCCATCATGTAGCAAAAAATTCCAGAGGCAGTGTGACCTGAGTATGGTTCCATTTGGATTACCACATTTGCTCCTAAAAGGCAGTAGATTTGCCAGTTTAATAAATGTCAATGTCGATGATGATGATGATGATGATGATGATGATGATGATGATGTGGTTGTAATCCGCCCTGAACCTGCCAGTGCAGGGAGGGAGGAATAAAAATCGAAAACAAACAAATAAATAATAACTGCGCTTATATACTGCTCTTCTAGACAGATTAGTGCCTCACCCAGAGTGGTGAACAAGTTAGTATTATTATTCCCACAATGCAGCTGGGGAGCTGGGGCTGAGAGGAGTGACTTACCCAAGGCCACCTACTGAGCTCATGGCAGTAGTGGGATTTGAACTAGTAGAGTGCTGATTCACAGTTTTTAACCAGTTCACAGCTCTCTCTGTCTGCTCTGAAAACCGACTTTTCGTCACATAAGCATACACACACGTACACTCTCTCCTGCCGTCTCCCTTGAGCCAGGCTGTGTGCATGACACCTTCTCCGAACTCTGTTGGGAGAGTGTGAAAGCCAGCAAGAGACCATCTCCTGGCACTTAGCTCCCATTGAGAAAACTTCTACTGCCGTTAAGGAATACTAAAACTCTTTTACGGGAACTGAGATCATCACCCTAAAACAATTCCCAAAAACCTTGGTAACACATTTTGGCTCTGCAGCTGTGTTCCTTGGCCTACAAGATAACACAACATACTCTCCTTTCCAGGTAACCCAAGAGCCCGAGAACATGCTGAGGCTGCAGTGGAAGGAACTGGCGCCCTTGGAGATGGAACGGCTCCTACGAGATTTGGTGTCCCGTATTCGAGACTTGGTGCATGAGCGAGATGCAGGCTTGGAGGTGCAGGAAATGATGCTTGTAAACCCTACTTGGTCCCCAAAGCACAAACCTCTGAGCTGCCCCTTCTTCACATCATGGCCCAGAAGTTCCCCTGGGTTCCTGTGATGCTACTCCATGGTAGCCAGATAGTTGGTGCTGAGGGACACTATGAATAAATATGAACACTCTAAACAGGAACACTCCAATATTTGATTAAATAATGTTCAGGACTATTAAATTCAAGTGCCCATGTCATTTACCAGTCTCCCAGTGGTCCTGCATATCAGAAAGTGGGAGAAAGTTACAAATGAGCAGAATTCTGCAAGACTGTCCCCCCACCCCCACCCCCAAGATCTCACTAAGCAAAAGGGCTAGAAACTTGATTTTTATTCTTGACATTTTAAATTAAAGGTAAGGGGATCCTGACCTGAATGGCTCAGGCCAGCCCAGTCTTCAGATCTCCAAAGCTAAGAAGGGGCAGTTCCGGTTAGTACTTGGATGGGAGACCACCGAGAAAGTAGAGGGTTGCTACATAGAGGCAGGTAATGGCTACCCACCTCCATTCATCTCTTGCCTTGAAAACCCTATGGAGACAGCCATAAGCTGGCTGCGACTTAATGCCACTTTATACCAGCAAAGAGGGGAAAGTAGAATGCCCCTAGGAACAAGGGGAGCACGCCCTCGCAGCTCCCTCTGTTTCTCTCCTTATGGAGTTCCGATACCCCACAAATATTTTGCAGATTAAGAATAAGGGCATGCTTGTAACTCCCCTCTTTTCTTACCCAGTATAACTGCCTGAGCCCTTTATCCCAGCTAGTAAAGAGTCCAGTAGCACTTTTAAGATTAACCAACTTTATAGTAGCATAAGCTTTCAAGAACCACAGTTCTCTTCTGATGAAGAGCATTGTAGTTCTCAAAAGCTTAAGCTACTATAAAGTTAGTTAGTCTTAAAGGTGCTACTAGACTCTTTACTATTTTGCGACTACAGACTAACACGGCTAATTCCTCTGGATCGCTGTTATTAAACCTTGCTCTGGAATGGCCTGACTGCCCCTGATTTAAAGCCAAGACCATGTTTGTACTTTGGTTTAATGCTAATAATCGTCCTACAATATGTTATCAAACTATACCATCACAGCTGTAGTGTGCAGAAATAGCAGGCTACAAACCGCATGGTGCCTTTGGGCCAATTTGCAGGTTACGAAGTCCATGTGGCTGTCATGAGTAGACATGGGCACGAACTGCATTATGAACTTCAAAAACCCAAGAAAATGGCGATCGTGCGATCGTGATCCGACAGTTCGTGATTGTCCATGGCAAACAAACCAGCGTTTGGAAGAAGCCTGGTTCGGTGCGTTTGGCCGTAGTTCAGGAAGCCAGACAGTCGGACGCCATCAATCAATTCCCCTGGAAACGGAGCCGGGGGAATGCCTGAACTCTGTCTGCACTCCTTCTGTCGCCCTGGAAACCCGAATCAAAGCCCAGCTTACCTTGATCGGCAGGTCTTCCTTCCAACCATGGAGCTGCAAAGTGGTTACAAGTTGGGAGAAGACACGCGGGGGCGGGAGAGGGTGTTCTGTAGCCACGGGCACTCCAATGTCATGGACCAACCTGGCCCAGCAGAGCAGAGAGACTCAGTGGACTCTTCTGAGGAAGAGGCAGCTGGTGAACCTGACCCAGATCCACAGCCAGTGGCAGAGGCACTGCAGGAGGAGGCAGGCCCTGAAGGCTCAGATACTGATCCACAGCCAGGTCCCAGCACATCGGTTCCCTGGGCTGGCAACAGAAAGCCAGGTGCAGGCCAGCTCTCCCCCTTCCTCATCAGAGCCTCGGGAGCGCTGCCAGAGGAGGGCTAGAAGAGCCCTCCAAGCCAGAAGGCGCAGTGCCAGGCTAGCAGCACAGCACCGGCCCAGCATTGTTAGTGATGATGAGTGCTCGCAGGAGCAGGACTGAGACAGCCAGCAGCTGCTTGCTGTAGCACAGGCAGCTGAGCACTGTGAGGGTTAAAAGCAGCCAAAGAGGGAGTGGCTGCGTGGAAGCAACGAGTCTGCTTACTACTGACCTTGCTGCTGTGTTTGGAACTGATTCTCTTGTCCCTGACCTTGGCCTGTTCCTGTGGATGTGTTTCTGGAAGCCCCCTTTGGACTTGAAGCCGTGAGTGTGCCCAATTAGTGCCTGAACCTTGGAACTGGGTGCTGCCCTGCTCGGACAACTTGGGAGTTTTTCCTTGCCTGCTGCCAGTGTGAGTCTGCATCGGGACATCCAATCTCATCCCTGTAAACCCTGATAGGCAGCTCTGACAGCCAGACACAGACCTCCTGCGTTGCTCTATGGGACCTCAGCTTATAAAAAGCACTGTGCTCCTAGGCAGGCTTTCACTTTCAGCGAGCAGCGGAGTGTGAGAGCTGTTGCTTGCTACTTGTTAGCCTTTGGGGAGAGACAGAGAGAGTATAATTGAGCTTGGATTTTTGTGGGAGTTTCCTGGGGGCCTCGGATTGGAGAGGGTATAACTTCAAGATCCCCATTGCAATCTTGACCAAACTTGGGTGCTGGCTGGAGGAGAGCTTGCTACACACTCCCTGTGAATATGGGCTCTCTAAGTGCAACGGGGGGGGCCATTCTGAGCACCGTGAACCACGAACCGGTTTGGCAACGGGAAATGTTCGTTGCACTTCGTGACTTCAGGATCGTCATAGGCACCAAACCACGAACCGTGGATTCATTAATTTTTTTTGGTTCGTGCCCATGTCTAGTCACGAGGACTATTGGTCAGATGTGCACCTGGAGCTCTGGGCTGGAAACTTGGGTTCGACGCATGCATGCTCCGGATTTTGACCAGGACTGCAATATACATAAGGAGAAGGGACTTCGACCTTCTGCTTTGCAGTATTTTCCCACTATTTTCCAGGGAAGGAGCTACTGTTTGCCTCCTTGGGGAAACTTCATATGGGGATCACAACACGGACGTTTCCCAGATTGGCAAATAACAGTTCCTTAGGCAATTCAAGTAATAAAAACAGCACAGGGGGAGGGCTGAAACATCTTTTCCTTCTCTGCTGTAATCCTGATCTGAATTGGACCCATGTGCCATTTCCCAGCCCGTGAACTCCTATAATGTAACTTTAGAAACTCCAAATACCACCTCAGGCAAAATGAACTGAGATTTAACAGGGGATGTATGTACCCACACACACACACAAATAATAAGGTCTATCCTAAATAGAGTAACAGCCTATGCAGTCCAGGCTAGCTCTGTCTCGTTGGAACTTAGAAGCTAAGCAGGGTGAACCATAGTTAGGCCGTTTCCACACCGCTTACCTTCCCTCGGAACGACCCGGAACATCGCACAAAAAACGTGGAAGATCGCGTTTTCTCGTGTGAGATTTGCTTGACGTCGTGTGATGTTGCGCAAATCTCGCGTGAGAAAATGTGATCTTCCACGTTTTTTGCACAATGTTCCGGGTCGTTCCGAGGGAAGGTAAGCCGTGTGGAAACTGCCTTAGTTTGACCATCAAGGAAGACCAGGGTTGCTCTCTGGAAGATAGATCCGCTCCTTTCCTGCCTTGCAAATTTCACGATGGGGGTCACCATAAATTGGTTGTGACTTCATGACATATCCCCTCCGCCTCCTGTAGAGTAGACAGTGTTGGAGCATAGAAATCTCTCTGCCCCTGTGACTGCCTTTTGGCCGTGCACCCTCAGCTTCATCTTTCATTCCTTTTCTTGCCACAGAAATTATGGGAGCTGCAGCAGGGACAGCAGGAGCCACCCCAAGCTCTCCCGTCCGAGAACAACCACCAGCATCTTGGAGTGCAACTGGCCGAAACTCGAGCCCAGGTGCGGCGTCTGCAGCATGAACTGTGAGTGGGATGCCGCAGGTGGAACTATGAACTGCTGAGCGATGGTATTTGGATTTTAGTTGTTGTAGGGGTGTTTTTATTATTTCGGAGTAATTTTATAAATCTGTAAAGACACTTTAAAAAATGGAAACACTATGGACCCAGAGAAGAGCCAGCATGGATTTGTGGTTCGAATTCCCATTCTGCTCGCTGGGTGACCTTGAGCCAATGCCACACTCGCTACCTAACCTACCTCACAGGGTTGTTGTGAAGCTAAAATGGAGAAGGGGAGAATATTGTGAGCCATTTGGGGTCCGTATTGGGGAGGAAAATGGGGTATAAATAAAGAAAATCAATAAATAAGACAGGATTAGATGCAGTGAGCATCCTTTTATAGCTGTCTAGCAGGTCTATGCTGCAAATGTTTTCCCAGAATGTAGCATCTCATGTTGATTCCAGAAAGTCTCATTTTGATTTTAATTTAATGGTATATCGAACTGCTTTAACAGATTCATTGTGCATGACTAGGGTGTGGCTTGCAGAGAAGTTTGAGTCCCAACAATCCCTATTTTTAGAAATTAATTATCAAAGGGGATTTGATTTACATGTCCCACCCAGGATTAGTGGAAGATTTGAGCATTATGCCTTTGTTCCTCAAGAGGTCCTAATTCTGTTACTGCTCCCAGGGAAGAGAAGATGGAGGAGCTGCTGGAGCAACAAGATGAATTGAAGGATTTGGAGGGGCAACTTCACAAGATGCGGCAAGAGGTACTGTTTAGATAGCTTTGCTCTGGAACAGCACATTTATCTATTTTCAGATGTGCACCCGGCCTTATCCCCTGAGCTCAAGGGCAGTTTACCGTGATCCGCAACAAATACTAACAAATAGAAGCAGTTTAAAACCATTTAAGAATATAATGAAACATCAATAGATCAAACAGCCATTAAACAGTTCCACTGTCCACATATGTAAAAAGATCCAGTATGGGCAATCTAAAAAGGCTTTACACAAAAGAGGCACATTATAGGCATTCCAGAATGCTCTCACAAAAGTTGATTTACCTTTGGGACCCACTCCAGAGGACTAAAACTGGGCTTGCCAGTCCCCTATTTGGGGTAGGGGGATCTCCCGCCCCAGTGCACCTTTGCGGTGCTGAAAGAAAAAGATTTTTGTGTGTTGTTTCATCACTTCCAGGGAAAACCCAGAAGTGAGAGGGTAGCTCTAGGAATCACTGGATTCCTATGGTTTTACCATAGAGTTTCTGACCATTCCTACTACCAATGAAGTGCTTGCCTGGTTGATGAAAGATGACGCCAAAGGGACAAGAACCCTGATATAGAAATTTAACAAATTAGTAATAAATACTTATTCAGCCACACAACTCGCATTGTTAATGAGGAGCCCCTCTCTTCCACTGAGGGCCAGTTCTTTGCATCCCAACTCTTAGAAGTGAGATGGGTGGTTATCATAGACATGGCCTTTTCTGAAGCGGCATCTTTCTCTCGTTTTTATTATACTTAAATTTGGAACTACAATTGTTTTAATTTCTTTGTATGCTTTGGGAACCTAAACTAGAAAGCAGCATATACATTCATAAATATGTATATATCAAACACATTCAGTCCATGATCAAAGCTGTATTTTCCTCAGAGCCACAATGATTTCCCATTTCATAGCATTACAACAGTAGGTCCTGTCACACCACTCAGTCCTTTGTCCCAAGTCCCTGGTGCTAAATAAAACACTCTGAGGATGAGAAACCCCTGCACCCCAGGTTTGGGAGCTGCCACAAATTTCCTCTAACTAACACCAAGCTCAGAAACTGAGGAAATAAAGTCCAAAGCTATACCGGGTGTTAACTTGGAAATCAGCCATGCAAGTAGACCACTTGCTTGCTAAGTTCCAGCAAAATAATTATGCAGTAGTTGGGCCAATTGGTCAAGGTGCTGGTTTCAGCTTGAAAGCCAAGCAACAGAATCACCATACAGGATTAAAGAATAAATTGGCCGTTGTCACACAGCCATTTATTCCGTCAGTTTTGCACCAAATAGTGTCTTCGTTGCTATAGGCATCAGAATGGATTCACCCATCACATCACGTATGCTTGCGCTTCCAGTTGTTCAGGCAGAAGTGCTCTCTGACGTCAAATTGAAGTGTCTCCGTACATGGGGAAAAAATAAAGCGTCCCCCCCTTTTTTAAAAAAAAAATCCATATATTTTTGCTATATTACAATTTTGCAATATCAACATTGTGCTAGTCCAACCCCAAACTCGAGCGTGATAGGCAGCCGATCTATAAATGTAAGAACACAAGAAACAAGAGGGGGCAATGCAGGTCATACAATTAGAGAATATACGTTTACTTTGCATTTTGAATTAGGATGGGGAAAGCGCCTTCGGGCATTCATACTAGCGTTACAGAAGATCGCAATAGCACAATAAGGCTTATTTTTTAAAAAATTAATTAAGTGCACGATTGCCGATTGCGAAAGGGCTTCTGGGAGTGAGGGGCGGGAAAATCAATTGAAAACGTAGGAAGGATGAGCGGGGAAGTGAGCACTTTGGCATTGCGAAGCATTCAGAGACGATCCTGGGCATTCACATGGAAGCAGATGATATCGAGAAAATGAATAGCGACCCGTTTGAGAAGGAGAATGACGATCTCACAACTGGAATGGAGTAAGGTGGGCATTCGGCGGGAGATGTCGCTAGTTTGGTGCAAAATGTATGGCCGTGTGACGACGGCCATTGTTTATTAAAATTGCACATAAAGGCTAACTATTTAGAAAGTGTGCAAAACAGGATAGGTAAAATAATAAAGACTAGTTAAATTACAACTTCTAAACATACCTGGCCAGGTCCCCTGCCAGCTATACAAGCTGATGTTTTGACAGGTTTATGCCACAGACAGCAACAAAGTTGGATGCTGATTGCTAGTGGGTTTTTGTGCCATTTCAGACACAACCAGTTTGACTGTCAGTTGCTAACAATTTTTTTTAACCTTGGCCGTTTCCAGATGGCTTACCTGCACCCGGGACGTCGTGCCACGTTTCAGATCGTGCTGGGGAAAACGCGAAATAACGCGTTTTCTCACGCAAGTTTTGCGCGACGTCGCGCAAAACTCGCGTGAGAAAATGTGATATTTCGCGTTTTCCCCGGCACGATCCGAAACGTGGCGCGATGTCTCGGGTGCAGGTAAGCCGTCTGGAAACGGCCCTTTTCAGACAAAGCTGCTTGTGTCCCATTTGCAATGTGGGATTGTGAGGGTTTTGTTTTTTATTTTCAACTGTTTATCTCATGCTCAAGTTTTCAGCATGCTGTCCATTTGCTATAGAGTACTGTTTGAAATCTCCAACACTGCCGCCTTTTTTATTTTCCCACCCAATTCCAGCACGTTCCTTTTTTGAATGTATATAGATTAGCACTAGGGCACTATAGCGTTGTAACAATAGATGTAGCAAGTTCTCTGAATTCCCAGCTTTCACTTTTAAAAAGGCAACTCTCTAGTCCCTTTCCTTGTGGAGATACACACCTTTTCCCTTATATCTCTGCAAAGGAAATGGCTAGAGACTTACTCTTTTTAAAAAACGAAAGCTGGGAATTCAAAGAACCTGCTGCACCTATTGTTACAACACTCCTGTGCTATAGCAATATTTTTGTGCTGATTTATTTTTTAAAAAATGGAAAAGCTCTGATGGCCCTGGCAGGGGTGATAGTCACTTCCTGTGCCAGAAAATGCTGTGTTGTTTGAAATGGCCACAGCTCTTCACAGATGTAAATGCTGTTTGAAACTGTTGCCCCTACATTGCTTTATATGAAGTCATCGGAGCAACAGGTAACAACTGGATTAAAACAGAAATGTGATCAGGAGGACTCTCTGCAGCTGAATCATGCCATCCATCAGAGCAATTATCCCAAATTGGGTTCTGATAAGCTTAAAGAGATGGAATGCAGAGAATGAACCTCCCTCCAGCTACTCGACTTTGGTACCTGCATGATCTCGCTTGCACCTGTGTTGTGTAAAACATATCTGGGCATATGTCTCTAAGAACAGCTTTTCTGTAGTTTCACTGAGTTAACCAGAATTCTTCTTTGGGCCTAGCCAGGCAGGCTCACCTTAAAATAGACTGTTTCATGACAGGCCATCCTCAAGGTTTTCAAAGAGCTCTTTATAGTGTAGTTAAGTGAAGCAAGAGCGCCATCTCTTGCCAGCAAAAGGTCTAAATTTCACAATGAAAGGCCTTAGCCACTTAACTGACGTGTGTGTGTAAAGTGCCATCAAGTCACAACCAACCCCATCAGGTTTTTCAAGGCAAGAGGTGAGCAGAGGTGGTTTGCCATTGCCTGCCTCTGCATAGCAACCCTGGACTTCCTCGGTGGTCTCCCATCTAAGTGTTAACCAGCGCTGACCCTGTTTAGCTTCTGAGATCTGATGTGATCAGGCTAGTCTAGGGTTGCCAGGTCCCCTGGAGCCCAAACCAGTGGGTGGGGGCATTTTGGGAGGGCATGCATTGGGAGGACTAGATTGGAGGCCAATTTTTATCAACTCAGCCCCATGCAGGGGCCTTCACTTCCTTGTCACACTGGGAATCACATAATTCCCAATTGCAGTGCAACAAGGAAGTGCTCTAGAGCACATTGCAGGGCTCCTGGGCCCATTCCCTATGCCTTTTCCCTCCGTCAGCCAGGTGAGAGATGGCAGAAGCGGAGGCTGAGAGTGGGGGATACCCTGCCCCCACTGGGGAAATGGAATCCCTAAGCTAGTCTGGGCTTTCCAGGTCAGGGCAGCTAATATATAGGGACTCAAATAGATGGTCATCTTAGAAAATAAGTAAGAGGAGCCCCAAATTTTCATCTCTTTTTTTGCTCCCTTTAACCTGAAGTGGACATTCCATTAAGAACTGCAAAATGTTGGCCGCAGTACCAGGTGGATAGCCAGATACTTATTTGTTTGTATAAGATTCAGGTGGGTAGCTGTATTGATCTGCAGTAGAACAGCAAGACTCAAGTCCCGTAGCACCATAAAGACCAACAAGATTTCCACAGTGTAAGTTTTGGAGAGTCACGCTCCTTTCCTTGTATCTGGCAAAGGGAGTTTGACTCTCAAAAGTTTAAGATGCTTAGACTCGAGTCTTGCTCATTTGTTTATTTAAGTATATATATCCTTGCTTATCACCCCAAAAGGATCCAGATTTGGCATATTTGTTCAATATAACCTGTGATTAAAACACTGAAATATATTTTTTTTAAGTCCTAGATGTCAGTCGAGTTAAATTTAAAGGGTCTTTACTTCCTAGATAGTGTGTGGAGGATTGCTGGCTTGTATTAACTGTTAGTTACATAAAATGCAATTTTACAAAATGTATCAGAAGACAGCGGAACAGGTTTTATTCTTAATGAGTGACTGAGTAGCATGCCACCACAAAAGGCTATTTTTTAAATGGAAGCTAAACATTCTAGAAAGTCTCCTGGATTATCCTTAAGGGTCACAGGCTTTCCCAGGTGACATACCTGGAAGGGACAGTTTACATTTCTTGTGATCCTAGGAACAACAAAACTCTTACGCATGAAATCTCACCGTATGCTTGCCTTAGTCATCTTCAGATCCCATCCAAATCTAATCCCCACCTATTTATCTGGTTGCAGTGTACTTGTGCTGTAACCACAGCTTAGAAGCTCTGTATTAGCCCAGAAGCCTATGTATTTGTGTAGTCAGAAATATGTGCTTTAAGCACTAGGAATTATGGGAATGCTAGTTCTACCCTCTCCCCTAAGGAGAGCAGGTAATTTGAGATATTAACAGCTTATCTTCCTGCTAGAGTGTTACTTTTATAGCCCCTCTTACCTTCTTTGTTCTGTAACTTACTCCCTCAAGCAAGGATGAAAAGCCGTTATGAATTCTCCGCTTGTCTACGAATAAATCTAGATAAATAAAGATGTACCTGGCTTCTGGTCTGAACCTTGTCTTGTTTACTGGCTCGAACTGTAAGAAAGGATCCCTTTAAAATCTGGGTTTAAAAAAGGACGGCATGTTGAAGCTATCTGGGAGCCCCCTTTTCAGCTGCTCCTGGAATAGTACTTTTCTGGCCAGGATTTAAAGGCACAGGGATTTCCATTCCTACTTGTATCTGGAGCTTTGACTCTTGAAAGCTCATACCATGAAAATCGTGTTGGTCTCTAAGGGCACACCAACCACACTCGAATTACATTCAAATACACTTGAATTACAAAATACACTCGAATTACACGTGTCATTTGAGTGTATTTTGTCTCATGTAGTGAGACCCTAAGGTGCCACTGGACTGAAATCCCGCTGTTCTACTGCAGACCAACATGACTACCTACCTGAAAGTGTATTTTTCTTTACCCCAAAGCACTCATTTCTAACCCACTCCTTTTCTCCAGAACCGAAAACTGGCAGGGGAAGCCCGGCAGGCTGGGCTTTACCGGGATGAATTGGATGCCTTCCGAGAAAAAGCATTGAGGACAGAACGGCTTCAAGCAGATCTCATGGCCCTGAAAGAACGGCTGCCTGCATTAGAGCATTGTCGTGTCCAGCTAAAGGTAGGATTAGAGGTGGGCACAAACCCAGGAAAATGGTGATTTGTTGCAGTTTGTGGTTTGTTGTGTTTCATGAACCACGAACTGGCATAAAATTGTCCGGTTTTCAAACCAGTTCATTTGGTTCATGAATATGTGACTTCCAGGGCAGCAGAAAGTCTGCAGAAAGCCCGTTTCCCCCTGCACCTGTTGCCTAGGAAACTGATTGATTGGTGCCAGGCTGTCCGCAGTTACAAACTGAAAAACAAACCAAACGAACCAGCCTAAAAATCGTTGCAAATTGCAATTCATTGCGGTTTGTCAGAAATTCTCTCTGAGGAACCACCAGTTCACGAACCAAAAAACAGTATGGTTCGTGATGAACTTTGGTTCGTATCTCGGTTCATGCCCACCTCTAGGTAGGATTGATACCTGGGTCATATTGTAAACATTTGTTCTGTGAGATAAGGTAACCAGTCCTGGGGATGAGAAACACCAGTACATCTGAGATTAATTTAATTTAATTATTTATTTATAGGCCATCTTACTCATTGAGTAAGGGTTTTTACAGAGTGTAAATCAAGGCAATCAAATAGCATGAGATATGTAATAAGCAAGGCAATAGGGCTATGGTTACAAAAATTGGAAACAATGCAAAAGAAATTAGACATGATATGTTGAACAATGCTGACAATTGTATTATGCGAGTAGAAAACAATACAGTGAGATCAGAATAATACATAGAACAAACAGATAATATATATTGTAGTCTATGGTATAATCTATAGTCTCATTCCCTTTTATAAAAATGCCTTTCTGAACTATTTCATTATAATATAGCCATATTACCTTTATAAAAATGTCCTCCAGAACAAGTCTGTTTCACATAGTTTGCATAATGACAGAAGTGAGGGAACCTTCCTGACCATCTCAGCCAAGCCATTCCACAAGATGCGGGCCATAAGAGAGAATATCCAACTCAGAACCTGTTGGAATATAGCTGGGCACTATCCTCTGGCATTCCAGAAAATTCCAGGCTCCACTGCCAAGTTCCACACTGGCTTGCAATTGGCTTTTCTGCAATCCAATGGATAAGTATTTTTGAAATCCAAATTTGATAGCTCTGGCTGAAAGTGAAGTTGTTAGGGGGAGCAGTCATGTTGGTGGGGGGGCAATAATTGGCAGGAATTGTGGAAAT
This sequence comes from Eublepharis macularius, assembly GCF_028583425.1. NCBI lineage: Eukaryota > Metazoa > Chordata > Lepidosauria > Squamata > Eublepharidae > Eublepharis > Eublepharis macularius. The sequence continues at coordinate 233,567,473 of NC_072790.1, read as the reverse complement.
CGCAGGAAGAGGAAGTATGAAGTAAAACTGAGTGACTTATAAGCACTACTGATTTTAAACCTGCTTGAAGTTGATTTAAACTGACATGTTTTCTCCTTAATGCAGAGGAGTTAGCCATGTTAGTCTGTGATAGCAAAGTCAAAAAGAGTCCAGTAGCACCTTTAAGACTAACCAATTTTATTGTAGCATAAGCTTTCAAGAATCAAGTTCTCTTTGTCCAGTTTCTGTACCATGCATCTGACGAAGAGAACTTGATTCTCGAAAGCTTATGCTACAATAAAATTGGTCAGTCTTAAAGGTGCTACTGGACTCTTTTTGAGTTTTCTCCTTAAGATTCGCTGTGTGGATTGTTGTTTTGTTAGGCGGGTACTGAGAATTCTGTTAAAATTCTCTAACATCTGCAACAACAAAAAAACCCTCTTACCAGAGCTCTAGTAATTCTGTGTGGATGAAAATTTCTCGGACATTTAGAAGTTGACAGACACAACCTTGGAAATCCAGAGGAAGACCCGAACAATGCAATCCTATGAAGAGGTACTCCAGTCTAAGCCCATTGAGGTCAATGGGCTTAGACTGGAGTAACTCTCCATAGGATTGCACTGTAAATCTACCCTGGGGCTGTTGCAGAGCCTAGAAGGGCTTCTGTACTGTGGAGACTTACAAAGAAGGAAGAATTTTACTGCGTTCTGCTTCCCATATCACCATAGCACAGCAAAGCTGTACCTGGTAGAATTCACCTTTGGCGAAATTCTTAAAGCAGCTTTCAAAGCAGCAGTGGAGTGCTGACATGGTTTCCTTGCCACAGCTCACTGTAGTTATCCCCATCCCACGTCATAGCTAGATATTGCTATAGTGTTATAACAAAGAACTGTGACAATGTAGTCGTTCCTAGCTTTGATTTTTTTTAAACTGAAAGCTGAGAACCAGTACATGGTGCAAGAAATTCTTGCAAGAGTATAATGTGATAGCGGTGTAGCCATTCCCAGTTTTTATAAAAGGACAACATAAAATGTTGGGATGTGGAGGGTGGCCACAGGGGCTGAGGCAAGGAAAATGCCGCCAATGTGGGTGTGACCTGCAGAAATGCACATCTGTCTGTCCCCCAGCAGCCAACAGTGCTTTGATTGTGATCTTTCCAAAAAGATTGCACCAAACCAGGACCGTTTCCACACCAAGGATTTCCCATGTTTCAACTGCCTGACTGGGGTGTTTTTGTTCTTGTTTTCACATGACAACATCCTCTGTTTGTGTACAGGCTGTTAACAGCCCTCCTTTAAAAAAAAATCTGCTTTATTTTAAACATCTAAAAAAAACCCCACGGTATTTCCTAAGCAGGACACTATCGGAATAAGCAGTTTTCTTGTGTTTGAAGGGGAAATATTGCAATTGTAGGACTTTGGTGAAGTGCTAGTCAGTTACTATTGATGATGACGACAAGTCCCAGGCAACAATTCGCACAATAGAAGAAAATCCCTTACCTTTTAGACCGAGGGGAGGAGATTGTTGGAGGCTCTGCAAATACTAGGAGTTTTTAAAAGAAGGTTGTTAATGGTATTGTATTATTCCTAACCAGCGCTACTCATGCTTGTTTTTTAAAAACAGCCTACCATTTGGGGAGGGGGAGGGAATAATTGGATGTGTCTGCAAATATGTGGAAATTTTTTAAAAGGTTTTTAAAAAGGTATTACCCTGGGATGTCTGGAAGACATGGGCACGAACAACATTATGAACAGAAAAAACCCACGAACAGCCCAATCTGCTGTTTGGAGCAAGCTGTTCATGAGGCTCCGTCCTAAACGAACAGGTGGTCGTTGCAAGCCTCGTTCATTGCCTTTGGCAGCCGTTCATCAAGCCAGACAGTCTTGCACCTGCAATCCATCCCCTTAGCAACTGAAGGCAGAGACTGAACTCTGTCTAAACTCCTTCTGGCTTTAACCCTTCAAAGTACTTCCAGCAGAGAGTCCCGTTTTTGCCCCTGTGAAGAGAAAATGACAGCCAACGGGGAGACCCGTGGATCATGCCTTTCCCGGGGTGCAATCTCTCTGAAACTTGGGGGGGTCTTCAGAGGACAGTGAGGACTATGTCCCCTGCAAATTTGGTGGGTATTGGACATTGGGAAGGTCAGTTTGTAACCCCTCAAACTAGCTGCCAGCAGACACTGCTGTTTTTGCCAGGACAGGGCCCTTTAAACTATCAGCTGGCAGGCGGCAGGGGGGAATCCCCCCCCCCGCCGCCTGCCAGCTGATAGTTTAAAGGGATCTTTAAAGGGCCAGGTAAGTGGGTTTGAGGGGAGGGGGCTAAGTGTAGGGGGGTTGGGGGGGTTCTGGCTCCCACAAACAACGAACATGTCCGGGAACAATTCATATTCGTTCATGTTTGTTGTTCGTGGATGGCAACGAATGACGAACAGGGTGTTCGGTGTTTTTTCCCTCCATTTGTGCCCATGTCTAGTCTGGAATTTCTGTTCAAAGGGCAATTTCACAACAGAATTGCACCAAATTGCACCAAAGAGGGGGGGAAACATGGAAGTAGGACAAATAGAGGATTATGTCATATGGATGATCCCCCCAAAAGTGCCGCAGTAAGGCAGCCAAGGCTGAGCAAAAGTCAATGTGCAAAAAGCTGCTTGAGGATGGAAGTGCTTCCAGGTGAACTGGACGAGCCATTTTTAATTGGCAGGAGGAGCGTGAGTTTTCTCAGGCCTTGATGGAGACCAAGGCTATGTTGGAGGGACAGCTGGAGGCAGTTCACACCCGGGGACAACGTCTGAACCAATTGGAGAAAGAGAAGGAGAAGCTGCAACATTGCCTAAGCCAGGCCCAAGAGGTGAGACAAAATTGAAATACTCTCCAACAATTTCGCACAAGAAAACAGAGACACAATTCAGTGCTCATGGCAGAGATAATCTTTGTGAGCTCCACCCTTTCCACCATTCAGCGTCACCAAAGGCTCTTCTGCACTTACTGGGTCTTGAATTCAGTTCCCGTGCGATGCTTCAGGACTCTGCCGATTTAAAAGCCGAGAGGACAATTGTTCTTTTAATAAAGATATATTAGGAAAAATATAATGGGCAGAATATTACTACTCTGTACGTGGAACAAAATTTAGATCATCCCTCAGGTTGTAGAGACCATGCATAAGAATAGTCATATAGGTTGGGGAGGCTGGAATAAGGAATGACAAGGGGGTAAAATCGCTTTCTTTCTCTTCTGCAAGCACAATTCTTCTAAGGAAAGAGGGTTCTTACATTTCCTAGTTCCCCCTCACTCCAGCCCACCAACCCACATGGCTGTTCCTCTGTATGGACTCCATGACACCAGAAATTAGCTTTCTGGGGACTGGAATGTGCTTAAGGAAGGAATTGTCCTACAATATATTATCAGTCTGTTTGGTGTAGTGGTTAAGAGCGGGAGGACTCCAATTTGGAGAACTGGGTTTGATTCCCCACTTCTCCGCTTGAAGTCAGCTGGGTGATCTTTGGTCAGTCACAGCTTCTCAGAGCTCTCTCAGCCCCACCCACCTCACAGGGTGATTGTCATGAGGATAACAATAACACACTTTGTAAACCGCTCTAAGTGTGGCATTAAATTTTCCTGAAAGGCAGTATATAAATCGAACATTATTAAAATATACCTTAGCAGCTGCCATGGGTGAATGGCAGGTGGAGCCTTATAGTTCATGCACAGGAATGTGTGACCAGATATGCCTAATGAAAGAGACTTTCCGTTTCTCTAGTGAGTGAGCTGCATCCTTAGGAATTATACTAGCCAATCACATGGAAGGCATTTTAACAAAGCAAAAATGAGAACAATGATTGTAGGTGGGTCAGGAACTTGATAAATAGGGACAGTACAAACGAAATGGAAAGCCCCCGTCTCCTTGCTTCTCCATATTTCAGACCACTACACTGACCTAAGACCCATGTTTCCCTTTCCAGCCTCAGTGCCATTCTTCCTCTCCCCAGAAAACACACAAAAAGGCATCCCTCAGTCCCCATTGTTACAGAAATTAAGCCTCTCCTCCTCCCACAGGAGCGGGACCAGCTGTACCACCAGACAGAGGAGCTGCTGACAGAAAACCTGGCTTTGGAGAGACAACTGAGGAGAAGTCTGGGGGAGCCGCTTGACTTGCTCCGGGCAGAAGAGCTGGAGTCTGACTGGGCCCCAGATGGTGAGCACAACCCACCTTGTTTCTGGCCCTTTGCAAAAACTCTCTGCCCCTTCCCACACTCAGCCCAGAGGCAAGACCTGCAATTCTTTCTCCCCTTTCCTCAGAACCTTATGAGGTACCTCTGTTATTGAGCTATGAGGTGAGAGAGGCAGGTCGGTTGCCTGCCCTGGAACGGGAGAACCAGGAGCTGCGGAGGAGGTTACAAGAGGCACTGGATAAGGCCAACGAGCCTGGGAGCTTGGGAAGGGAGCAGAAACCCATGGTTCGTCTACAAAGAAAGGTATGAAACACACAGTAGAGGGCAGGCATCAGTAGCATTAGGAGGCAGACATGGCTGTACTTGTTGAATTTCCTGATTATGATACAGCTGTGAAAAGGCCTCCAGATTGTCAAGAAAAGACGCAGCAGCTTGATGTAATTTGAACAATACTGAGCAGGCATCTGTGAAGATGATAAAAGGTTTTTGAAAAAATTATTTCTAAAACTTGTAGCTGACAATTTGTAACCCGCTCAACTGTAGTAGCAGTGAGTCTTCTTCCTATATAAAAGGCAAGCCGTATTGGCGATGACTCGCCTTTTATTGCTACGCAGGCATATGCATGCTCCCAGTGGGTATAAAAGGTGAATGCTCAGTGACAAGGCCGAGGCACCAGGAGGTCGCTGCTGACAGTGGGAAGGCCCAGCATGGTGGAGCAGCCGCTGCAGGGCCTTGGGATGGCTCTGCTCCGGGCCCAGCCTGGAGCCATCCAATCCGGCTTGGATCGGGGCCGGATTGGGTGACTGTGGAGCACAGGAGCGCTTCAGGGCCCTTTCTGCCCCCTAGCAATGCTCCCAGGCCCCACAGCCACCCAAATCTGGGCTAAATTGGGTGGCTGTGGGGCGCAGGAGTGCTCCAGGGCCCATTGTGCCCCCCCCCAGCAGTGCTCCTGGGCCCCACAACTGCCTGAATCGGGGCTGAATCAGGAGGCTGCTAAGCGCAGGAATGCATGCTCCAGGGCTCATTGCCCCCCCCCCCCCAAGCAGCACTCCTGGGCTCCGCAAAGTCCCAATTCGGCCCAAATCGGGCCCATTTTGGGTAAATTCAGCCTGCTGCAGACTGCAGCCAAATCAGTTTTCTAGAACCCATTGTATTTTTCCCCACCACGGGCTTTTTTGCTAGTGATATTTTATAATTGCCTAAGATAAAAATATTCCTCTCCCCAGAGCTGGTGTGAGCGTTAATCCCAGCCAAAGTGTCTTTTTTTCCTTCCCTCGGAGAAGTTGAGCTGACAGCTTTGTTCCCTGAGTAGCTGGAATGTTTGTGAACATTCTGTGCCATTGTACCAGCACAGCCAATCAGTTTCCCAGGTACAAAACAACTGACCAGCAGAGATCCATAAAACAGTAAGGAGATCAGTAAAAAAGGCCCATCTCTAACAATGCAAATGTCTGCATAAGTATGTGCCAGTCTTCTAAAGTGAGGGGAGGTGGGATTACATGAGCAGGGAGTTTTACAGAGAAGGTGTGCTAACATGGAAAAGGCCCTGGATCTAGTGGCCATGGAACTGGGCATCTGATAATGGGGATCATCTAAAGCAGGTACTCGTAATGATCTTAAGACAGAAGTCCTTAGGCGGATCAATACTCCTTTATAGCAGTATTGGGTAGCTGCGGATCGGGTGGCATTTTGCGGAGAACAATTTGGGTGCGAAATTCTGACAAGTGTAATCCTTTGTATGGATCACTGCAAATCCAGGTGGATCCACAGGCTAAAGAGAAAGACTTCCGCGACCATTTGCCAACGACTCAGACTCGGCAGACTGAGGAGAAGCGGAGTGAGGCTGAGGGACTGGCCTCAGAAATGGGGAAAAGCCAGGCCCTAGAGTCAGAGACCAAGGCCTTGCTGTCAGGAATGGAGAAAACACTGTCAGAGGCTCAGACTTCGTTGAGAGAGGCTGAGCAACAGCGGGAGGCAGAGGCCCGTCGAGCCTCGGGCCTTGAGGAAAGACTGAGGAGCCTACAGGAGGTTCATGCCAAAGCTCTAGAAAAGCTAGAGCGAGAGCGCGAGCAGAGGGGCCAGGAGGCCGAGCGTCTGGTGGAAGAAGTCCACGCCTTGGAGCGAGAGCGGGAAACTCTACAAGCCGGATCCCAAGCTTTGCAGGCCGCAGCTGCCCAGGCTGAGTTTGAGCTGGGTGAGGTGCGGCGCAGTCTTCAAGAGGAGCAGCTGCAGGGGGCCCGGCTGGCCCAGAAAGCTCGTCAGGCAGAGGAGGATGTGCGTGAGGCCCAGCGGGAGCTGGAGGCCTTGCAACGCAGCCTGGAGCAGCACAAGGTGGCCCTGGCACAGCTGGAGGCAGAGAAGGGGGCTTTAGAGGAGGCACTGAGTCAAGCTGAGAGCCAGCGACGGCAGTTGGACACGGACAACCGACGCATGAAGGCACAAACACAGGCCCAGGAAGAGGCACTGGCAGCGCAGAATCTCCGCCTCGTCCACCTTGAGTCCCAAAGTCGGCAGCAGGTGATGGAGCTGAGCCGCCTACAGGACATCTCCCAACGAGTTAGTGAGCTGGAACAAGAAAAGATTGGCCTAAAGGAGGAGCTGGATGCCAGGTGTAAAGCATCGACCATCCTGGAGAAGGTAGTTGAGTAATTGGTTGCTGGTCTGGTAAAAATCTCCATGATCATAATAATGCAATATGGCTTCTTCTAATGCCATATTATTCCAATTCTAGTGCCTTCATTGGCTGGGTGACGCTCTAGGAAGTTTCCCCCATCTCCATGGTAAACTCCATCTTCTCCAGGCCCCACCCTCAAAACCTTCCAGCATTTGTTGAGGTAGTGCTGGCAATCCTAGTTTGGGCTAACCATGGTTAGTAGGGTTGCCAGCCAATGGCAGGAAACTGAGGAGTCAGGAACATACAGAGTTGCCAACCTCCAGGTGGTGGCTGGAAATCTCCCAGAATCACAACTGATCTCCAGGTTGCAGAGATCAGTTTCCCTGGAGAAAATGGATGCTTTGGAGGGTGGACTCAATGGCATTATTTCCTGCAGAGGCTCCTCCCCTCCCTAAACTGTCCCCTCCCCAGGCTCCAACCCACTCACCCCCCAAATCTCCAGGAATTTCCCAAGCCAGAGCTGGCCTGGCAACCATATCAGTATTCAAAGAGCAATATGTTCTGCACAGACACAGGGCTCCCATTTCTGGCAGCAGCCCCCAGACCCACAGAGTGATTTTTGGTAGTTTAGTGGCTAAAAACATGAGCTGAAATTCAGGAGGTGCCTGGTTCAAATCTCACCTCCTCCACAAACTCATTAGGTGACCGTTGAACCACTCTGCCAAAAGGCTTATCTCCAAAGGGAGGATATTAATAATTGCCATGAGTACCTTTGTGCGGGGTGGGGGGGGGCTCATATAAATGTATTAAGTGGGCAAATATCTTGCTGGACTGTCGTAATCCTTAAAGTGTATGAAGTGCTTTGAAGATTGTAAGTGCTATAAATAAATGTCGGACTTAGATCTGGGAGAACCAGGTTCGAATCTCCGCTCTGCCATGGAAGCTCACTGGGTGACCTTAAGTCAATCACTCCCTTTCTCAGGCTAACCCAGGGCTTTTTTTCAGCTGGAATGCAGTGGAATGGAGTTCCGGAACCTCTTGAAAATGGTCACATGGCCGGTGGCCCCGCCCCCTGATCTCCAGACAGAGGGGAGTTTAGATTGCCCTCCGCACTGCTCAGCGGCGTGGAGGGCAATCTAAAACCCCCTCTGTCTGGAGATCAGGGGGCGGGGCCACCGGCCATGTGACCATTTTCTCCAAGGGCAACCCACTGAGTTCCACCACCTCTTTTCCCAGAAAAAAAGCCCTGGGCTAACCTATAGCTCACACATTTTCGTTGTGAGGATAAAATGGAGGAGAGGAGAACTGGTTTCCCAATGGGGAGAAAAGCAGAGTTTATTTATTTATGTCATTTATAGTCTGCCTTTCTCACTGAGTATAAATATCTACATAAATAAATATTAGTCTGTTGCAGCAGAAATAAATACGAGACCCGTGGCCCTTTAAAGACCAATTACTGCTGCTGGGAATGGTCTTGGTACTTTTTCTTTGTTACATGATGCTTTTTACCTTATTACATCTCATCCTGTGCTACCTACATTTCATGACACTTAGAGCCAAGCTACAAGTGACGCCTGACACAGATTGGACACTTGTCCCTCAAGCATCCCTCAAGTTTTGATGGGAAATGTAGGCGTCCTGGTCTTGTAGTTTGACTCTCCGACTGCTGTCCAATGGACTTTTCAACTGTCACTTGTCCGACATTCCGCCAAGCTGCCTACATTTCCCGCCAAAACTTGAGGGAAGCTGACAAGTGTCCAACCTGTGTCAGGCATCACTTGTAGTTTGGCTCTTAGATCCTGCTGTTTATACCTTTCTTTTTCTTCATAACCTTTTGTCATCATCATCATATCATAAACCTTTTATTGGCATAAAATACAGTAAAACAAGGTTAAAAAAAACAAACCGAAAGGTAGATACCAAGAGGATAATATAGAATCTCAGCTGGTCAAGAACCATGATAGAATGAAAGACGCAGTAAAAAGATACACAGCAAGATCTGAGTATTGTAAACTCCTACTCTTAACTTACATACATGAGAGAGGAACTCAGCCACAGATGCAGTGATTTTGGGGGATTTATCAGATAACAAAAAAATAATTTAATTATCAGTCGTGGATTTTGCAGAAGACAAAAGGGGGCAAATCAAATGGTGACATAAGGAAGAGTAATGGGGACAATGAAGAAGGATATGTTGAACAGAATCGGGTTCGTTATAAGAGCAAGAACAAACTTTCCTTATAGGGGATACCCTTGTATCTGCCAGTTAAGACAGCCGAGGGAAAGAGATTGAACCTGGCTAACATGAACACTCTTTTGTATATGTCCACCTATACTTCTGATGAAGTGGACTCTAGACCATGAAACCTTATGCTAGAATAAAAGTGTGATAGCTTTTAAGGTGCCACAGTACTCTTGTTTATTGTTTTTTGGTCTTCCAAGAGGCCCCCAAAAGGAGGACCCTCCAATTTAGATCTCTTTAAGCAAAATCAAAAAGAGTCCAGTAGCACCTTTAAGACTAACCAACTTTATTGTAGCATAAAGTTGGTTAGTTTTAAAGGTGCTACTGGATTCTTTTTGATTTTGCTACTACAGACTAACACGGCTAACTCCTCTGGATCTCTTTAAGGAATTGCTTCTGGAAACCGCGCCCCCCCCCCATTGCTCAAGTATGCACCAGCCTCTGTGGATCTCAACAGTTGTCTCTGGCAAGTTAAGGCTTAATGTTAATTAATCAGTATGATTTATTAATCTGTTTTCACTTTGGTTTTAAATCATTTTGCATTCCCCACCAGAGGGCGCTGCAAGACAAGAACAGGCTGAGAGGGAGATTCTGGAATTGTTAAGCAGGGATAGGGGATCTTGGTCCACTGTTTAATTTCCAGTGGGCCACCAACGCAAGCACCATATCAAAGATGCTACAAATAATAAGTCTAGATCTGACGCAGGAACACCCTGCATTCCTAACCATGACAGCAAACTCAGGACCGCTTGACAAAGAATTACTCCTCATCTATCGAGAGATCTTAGCTGCATCTGAACATCGCAACGTGCTCCAGTTTAAAATCTGTGCACGGACAGTCCTTGTCGCCATGCTCACACGTGTATCTAGCCCCTCCCTTCTCAGGTGATGCATAATCCCTGTTTGTGCACCAGTATCCGCTGAACTGGAGCTTGTTGAGACCTCTGAATACAGATGTTGCGTGCATTTTTTAATACATTTACAACACACCTTGGTGTACCCCAGGGATTCTAGTAAAACATTTTTACAATGTAGATTATAGATCACTGAAGCTGCCCCGTTTCTGGATGCTTCCATGTGGACGGTTTGCTCCACCGTGCCTGCCAAACTGGAGCATTCCCCACCCCCGCCCCGGAGTATCTGCATAACAGTCCTGTGATTATCTACCTATTGGGTTTCTCCCCTGATATTTCCTCCAAACAATTGTTCTGGGGAGATCATAGTCAAAGTGGATTTGCTCACCATGTGGATAGGAAGGTGAGGCTTTTCAGACCTGTTTCTTACACTGATGCCATTTTTCTTCGCTATTCCTTTTCCATTCCAGCCCCCAAGACTTTTTGCCAGCTTTATTTACACACACACATGCACACAGAGAAAGAGATCCAGAGGAATTAGCCGTGTTAGTCTGTAGAATCATAGAATCATAGAATTATAGAGTTGGAAGGGGCCATACAGACCATCTACTCCAACCCCCTGCCCAGTGCAGGATCAGCCTAAAGCATCTCTGACAAGTATTCATCCAGCCTCTTCTTGAAAACTGCCAGTGAGGGGGAGCTCACCACCTCCCTAGGCAGCTGATTCCACTTTTGAACTACTCTGACGGTGAAAAAGTTTTTCCTAATATCCAGTCGGTACCTTTGTGCATGTAGTTTTAGCCCATTGCTTCGCGTCCTACCCTCTGCTGCTAACTGGAACAGCTCCCTGCCCTCCTCCAAATGACAGCCTTTCAAATATTTAAAAAGAGCAATCATGTCCCCCCTCAATCTCCTCTTCTCCAAACTAAACATTCCCAAGGCCCTCAGCCTTTCCTCGTAGGGCTCAGTCTCCAGACCCCTGATCATTCTCGTCACTCTCCTCTGCACCCTCTCGATTTTGTCCACATCCTTTTTGAAGTGAGGCCTCCAGAACTGCACACAATACTCCAGGTGTGGCCTGACCAAGGCAGTATAGAGAGGGGCTATGACTCCTCTCTCTTGTCATGCATCAGATGCATGACAAGAGAGAGAGAGAGAGAGAGAGAGAGAGAGAGAGATGCTATGTCACTACCATCATAATTGTAGAGTAATATAACTACTACCAGGGCTCATTTTGAGGGGGAATGCACAGGACCACAGTTCCGGGCAGTTCCCCAAAGAGGTCACATGTCAGGTGTCCCCGCCCACCTGACTCTCGGCCATTTTGGGCCCATTTGGGCCTGGATTGGGGCTGAAGCAGCCCAGATCGGGCCCCTGACGGGTGGTGGATCACTCTCCCGCTCATCAGCGGCCCAATCCTGACCATTTTGGGCCACTTTTCAGCCATTTTCAGCCCCTTTTTGCCATTTGGGGCCCAATTTTGGCCCTGAATGGCCAGGATTGGGTCCAAAACAGCCAGAATAGGTGATGTCGGGGTGTGTGGCATAGGCAAATCAGCTATACTAATGACACACTTCCGGTGATGGCAAGAGGCGTGGCATATGCTAATGACTTATGATAATGAGTTATGCTAATGAGTTCCTCCAGCTCTTTTTCTACGAAATGACCCCTGACTACTACCAGTTTTTTATCAAGCTAGACAAAAAGTCCACCAATGGCAGTGGGGGTGGCATGTATGAGCGGATATCACAGAGAATCACCCCATGTGAGTGCTTCGTTCGTGCTGCATTTGCAGCAGCAAAGAGCACCATGTGGAATCTTCCCTACGGGGATGCGGCCTCTCATGCAATGTGTGTTTTTTGCAGGACCTCCAGAGGGAGAAGGCAAAGGGAAAAGAGAATGAGACAACTTTGTCTCAGCTGAGAGAGCAGCTGTTAAGGAAAGAAGAGGGTTCCAAGGAAGAGCTATGGACCAGGCAATGCAAGTAAGTGCTAAATGGGGCATCCTTTAATTAAGCTTTTATTGGTCCAGCAAGAATATTACCACTTGTAGTGGGGTAGGAATCCCAGGTCCTAGTTAAGGTTGTGGAGGGTACAGTGTCTTAAATTCGTGAATGAATTCTAATTCACCAATTGGATTCTCTCTTTGAAGTTCCTGTATAAGAGAACTGTAGCTTGTAGATCAGCAGTGGAATGTCTTGGAGGATTCCTAGCAACTTCCTTTTACATGTGCCTTTGTCATTTCATCCAGCGATAGATTTTGCATTTTACCTGCGTAACAACAATTGGGAGTATCTCACACTCATTCTGAGTGAACTGATTGCTCTTCGGATCAGACGTGACCTCTCTTTGTAACACCACCATCCCATTTTCTGTTGTATATATAAATTAGCGTGGTGGATTTATCCTCCAATGTATCCAATGAAGTAAGCTCTGACCCATAAAAGCTTATACTGGGATAAATGTAGTTAGCCTTAAAGATGCTCAGGATTTCTGTTTTATTCTGCTGCTAGATGGCTACCCATCTCGTATTAAAAAGGAATAGTAAAGGAAGGCCAGTCCTTGTAGGGGTTCATGTGAAATCCAGGGTGTGTGCAAATTAAGCCAGATAAGCATTGCAAGAGGTGGACACAAACGCAGAGCCTTCCATGGGTTAGCTAACAACAGGGTGTTTTTTTTCAGTGGGAACATGGTGGAACGGAGTTCCGGCACCTCTTAAAAATGGTCACATAGCCGGTGGCCCTGCTCCCCTGATCTCCAGACAGAGGGGAGTTTAGATTGCCCTTCATGCCGCTTGGCCACCGGCTGCTTGGCCACCGGCCGCTTGGCCACAGGGGGTGGAGCCACCGGCCATGTGACGATTTTCGCTGAGGGCAATTTAAACTTTAAAAAACTCCCCCCTTGTTCCAGCTGACCCAAAGTGACATCATTGTGTGGTCTTGAGTTCCACCACCTCTTTTCCCAGAAAAAAAGCCCTGGCTAACACAATTAGTGCTCATCTAGTTGTCACACACTTCCAAAGCCTCTTTTGTTCACTAGCATTTGTACTCAGATAAGCAAAAACAAAAAATGCTGCACAAAAGTTAAGCTGTTGTCAACAAAGCACAGCTTCTTCTTAGAGCTCAGCTCTTTGGCAAGCGAAATGAGCTAGCAAGAGGAGGTTTGCAAGATAACAGCTGCATGTTAATTTAGAGAAGGCAAACACAATACAACAAAACAGACTCTGGCCGAATCCACACGCACTCACCATCCGCTTATCTTGCGCAGTCATGGCAGTTGGGTTCATTCCGCTACCATGCTGTGCATCATCACATTCACCCTCCCAGTGCATCTTTGTGGCGCAATCATTTCTCCACATACCACTGAGTAAAGCGTTATAGTGGGTGGTTCCCTCCTCCGTCATCAGCATTGATGGCGCACGTCACTTCCCTTTTATTAAAAAAAAAAGTTAATTTTGCGCTATACCGATATTCCGACTCTTATATAGGCAGAGCCAGGGAAAAGCCAGAGTATTTATAGGGGAGGGGACCAAGTTCCGTTCAAAGCCGAGAGCGGAAAGTAACTGATGGACCATCATAAAGGACCATCATCTGTTTCTTTTCACACGCAAACCGCTGCTCACTAAAGTAGGTTTTGCGGTATACCGACCTTTCTTTATTGTGCAAATAAAAAAGCCCTTTTTTAAAAAAAAAAAAAAGGCCAGGCAAAAACAGATTTCCGCCATTATCTTTTAGTTTGCTTTTTCTATTTTAATTTGTGTCAATACGCCATGACTTTTATCACAAACCCCCTTTCAATACTTCATTTAGGAACTGATCTCAGTATACTGGAGTATTATAATATCTGGTATAGACTGGACCATTTTATTTCCAGTGCAGGTCAGGAGGAATGGAAATGCAGGCCAGGGAGATGAGATGATATCAGCCTCTTCTAAATTTTCAAAAGTTGGCAGGCACTGCTGTCATATATTCATGACACCGTCTCACTGTTCTCTTTGGACATGTTTAGAAACCTAACCAACTTCCCCTCTTGCCCTAAATATACCTAAATGCACCTTATAGGAAACAGGTAATTATGAACATAACAAGCATGTTATTTGTTTATATCCTTTTGTTTTGGCAACCAGTTAGGAAGATGAAATCTTGCTCATCCAACCCCTTGCAGATGTTAATTAATTCAGCTATCTCTTTGTAACTTCCTGTTATCAGCTTAGCTCATTATATCTTAGGTCTTAAATTTTGTGTATCGCACAGCTGTTGGGAGTGTCTCACACCCATTCTGAGTTAACTGATTATTCTTTGGATTAGATCCTGTTTTGAGACGGCTTCTCTTTGTAACATCCCCCTCCCTTCTGTTGCCTGTATAAACCAGTCTGATGGATTTATACTCCAGTGTTATCTGATGACCCCCTTATCCCACACCGGCTCAAAGTGCCAAGGGGGTGGCAACGTATGACTTACCATCCGTGGCGTACGGCTGAGTGTGTTGGGTTGGGGAAAGCAACGGTGAACTACCCTGTAAAAACTTCACTGTGAGGCTCTGCGGATCTCCCTCGATGCGCTATAGGACAGAAAGGCCTGGAGGGGGACGATCTCCGGAGTAGCCAAGGGTCGGACGCGACTGTGTGGCTTGGATCGGATCGGGTTATCTGATGAAGTGAGCTCTGACTCACGGAAGTTTATGCTGGAATAAACTGTGTTAAATGTGCTACTGGATTCCTATTCTATTCTACTCTCTTCCAAGCAGAACATTTCTTAATGTTTAGTGAACTCTAGGGCACTTTGAAAGGTAATCGTTGTGGCTCGCTGGGTGTTGTGTCTTAACTGCCAACTGTAATGCTTAAGGAATTAAACTACTTTTAATAGACATAGTAGACAAAAGCTGACAGGTAGGAGCCAACGCCACAAGCAAGTAGTTCAGAGCACATTGTGAATGTTTACCACCTAAACAGATATGGTTACCAAGTCTGAGTAATTTATGTTTCCTTCTCCTGGCCGCAGCCCAAATCAGGAGCTGCGAGAGAAACCCTCCCCTGGGAAGAAACTGGAAGAAGACAACAGCACCCTCAAGAGGCAGCTGCAGGAACTGCATGCTCTCAACCAGCGACTAACACATGACCTTCAGCAGGTGAGAGGCTTCACTAGTAGGGGGTATAGTTTGGTTTGGAATTCAGATTAAAATACTGACTTTTGGCTGATTTGGTAAAATCCAGGTATTCCGAATCAAAAAACAGGTATCCCGAATTTTTACCAAATTTTCTTATTGTTAATTGAACTCACCACCTTACACCAGCTCCCTCTAGGGGCAGGGGTGGGCAGTGCAATAGTTTGGTTTCGGTCCAGAGTCAATCTTGTTTTCTCTTTCCAGGCAAAGAGCAGCTCTGTTGTCCCTCTGTCATTGGAGGAGCCACCTGTAACCCAGAACACTGAGGGGCAGAAAGAGTCTTCTTTCCACCTGCCACCCTTCCAGGCCAACACAGAAAGTGAAGCCCTGAGTGCGAGACTCATTGAAGTGGAACACAGGGTGCGTGTACAGTGAGCAGCATCGAAAGAAGCAATTTCTTTACTTGCAAACACTGATCCCTTTTCCTGAGGCCAGATCAGCCCCTAGATCTTAATTTGATCTCTGCCCAGATTGTCCCCCAGTTCAGATTCCCACCCCACGCCCCGTTTCCAGGTTAATGTAGTGGTTTTCACAATCCACTTGAAGCACAGCATTCCTTAACAGCAGAACAAAGTGAAGCAATAGCTCCACCTATTGACAATGAAGGGAACAGGCATTTCAGTTCACTTTGATGCTGTTCAATGAACTCCAGGGCACTAGTTTAAAGGGAGCTGCTGTGATTTGCTAAGTCGACGCATCAATGAGATGGCGTTAGTGGAGGCGTTGTAAGTGGTTGCTGAAATGAGTATCTGCCAAGGTGGGTGTCGCTGATCAAAGGAGAGCCAGTTCAGCAGAGCAAAGGCTGATTTGAGATTTCTCCCTTTCTCCATTTTTAAATGTGGGATGGAAGTACCTCTGCACAAATGGAGAGTATTCTGAGGCATGCACTCAAGCCTGCATGGGGTGTTTCTGGAAGGGCCAAGACCTACACGGTGTTGCTAGCACAGCAAGAACTCTTATGATATGATCCGGCCGAAGTGGCTGTCTTGTGACCCAGAACAGGTAGGCGGGTAGCTGTGCTGGTCTGTCGTACAACAACTTACATTCTGAAAATCTTACTGATCTCTAAGGAGCCACTAGATGAAAACCCTGCTGTCTTAGAATAGGAACCGCATCCTTGACTAGTGCAATATAGATTCTTGCAGGGGGCTATTGAACCACAGCAGACGGGGAGAGCTCTTTTTTTTTACTGGAGCCTACCAATTTCAACCCAGCCCTGCCTTTTCCAGAATGCTGCTCTCCAGGCTGAGAAACTGGTGCTCACGACACGTCTAGGCCAGCTGGAGTCACAAGTCAGCAGCCTCCAGGGGGCACTGCTAAGCCTACAGGGTCAAAGTTCGGAGGTGAAAGAAGAAAGCGGGAGATGGCAGAAGCAGAGCAATGAATTGCAGGTGAGCATCAGCTTCCTAGTCCTTTGGAAGCTTTTACACCTCCCCTCCCACAGAGCCAGAGCTAAATCTTGGCAAGAAGTGTGGTCCTGGGTCATGCTTCATGCCCTCTCGCATTTTCACATAATCACAGACACACAAAGCTGAAAGGGGCCATACAGACCTTCTAGTACAACCCCCTTCCCAGTGCAGGATGAGCCTAAAAGCAGGGGGCCAGTGGTCATAAGCAGCCCCTCAGCGAGGGCAAAAAGCCTACAGCACCCAATATTCCCAGGCGGTCTCCCATCCAAGTACCAACCAGGGCTGACCCTGCTTAGCTTATGAAATCAGACAAGATCAGGCATGTTCAGGGTGGTATGTCTTCCTGTTTAAGGATCTTTAACCTCAGGACCTTAAGACCTTAAATCAGCAACCTCCTTAAAACTACAACCCCCAAGTTCCCTTGGGGAAAAACTATCTCAGCAAAGCCAAATTATTATGATTCAGATGCAGTGAACGTAAAATTAGCCCTGCTGGATCAAACCACTGGTTCTTCTAGTCGAGCATCCTGTTTGGTGGTGGCCAAGCACTGGTTGGCAATCAGCTGTCCCTCTGGAAGGCCAGCACTGGCATTCAGTGCTGAATATGGAGGTTCCATCTAGCTGTCAGAGCTCATAGCCATGGATGGATCTGTCCTCCATGAGGTTGTCCAGTCTTCTTTTACGACAGCAAATTAGCAGCTATCACTACATCCTGTGGCAGTGAGTTCCACAAGTTAATAGAAGGAAGAAGTACTTCCTTTTGTCTACGGCCCATCAACTTCACTGGGTGCTCTTGAGTTCTAGTACTGAAGGAGAGAAATAAAAATGTTATCTCCAGTTTCACCACCCCTTGCATAATTCTATAAGCCTCTACCGTGTTCCCACTTGGTCAGCTTTTCTTCAAGCTAAACAATGTGCTCCTCAGGGTCACCGTTCTTCCTCCCTTTTGCATGCAGCTCAGTGATTGAACACTTTTCATATTCGCTCAAAGCCATAGTTTGTTGTTCTGTCTGGGTCACAGCTCTCTGGTCTTCCACTTGAAGCCAGCTGGGTGGCCTTGGACTAGTCACAGCTCTCTGGAGCTTTCTCAGCCCCACCCACCTCACAAGGTGTTTTGTCGTGGGGATAATAATGGCATACTTTGTAAACCGCTCTGAGTGGACATTAAGTTGTCTTGAAGGGCAGTATATAAATCAAATATTGTTGTTGTAAACCTCTCAAACTAGGATTCGTGTCTGGATTAAAACAGAGTTTGGAATCTTAGACTTGAGGCCAAGCCGTTCTTCATAGTTCAGAGGTAATGACAAACTAAGTTTTGTCACAAATGTGGAAAATCTGGAACTGACATCACACCACTCTGGGAATCCTTGGGAAAACGGCTTTACCATGGTTTCCAGCGATTCCTATAGTGGCTCCCCCACCATGTCCACACCCCCATAACTCCCATTAGTTGCCAGCCCCTAGCCATTCATTGTTTTAAACCTGAAAAAGCCACCTGGTTGCGGGGGGAGAGTGGCAGCCATGGAAGGCTGAGGCAAGGAAAGTGTAGGGGAAACTTCTGTGTGGGTACTGTATTGCGAATGCCTCTGTATCACAGTAGCAGTGAGAGCTATAGGGAGAATTGTCTCCATGTGGAAGTAGCCTTACTTCTCTTCCATTTTATTTTTTAATTGAATTACTTACTTTATTTATAGCCCACCTTTCCCGCCAAGACTCACAAAATATAAAGCAAGGCAATCAGATATCATAGGGAATGCAGTAAACAGTGCAGTAAACTACAGTCCCCTTCTAAAAGGGCCTTCCGAAACCATTCCATATGCCCCTGGGCACAAAGACCAGGCGCTGGCGCTTACCCTTCCCAGCACTCCTCTGTTCCAGCCCAGCGCCCAGGCAACCCGAGCTCATGGGCATACTTAGGCCAGTGGCGTAGTGTGGGGGGGCAGAGGGGCAGTCACCCTGCGCACAAAATTTTAAGGGGTGCCACACCAAGGAGAGCCTGTACTGCATCTGTGGGAGGCTGCCTGCGTCACCTGCCGCGCCGACAGGGCAACCAGCACACTGGGCATTGAGCAGGCCCCCCTGCAGCGGCTGCTGACCGAGGAGCATGCTGAGCTGGTGGCAGTGGCATGGGCAGCTGCACTGAAGGGCTGCCAGGTAAGGGGTGGAGAGGCGAGTGGGCCCAAATCAAGGGAACGCTCCCAGGGGGCAGCCACGCCCTGCACGATGATGTCACTTTCCAGAAGTGACATCATCACACGGTCCCAGGAGCACGCACATGTGCTTCATGTGTGCACATGTGGTACCAAGGCCACCACTGCCTGCCGGGAGTTGCACCGGGTGCTGGCAACCCATGCTATGCCACTTGAGTTCCACCACCTCTTTTCCCAGAAAAAAAGCCCTGTAGATATGATGTTATTTTCAAATAGTTTTGCGAGTCTGTAAATGAAAGGTCCTGTATTTAGGGGTTTCAAATGCAGCTTAAGTAATAATAAGAAATTATAGTTCCCTGCCCCCAGGAGCTCACAGTCCATCCTTGCTTTTCTCTCCTGTTCTGAAAATTGCCACCTGTTCTGGCAGGTGGAGACAGCATCACTACGTTCCCAAAAAGCGTTACTGGACTCTCAGGCCCTGGAGATGCGAGAGAGGCTGGCTGCCCTGGAGGCAGAAGCCCGCCAAGCCCGGCAAGAGCGGGAAGAATGGCGGGGCCGCTATGAAGCTCTCCTGCGGGACCATGACCGCTTGACGGTTCTGCACGAGAGGCAGGGAGCCGACCTGGAGGGGCTGCTGGGTAAGCACGCTAGCCTCAAGGGAGCGCTGCGCAACCTGGAACAGGAGCACCGTGAACTGCAGGGCAGGTAACCTGGGGAAGGGAATCTGCTGGGCAGGGGATGGAAGGAAAATGGAGACGGGTGGTGGGAGGTAGCTCAGACTAGATAATACATCTTCCATGAGTTCATGCAAGTGTCACTCAAGTTTAAATTGAATGTGTAGCCATACATCCACTTGCTGTAGGCAAGATAATCTCTCTCTCAGCAATACTGGCCTACCTTACAAGTCTGTTGTAAAGATTGCTGCAAAAGGAGAACTTAGAATGTTGGAAGTACTAGATAAATGCTAAGCAGGGCTTTTTTTCAGCTGGAACGCAGTGGAACGGAGTTC
The DNA here is from genome assembly GCF_028583425.1 of Eublepharis macularius. Classification (NCBI taxonomy): domain Eukaryota; kingdom Metazoa; phylum Chordata; class Lepidosauria; order Squamata; family Eublepharidae; genus Eublepharis; species Eublepharis macularius. The sequence continues at coordinate 233,547,887 of NC_072790.1, read as the reverse complement.
CGGAACCTCTTGAAAATGGTCACATGGCTGGTGGCCCCGCCCCCTGATCTCCAGACAGAGGGGAGTTTAGATTGCCCTCCGCGCCACTCGGCAGCATGGAGGGCAATCTAAACTCCCCTCTGTCTGGAGATCAGTGGGTGGGGCCACCAGCTATGTGACTATTTTCTCCGAGGGGAAACCCACTGAGTTCCACCACCTCTTTTCCCGGAAAAAAAGTCCTGATGCTAAGTATTGTTAGTAGGCTTATTGGCACCCTGGTGGGGTGTGGGGGATCCTCTGCCCTCAACCTCTGCGCCCCCCCCACCTCTCATCTGGCTGAGAGTGGGGGAAGGTACTCTGAGCTCCATACTCCATACTCTGGAGCTCATTCAGTACATGGAACCAGCAAATTATAGCAAAGTAATTGTATTTGTTGTGAATATCCTCTGCCTTCCCAAATGCCACTTCTGCCTAGCTCAGGTTGGACTTGCCCCCCAACCTCATTCTTTCCATTTGCAGGCATAGCCAGCTGCTGGGGCAGAAAGTTGGTCTGGAAGAGCGGGAGGAGGTGCTGCGGGGGCAACAGAGGAGGCTGGAGGAATCTGAGCAGCATCACCAGGAATTGACAAAGCAGCACAGCCACCTGATGGAGGAACATGAGAGGTGGGGATGGCCACTTAGCAATTAAGTGCCATTTGCTGGTATAAAATTAAGGGGCGGAACAATCACATCAAATAATAGTTCAATTATTAAAGCTTTTCCTGAATATTATCAAAATTGTATAATGCTGGCAACCCAAAGATTTTCTAAACTTTCACTAGATTGTTCAATATCTGTTAAAAAGATGACAATGTTATCTGCATAAAGACTTATTTTATATTGTGTTGCTCCTATTTTAATGCCGTGAATTTTTGGCTCTTCTCTCACAGAGATAGCCAATGATTCCAAGGAGAGCGCAAAAAGGAGTGCAGAAAGAGGGCAGCCTTGATTTAGCGCACTGACTTAAAGATATAATTGGTAATTATATATCACCAGATCAAACCGGTTTTATACCTGGTCGTCATATCACTGCCGATATACGTAAAATTGTAAATCTTTTAGATGTCATTAAGTAAGACAAAATTAGATCAGCCTTCCTATTTTTAGATGCTGAAAAAGCATTTGATAGAGTGGAACAGTTTTTTGATAGAATCTCTCAACGCATTTGGTTTTGGAAACAATTTTTTAAAATAGGTGCTTTTGGTTTACTCACAGTGTTTCTCTAAGGTAAGCATACATGGGTTTTTATCATAACAAATTAATATTACTATAAATATAGTCTTTATGCAGATAACATTGTCATCTTTTTAACAGATATTGAACAATCTAGTAAAAGTTTAGAAAATCTTATTACACAGTATGGGAATATTTTGGGATATAAATTGAACCAGGATAAATCAGAAGTTATCTGTTTTAATTCCAAGTTAAATGAATGTAAAAAAGACAACTGGATCTGGAAAATGAAAGTTACTGACTGAGTCAAATACCTGTGTATCTGGCTAAACAAGAATAATGATAATACTTTAAAAACCAATTTTGAACCAGTAATAACTGAAATTAAAAAGCAGTTTAAACTCTGGGAAAACTTGAATCTATCCCTCCTTGGTCATATACATATGATAAAAATGATGATTCTTTTTGAATTAATTTTTTTATTTGGTAATGTCCCAGTTGAAATTCCAAAAAAAATATTGGATGAATGGCAGCTATTAATAAATGCTTTTATTTGGAATTTAAAAAAACAGGATACATTGTAATAATATGTATGAAAGGAAAATAAATTGGTGGTTTGGAGGTACCTAATCTCAAAATGCATAACCAAGCCGCTAGACTTGATCGGCTGAAAGATTGGTTACTAGATACAGTAGAAAATACCCCAGCCTCTGTTGAACAATCCTTTGTAAAATTACCCTTGAGAAGCTGGCCTTGGGTAAAGAAAGAAAACAGGAAGAAGTATTACAACAACAATTCCTTTGTAAACGTAATACTTAATGTATGGGACCAAGTTAAAACTAAACTATTTCCAGGATTTTCCCCACTAGCATCTGTCGTTAGTAATATGATAGAGGGAAATAGTTCAGAATTTTTACCTTTGAGGAGGTGGGAAAGCTCAGGATTTAATGACTATAGAAACTTGTTAGTTGATAACCAAGCAACACCGTATAATGATATTAAAGATATTTTGGGCCATAGCATTTCAGTATTTGAATATCTCTAGGTTAGAGGGTATCTATGTGAACTTGGCCGTTTCTGCACAGCTTACCTTCTCTTGGAATGACCTGGAACATTGCGCAAAAAACACGGAAGATAGCGTTTTCTCGCGTGAGATTTGCGCGACATCGCATAAATCTCGCGCGAGAAAACATGATCTTCCGCGGGTTCCAGGTCGTTCCGAGGGAAGGTAAGCAGTGTGGAAATGGCCCTGCTATAAAAAAGAGTTATGTTGAGGCCTAAAACAGAGTTTGAGGAACTGCTTTTAGCAAATGATAAGGATTTTATCTCTAGTATGTATTCTTGCTTATTAAGAACAATGCTCAAACCTGATCAAACCTTTCGAAGTAGATAGCAAAAAAATATAGGGAACATCTTAAGAAGATTCAGCATGGAAATTTATTTTCACTCAAAGCTCTACCTTTAAAGTTTGTTTCTCTTTTAGAGAAAACTTCTTGAAAATGATTTAGATGTGGCATTTAACCCCTCTAAGGTTAGGAAAGATGTATAAGACCAATACAGATACATGCTGGTTTTGTAATGGAGACAAAGCAGATTTCCTTCATAAGTGGTGGACGTGTATAAGGGTCTCTGGCTTTTGGCAGGAAGTAGCAAAAATTATATTAATCAGATTGGAGGTACAAATCCCTCAGAAACCAGAAATACTACTGCTGAACTATTTACCAAATTTACTTAGAGATCAGCAGATAATTGCCCTTCAGCTGACAGAATGGAAACAAAAACAAACCCCTAAATTACAAGATTGGTTGTTGAAAGTAAAAGAGATCTATACCTTAGTGAAATTAAATGCATATCAGAAAAACAGAGATACCAGTAACATAGATCTTTTATGGTCAGGAATTATGTAACTAGAGGAGGCATTGATATTATGAGCTGATGAAGAGTTTCCGTATTGGTGGAGATGGGATAGAAGGTTTTGGATTAATGACATGGTCGGTAGATACTAGTGTACTTATTTATATCCCGTATTTTATCTGTGTGTACGTTTTTTCTTTTGCATATGTTACAATCTGTTAATAAATTAATTTGAAATAAAAAAGTAATTAAGTGTTATCAAGTCACAGGTGCACCATGTTGGGGATCACTGGGTTAGAGTATTAGACTAGGATCTGAGCAAGCCACGTTCAAATCTCCAACTGGGCTATCAGGGCCACTCTGTAACCTACGATGGTGGTTGAGAGAATGAAGCAACAGCCCCTCCTATCCTTGGAGGAAGAACGGGATAAAAATATGATAGAACCTTTTTTTTTTAAGTGGAGAGTCCCAGGATAGTGGTGACTTCAGTGCCAGGTCTCAGATTCCATTCTCTATGTGACACAGTCGTACAATATATGCAGGTTATACAATCACCCTTCTTGTGACTCCCGCTGTACCTTTCCCTCCTATGTCCATTGTTCCTGTAGTGACTGCTACACACTAGTTTTGTGGCTGCTCTTTCTGCATGTGCACATATGATGTGCAAAAAAGAGCCCTGTATTTAATTGCTCATGTATGATATTGAGAGGGTTGTGGAGCCTCCAGGAGGAGCCGGGCTCTGGGACAGGGTATGTCAACAATAGGGACTGCAGCCTTACATGTCTCGTGCTCTTTGACCCTCTCGGGCATTTCCTCAGGGTGAAACAGGCACTAGCACAGACGGAACGGGCACAGGACGACCTCCAGGGAGAGCTTCGCGGCTTGCGGAACCGGATGACGGGTTTGCAGTTGGAGCAGGCAAGGTTGGAGGCTGAGAATGGCGCCCTGAAGGAGCAGAACCAGCAGCTGGACACGGCACTGGGACGCCTCAGCACCCAATGTGAAGTAAGGTTGTCCCACACCATGCACAGAACACATCCAGAGTGGCCTAGGTGCCAGCGAGAGGAGATGACGTGATAAAGCTGTTCATGGACTACAGCACTCGAGACTGCTGGTGGAGGGGGAATTCATACTTGACTGCTTTGCCTATTTTGGACTGTAAGCTCTCTGTTTTAGACTGTAAAAGATCAAGCACACCTGAGGTCCTGTGTGTAAAAGCTCCTTGCTTGTAGAAAGTTATCTAGTACCCTACCTGAGAGGCTAGTTTTAGGAATGTTCAGGATTGTTTTTTCCAACATGGGAGCAAGTCCATTTCCTACAACCACACACACTCTGAAGTGATACATTCTAGGAACAGTTTTACCACCTCATCTGCTATTTCTGTGAATATAGCTTGGAAATCTGGGGTTCTGGTACATTTCCATAATATCCCTGATTTGAATCTAACCTGCTTCCACCCCAAAGACCACTTTTGTGCTGCCAAGTCATTATATTATTAGCAATCTCCAGCAAATGGAATTGAAGAGGGGATTCCAGACCAGGGCTGTTTCCACACGGCTTACCTTGTTCCGGAAAACAGCGAAATCTCGAACGAAATTACACGAGAAGATGCTGTTATCGTGCGAGAAGACGCGATAACAGCATCTTCTCACGTGATTTCGCGTGAGATTTTGCTGTTTTCCAGAACAAGGTAAGCCGTGTGGAAATGCCCCAGATTCCCCAAAAAATCCAGCAAACCCTATTCCCTACAAGAAAGATCTTACTCTTTTTTTAACTTCAAAGTAAGTTCTATTCAACAAATGTCTTGTTTTTCTCACCAGTTTTCCTTTTGTGTTTTTAATTAATTTCTTCCTGAACCATGAATCAATGGATAATTATCAGTTGCTGGGAGGAAGTACTGTTTTTCTCTCTGGAGTCAAAGCCGTTACTTATCATTATTATTTCTATTTTTATGTTCCTAATAAAATGACAATGAAATCACAATATTAGAAAATACTGCAAATAATTATGAGCAATAGTTTTGGCTGCAAAGTGAAAATCAGATGTCAACTACCATAACAAATAAGAACTGATCATTAGCAGTTGATTAAAAAATCATTAGCAATTGATTAAAAAATGTCACTGGCTCACTAGCCCACTATGAGAGTAGAAAGAAAGAAGGAAAATTGAAAGGAACAATTATTCTGAGAATCCTCAATTGAATCTCCACAGGAGGCAGGTCCTTCAACTGTGTTTTATATTTCTAAAACTCCACCACAAATCAGGCCTGAGGGAAAAAAAGGAGGACAGTACTGGCATCCAACAAGTTGCCAGCAATATCGTTTTGATTCCGAGTGAATGAATCCCAGTGATTTCAAACTAGATGGCTAGATGTGGGTGCTTTTATCCATCCATGCATTGCCTTCTATTTTCACTTACTGGTTCATTTTAAAAATTCTGTAACTGCTTTTCTGATGTGGCTACCTAAACTGGCTAATAGCAAAGTTCCACTTAGAGAAATAAAAGGTCTAATTCTTAAAAAAAAAGAACTCTTAACACCTATCAAAATCAAATAAAAACTTTCACTTTAAAATTTAACACACAAGAATCAATAGCAGAGTAGCCTCCCAAGTTCTAGTCTGACATGTCAGGGCTTGCCGCCGCTGCCGCTGGGCGTGGCATTGGGCGGTCTGCTCCTGACATCATAGGGGGGCCAGGGATGCTGCAGGACCCTGCTCTGTGAAAGGAGGGGCGGTATACCTCACCCAGACTCCCTCTCAGTCCACTCGCTGGCCTGCTCAACCTGGCCTGCTTGCCCCCTGTGTCCTTCTTCATCCCCTCCTTCCAGAACTCTCCTCCAAACCTCCACTCTTGCATTGCACCGCTCTCACTCCACATTATCACTCCTTACTCACATCCACCACCACAGGGCTCTTCCCAGCCAGCTTTTATAGGGCTTCCTTCTACTGCCCCACCCCTCTTCCAGCCCAGTCTTGGGCTGCACCAAGCAGTTGCAGCTGGGGTAGCTGATCTGGCCCCACTGACCAGCACCAGCTGTGCCTTGTTCCCTGGCTGCCCAGCCTCCCTGCCTTGGCTGATTGCTGAAGGCCTGTCCAGCTGCAGTCCCCTGGCTAGCAGCTCGGCCTCCCTGGCTGAGCTGATGACTGAAGGTGGGTCCAGCTGCGGCTCCTTGGCTGGTTGCCCAGGGCTTCCTGCAGAGTGCCTCCAATAGCCCCACCTGGAGTGGCTTAGTTTCTGGCAACTCCTGGGCCAGGCTACTATTTTCTAGCTGGGGCGTGGCTTTGGGCTGTTGGGGCTGCTGCTGCTTCTCCTCCTTAGGTAAGGTCTTTGGGTGGGTGACTGCTGGGCCCCCAATCCCTCTGCCCTTGCCCCCTTCTGCCTTGCTTAGTCCCCTTTCCTTCCCCAGGGGAGTGGGACTCGCTGGCTTCTCTCTGTCTCCCCCTGACTCCTGAGGCCCTGGGCCTTTGCCTCTTGCCCCTGGCGCCGGCAGGTTCTGGCTCCATTTGCCCGTGGGAGGGGATGACCTGCTGTCCCCAGGCTGCCCCCTCTGCTTGCCAGTCAGACCGGTTGACCTACTGCCTGCTGGCTGACCGGTTGACCTGCTGGCTGCTGGCTGCCCCCTCTGTTTGCCCGTCAGCCCGGTTGACCTGCTGTTCCCTCTTGTCAAGTCTGGGGGCTGGGGCTCAGACCCCGGACATGACATTCTGATCACTACAACTGTGCTGGCTCTGGGTTTTCTTTCTTTCTTTCTTTCTTTCTTTCTTTCTTTCTTTCTTTCGTCCGTCCGTCCGTCCGTCCGTCCGTCCGTCCGTCCGTCCGTCCGTCCGTCCGTCCGTCCGTCTGTCCGTCCGTCCGTCCGTCCGTCCGTCCGTCCGTCTATCATTTATAGTCCACCTTTCTCACTAAAACTCAAGGCGGATTACTTAGAGTGAGATTAGCACAGTCAATATCAAGGACATTACAAAAAACAATGCTATAGAATAAATAAATGCAAATTTACAAAGATGCAACATTAGCAAAAATCCAGTGCAAAGTTGAAGAAATGCTGAAATGGAGCATAAGCAATTCTAAGACTGACATTAGAAAACATAGAACTACCCAGTAGGGCCATACTTAAAGCAACAGGTAGTACATAGAAGCACATAATTAGAGCAATAGATAGTACATATGGTAACATAGTGGTGAAGTCTATGGTCCGTAACTCATTAGTGAAGCATCTCTTTGAGATCATTTCCCTACAATATAGCCCTACTGTCTGTGTAAAAAGCACTTTTGAATAATTCAGTTTTTCATCGTTTGTGGAAGGCCAGGATGAATAAGCCATTTCACTGCAGCTGAGTCAGCTGATTTTTTTAAAGTATAGTAGGCTAACAATTATGAAATAACATCAGTCAAGCCTGAACAATCAACATAGAGTTAACTAAATCCCAAAGGCTCTAGTAATCTAGCAGATTATCCTACAGTCATGCATTTTTAGTGTTTTCCAGTTCAGAGAACCAGGGTCAACCTTTGGCTCCTGGGACCTGGGAGAGCTCCTAGGAAAATATTCTGGCACAGGATTGGAATCAGGAACTCATTACACACGACACTGAGATGCTGCTGAAAACGGCATCCCTGCATCAAGTTCTCTCTATCCCCCCTCCCCCCTTATATGAGAATACTTACCCTGCTGATGTCATAGTGTTGCGTATTGCTCCTCCCCTATCAACACCAGCCAATGATGTGGCATGGGAAGGGGCTAAACACAATGTGATGAAATTACACAACAGAGTAAATAATCGAGATGGGGGGGTGAGATGGGAGGGGAGGGGACTTAACAGAGAAGAGCCATTTCTCAGCAGCATCTCCATGACTTGGAAGGTATGAAATTCCACACCAAGGAGTTGCTAATAGAGGGTTCAGGGAAATGGGTATAATAGCATCATTCATTCCATCTGCTGATAGGGAACCTCCTTTTATTTTTAAAAAATATATATTTTCAGAACAAAGAGGGGTACAAAAAAAAGAAGGGGATAACAGGGTCAGATCTATTCCAACTCCTGTGTATCTTCTCAAACTAAATACGATCTTTTCCCCACACAGTATTCAATTTTAGATCAACTAAAGGTCAAAACAAGCAATCTCCGTGTACATTCGTACTGCTATATCTTAATATGGTCTGATGCTTCTATACAGATTATTTCTGTTTAACTTGTCTATTTTGCCAAAGTCCATATCATACATTCTACCTCAACACTAATATTTAACCGATTTCATCTTATCATATCCTAACCTTATATCCAATCTATAACAATATATCAGTATATCATCCTATTCAGGTTTCTAAAACTAAGACATTTTATGCATTTTATCCTTTGTAAACAAAATAATCCCCCATTTTGCTTCGAATTCTCTCATTGGTCTTCTGTTTAAATAGCTTGTTAGTTTTACCATCCCTGTGTATTCTGCCATCTTATCTCTCCAGATTTCCCTAGTTGGGCATTCATCTTTCTTCCATCTGGTTGCAAATAACACCCTTGCCGCCATCAATAAATATCTAAATCGTTCGTGTAATTTTCTGTCTACATTTTCTGGTAGTATTCCCAACAGCGTATCTGGTAGTATTCCCAGGGCTCATTTCGAGGGGGAACGCACAGGAACACAGTTCCTGCAGTTCCCCAAAGAGGTCACATGTCAGGTGGCCCCACCCACCTGACTCTCGGCCATTATGGGCCCGTTTCATCCTAGATTGGGGCCAAAATGGCCCAGCTCAGGCTCTGACGGGTGGTGGATCACTCTCCTGCTCAGCAGTGGCCCGATCCTGACCATTTGGGGCACCTTTTTGGCCATTTTCAGCCCCCTTTGGCCATTTTGGGCCCAATTTTTGCTCTGAATGGCCAGGATTGGGTCCAAAACAGCCAGGATAGGTGATGACAGGGGTGTGACATATGTAAATCAGTTGTGCTGATGACACATTTCCAGTGATTGCAAGGGGCGTGGCATATGCTAATGAAACATGCTAATGAGTTATACTAATGAGTTCCTCCAGCTCTTTTTCTACAAAATGACCCCTGAGTATTCCCAACCCCTTTTTCACTCCTTCTTCCCCTAGCTCCTGGCCCAGTTGAAGGGGAACCAGGAAGAAGAGAACCGACACCTTCTGCAGGAGATCCAGGCCCTAAGCCGGGAGAACAGACGGCTATTGGAGCATAGCATGGAGAGCCGGGAGCATTTCCAGGAAGAGCAGCGTCAGTACCTGTGAGTGATGGAGCTGCCTGGTAGCTGAGCAGAAACTCTCCGCTACTGCTGTTTATGTTCACAGTTGGCTTCTCCAAACATCCAAAACTTCAAACATTTCAGTAAAAACATAAGTCATTTGAAACAGACATTAAATTGTGCTTCTCGCCTGATTAAAGAAATGCTGTTCTAATGTATAAACTGCATACATTTCCGTATAAACGGTCGAAAGAAAAAAGTCCACGTGCTGTATTTCTATATTGTTCGCAAAGAACTTAGATCAGTCGTGGTATCTTTCTGGACCATGTTTCCGGGCTCAGATTGGAAGGCACTGTTTTATGGTGGTTCTGGTCTTACCTGAAGGGTAGATTTCAGAAGGTGATGGTGGTATCTGCTGCTCAGCCCCTTGGCTTTTGGCCTGTAGGGTCCCACAGTGTCCCATCTTGTCCCCTATGCTCTTTAACATCATGTACAAGTGCTGGGTGAGGTTATCAGAAGATTTGGGCTGGGTTGTCACCAATAAGTAGATGACACTCAGAATCTCTCTACACGAGACCTCTTACACGAGGGTGCTCAAGTGAAGGGAGACACTATTTTAGCCAGGAAGCCAAGTTTTAAAAGACAGATCAGAAGGCTTTGTCAATTACACCTCTCTAGAGCTGGCAGAGTTCTCTCCTCAGAGGGTTTTTTAAATTCCTCCTTGCCTCCTTAAAGGCTCTGTCAGTTTCACCTCCCCTTCTGGGCAGCCAAGAGGAAATAGACAAGCCCTCTAAGGAGGGATCTCTGTCAGCTCTAGAGGGGTGAAATGGACAAAGCCTTCCGATTTGTCTTTTAAAACTTGGCTTCTCAGCTAACATAGTGTCCCCCTTCGCTTGAGAGTCCTCATGTAAGAGGTCTCGTGTACAGAGACTCTCAGCTCCGCCTTGCACTTCTGGCTGATCCCAGGGAGAGGGGATAAAGAGGGGATAAAGGCAGGGTATAATTTTTGTAAATAATAAATGAATCTTAGAAGAAGCATTCCAACCTATGCCAGAGAGGAGAAATGCCTCTTCTTCAATAATGCCCACAGATAACATAGGTGGCACCAGCTCAGAGGCTTCTGAGAAACTCTTGTGGTTCGTAACCATCTACTTTACGAGGCATCCCAAGCAAGGGATAATCTCAACAAGATATGAAAATTTGGAAATTTTTAAAGTGCAGCACTCACACACACACCATTTCCTCTGCAGGGACAAATTGGGCGAGCTGCGTCGGGAGAAACAGAAACTGGTGGAGAAGATAATGGACCAGTATCGAGTGCTGGAGCCAGCACTTCCTCGTGGCAAGTAAGTTCAAACAGTTCGCGACATCTAATCCAAAGGGGCATTCATGAGATCCATTAATGTAGATTCATTAACATTTCCCTTATGTTTAAACAGCTCTGCCTATTAAAAGGTGGCCAAAAGTTAGATTCCCAGCTAACCAAGACAAGATTAAGGTTCTAGAATGTTGAACAAAAAAGATGTTGCTTTTCATGTTCTTTCTTATGTCGCTCTCTGTCACTATTAAGGTTGCTTCCACAACCTTAGCTGTTTAGTCTGGAGTGCGTATCATTTATTCATGCAGCTTTTATGGAAAAACAAAACTGAAGTCCAGTGGCACCTTACAAACCCACAAAATGTACATTAATATCTCCTCCAAACCCACCTGTCTATGCATCGGATGAAGTGAACTCTGACTTACAAAAGTTTATGCTGGAATAGATTTTGTTAATCTGTAAGGGACCAGTGGACATCTGTTTCATTTTGTTGTAACGGTCTCAGTATGCTTGCCCCTCTGGAATCAGTTTGTATGGAAAGTCTATGATTTCAGGGCTAATATGTTACTTTCCAGCATCATCTTCCTATATTTTTCCAGTCGTGATTTGTGGCTTTTGTCAGAATCATAAAACACAATTACAGCTGTAGCTCAGCGCCGGATCGAGGGTTGCCCATGCCCGGGGCAACCCTTGGCTTACTGCCTTGGGCGCATGCGCGTGCTCCCCGCACTGCGTGATGATGTCACTTTGGTGACATCACGCAGGGCGGATGGAGGCAGTGTGTGGGGCTGAGAAGCCGCCCACCCCATTCACCTCCCCCTAGGCGAATGGCGTGGGCGGCCTCGCAGCCCCCCGCGCTGCTTTCGCCTGCTCCGGAGGATGGGGGCAGCCAGCTTGCCACACACCCCCTGCCCTCCAGGGCAGGCGAAAGCAGTGTGGGGGGGGTGCAAGGCTGCCCACGGCATTCGCATCCCCGCAGGACGGGGTGGACAGCTTGCCGGGCACCCCCTGCCCTCCCAGGCAGGCAAGAGGCAACACGGCTCCCAGTGCTGCTTTCGCCTGCACCGCAGTACAGGGGGCAGCGAGCTTGCCATGCACCCCCTGCCCTCCAAGGCAGGTGAAAGCAGCGCAGGGGGCTGCGAGGCCACCCGCGCCATTCGCCTCCCCGCAGGCGAATGGCGCGGGCAGCCTCGCAGTCCCCCGTGCTGCTTTTGGCTGCCCCGCAGGACAGGGGGCGGCCGGCTTGCCGGGCACCCCCTGCCCTCCAGGGCAGGCAAAAGCAGTGCAGGGGGTTGCGAGGCTGCCTGCGGCATTCGCCTCCCTGTAGGACGGGGGGCAGCTGGCTTGCCGCACACCCCCTGCCCTGCAGGGCAGGCAAAAGGCAGCGCGGGGGCTGTGAGGCTGCCCACACTGCCGCCTGCATGCTCCGGCAGCTGGGAGCTTCTCTCGGCACCCCCTCCCTGGTGGCGCCGGGGGCAGACTACCCCCCCTGTCCCCCCCATAGATCTGGCCCTGCTCTAGCTTACCAAGTGTAGATTGAGAAAGTATTATTGAGAATTATCAGGGTTATTGTTCTTTAAAATGCTTTAAAAATAAATACAATGGATTTTCTTTCATTTTTCACAAGTGGCACATAATAGCTAGCACAACTGTGATTTTTAAGAAGAAATTTAAGGGGCAGTCCTTCTGGCTGCAAAGAGAAAGTAGTAATTCATAAAACACTGACTTTACACAAGAAGGGAGGAACTCTTATATTAACAGCTGATCTGCTGCCCCACACCACTTTCTCAAAAAGTGAGATCTGCAACCCCAAAGCTTTCCTGTGATTTACAAGGCATGTGTGATACAAGGCTCTTCACAGCCTTGGTTCGGCATACCTACAGGATCACCTCCCTATGTTCCTCCACGGCAGCTTTGCACAACTGAACAGAGTCTCCTGCAGGTGCCAGCTGCACATGGGCGAAATCAACAGCAGCCCTTATATGCGCTTTCTCTGTGGTGGCCCCCACCCTGTGGAACGGCCTGCCTGAGGAGGTCAGGAAAGCCCCCACTCCTGGCTTTCCACAAACAATGCAAAACTGAATTATTCAAAAAGGCTTTTTACTCAGATAGGCAGGCTGTATTGTAGGGAGGGGGGGTCTCAGACGCTCTGCTAATGAGTTAGGGACCATAGACTTCACCACTCTGTGTTGCTTTAAATATGTTCTCCTATGTGCTACCTGTGCTTCACGTTGCCTAGAATTTCTTGTGCTACATTTCAGCATTTCTTCAACTTTGTATCAGAGTTTTACTAATATTATGTCTTTGTAAACTTGTAGTTATTTACCCTAGGGCGTTGTTTATGGAAATGTCCTTGATATTGACTGTACTAATCTCACACTGTGTAATCCGCCTTGAGTCTCAGTGAGAAAGGCAGACTATAATAAATTAAATTTCTGTCCTGGGTTGTGTGTATAGCAGTGGGTGGCATGGGAGAAAGCAATTCAGGCACACCATTGGCAGAGAAGCAAATCCTTTTTTCCTTCTCTCACCCAAAATCTGTGATTGCCAGGGACAGGAGGGCAGGTTTACTTACTGCCTCCCCTGTGAATTAATGGCTGTTTATTTCTCCTGTGGAAAAAATGCCCCTGGCACTGGGGTGAGAGGGAGCCTTCATTGAAAGGGGCCTCCTGGACAGCAGGCATTGTGCACTCTGAAGAGGAATCCCCTTTCCTGCCCTTGACTCCCTTATCTGTTTCTTCTTCTCAGGAAAAGTAATTGGATCACTGAGAAATTAAAGAAGCTGAGGAAACCTCGGCGAGAGGCCCCTCGGGAACAGCTGCGGCCCATGGCTGAGGGAGCTGGCAGTAGTGAGAGCCTGACAGGGCAGGAAGGGACTGGAGTTGATGGGGCAGGTGAGTCATTATTATAGCCCCACACAGAGCAGGAGGGGAAAGAAGAAGGTGAAGGGCAGTGATTAGAAAGCAGAAGGAGCCCTTGACCTCTGACCTCTGACCTCCAATAGATCGAAAGGTTGAAAAAGGCTCCTAAATGGGGGCGCTGCAGATGCTTAACCTACTGTATTAAAAAAAAGCCTATGCCAAGTTTCTGTTTTGATTATTTATTTATAACATTTATTAGCTGCCTTTCCTCCAAGGGCGCTCCAGGCAACTTACAGTATAAACATCATAAATATGTTACAAACAGAGAGCCAAGAGTTGCTGAATGGGGGCTTTATAGTTCCTTGCTCCTCCTTATGATAAGCAGAATAAAGTATAACGTATACAAGTTGCAGAATTCCATTCTTCTTGATGGAGAATTTATTTGTTTTGAGTGCTAACAAATGCACTGCTCTGCACATTACAGGCTAAACTCGTTTGCTAAAATGCTCACAGTTTTTTCAGCATCAGAAGTTTACAAACTGTTCCGGTTTGGGGCTTCTTTTGCTCTCACTCACCTTTGCCGTTATCTTTCTTTGCCCCTTCCTCCTGCCCACCAAATACAGATTCCAGTGTTCCCAGCTCACCTTCTCCCCTACGCAAAGCCAGTAGCATACTCAGCATCCAGGATGCCAAGCAGGTACACTTCCGACGGCACAGGCTGAGCTCCCGTATGCCAGCCATGGAATCCGCAGGACCCAGGAATGGAGAAGAACATGTCACGCCTCGCCAGCGCTTCCGCCAGCGCCGACTTGGTATGCTGGGAGGATCCCAAGAAGAAGCGGCTGCCGCTACAGCTGAGTGGCAGATCCCAAGACAGATTTCTACAAGCAGCCAGGAGGAGAGAGGTGAGAAGGGATGTGTATATGTAAAGTGCCATCAAGTTGCAGCCGACTTATGGCAACCTCATAAGGTTATGAAGGCAAGAAACGAACAGAGGTGGTTTGCTATTGCTTGCCTGTGCATAGCGACCTTGGACTTCTTTGGTGCTCTCCCATCCACGACCTAATCAGGGCTGACCCTGCTTAGCTTCTGAGATCTGATGAGACTGGGCTAGCCTAGGAGGGCAAAAGTTGGTAAGAACAGGAGTTTAAGGTTGGCTGTTCGGTATAACATTTGGGCAGCAACACTTCAAATTGCAGGATATTTTCCGTGCAGCAATGGGCTTATGTGGTTCCCTGTTGCGATAGCAGCTGCCAATGCAGCAGCAACGGGGTTTCCATGTGGCAGGTTTCCCTGCATTTTCCTTGCCCCAGTCCCCCAACAGTAGCCCCCTTCCCGGGCCCCAGGCTTTTCCAGTTTTTAAAAACCAGCAATTGACATATTGTTATAGCATTATGACATTGTAACATCGTGTCTATCAGGTTCTCTGCTCTCTCCACTTTCATTTAACAACAACAAAAAAGTTTTTAGCTCCTCTTGTTATAGAGATTGTTATCCGATGAAAGGGACCGATGAAAGGGATTAGAGACTTCTTTAAAAACCAAAGCTGGGAATTCCAAGAACCCAATAGACAGAGTGTTACAAAGTTACGATGTTATATTGATAGTCAATTGCTGTTATTTTTAAAGCCCTCCGGTGACAGGAGGAAGTAGTCACTGTGGGAGTCTGGGGTGGGGAAAACAGTGGCAATGTGAACAGAACCTGGAAGATCTGTACTTTCTTATCTACATGAGTGCCACTCTGGCTTTTCTTGAAATTTTCCAAAACATCTCAGCAAAGCATGATCTAGAACCCACTTGTTTGTCTTTTTAGCAGTCTGTTGTATCCGTAAAACTCTCCTTCAGCACCACATTTCCAATGAATTTATTTTCTTCCTGTCAGCTCTCTTCATTGTCTAATTTTCACATCCATACACAATAATAGGGGAATATCATTGTATGAATTATCTTGATCGTGGTCTCCAGCGATGCTTCCTTACATGATTTAAGGCTCTTTTTGGTTCTTTCATGGCTGCCCTTCCAAGTCTCAGTCTTCATCTAATTATTCACCCAGCAAGCTACAGTATAAGCCAAGCGAGCAGCGCTCTGTTTGGTGAGGTCGTAGATCGAGCAAGCCTAGGTTACTGTCAGGTTCTGGCAGTTAGATCCCCATAGTACTCCACTGCACACACTCCAGTGTATGAGTTAAAGTTACTTTATTAGAGATCCATCAGTATCAGCATCCTCAGACAAGGGTATTGGCAGAAGCAGGGGTCATTTCGTAGAAAAAGAGCTGGAGGAACTCATTAGCATAACTAATTAGCATAATCCATTAGCATATGCCATGCCCCTTGCCATCACCGGAAGTGTGTCATTGGCATAGCTGATTTGCATATGCCACACCCCCTGACATCACCTATCCTGGCTGTTTTGGACCCAATCCTGGCCATTCAGGGCCGAAATTGGGCCCAAAATGGCAAAAAGGGGCTGAAAATGGCCAAAAAGGGGCCCAAAATAGTCAGGATCGGGGCTGCTGCTGAGTGGGAGAGTGATCCACCACCCGTCAGAGGCCCAATCTGGGCCATTTTGGCCCCAATCGAGGCTGAAATGGGCCCAAAATGGCTGAGAGTCAGGTAGGCAGGGCCACCTGACATGTGACTTCTTTGGGGAACTGCCAGAACTGTGTTCCTGTACGTTCCACCTTGAAATGAGCCCTGGGCAGAAGTGATGTGTAGAGGTTTGGAGGGCTTAGTTATAGGGCAAGTTCCCGCCTGTAGGATATGGACGGTTAGAGCCAGGAAGGGGGAGAAGTGGGTTTGAGATAAGAGGAAAGAAGAACTGGAGGAGAGAAGCAAAAAAATGAAGTCATTTTTAGTTCCAATGCTCAAGCCAGCACTCAAGGACACATACTCGAGCGGCTGTGAAACTATGAGTGGAACTACAAGTAACAAAAGGCACAGGTTGGACACTTGTCAGCTTCCCTCAAGTTTTGATGGGAAATGTAGGCGTCCTGGTCTTGCAGCTTGGCTCTCTGACTGCTGTCCAATGGACTTTTCAACTGTCACTTGTCCAACATTCCACCAAGCTGCCTACATTTCCCATCAAAACTTGACGGAAGCTGACAAGTGTCCAATCTGTGCCTTTTGTCACTTGTGGTTCTGTTCTAAGACACCACAGTAGGCACCGGTAAGATAAGCAACCCCCAGCCAAACAGGCCACTGATATGCAACTTCATATACTCTCAGAGGATCAGTACAGAGCACAGAATACAGAGAAATACTCATGGCAGATATGTAGACAGACATATATGACAGTTACATTCTTCAGCTGCAGGCTTCCAAGGGTGACCTTTGACCTCCACTTGTAAAACAAAAAGGCATTAATGGCCTCCCTCGAAGGATTATCACACAGAGAAAGCAATTAGAATCATAAACAGTATACTTGACTTGTTTAGTCATGGACGCTCTGCCCACAGGGGCCTAAGGTAAGAATTGTCATTTTGTAAAAGGGATTAGGAATCCCTTAACAAAGAATTCTTCACTCCTTCACAAAACTAGAATTCCTAGAGAGTTTTTTTGGGGAAGTGTGGGGACAGAACTTGTAACATTTCAAACTGGTGTCAAAGTGGTTTAAAATTAGTAGTGCCGATATGAAAACTAAAACAAAGGATTATACCTATCCCGTGTTTATCTCACCATTCTTCCCAAGAGCATAGGACAATGAATAACGCCCCCCTCCCCCGCTCACTTGCTCCTAGCAACAACCCTGTGAGGAAAGCTAGACTATGAGAGAATGACTGGCCTACAGCTACCCTGAAAGCTTCGAGGCTAAATGGAAATGAGATATTGGTTCTCCCAGATTTTAGTCCAGCCATCTAACCACTACACAACACTGACTCGTATATGCACCTTGTCCCGGTGGTTAATCATTGTTTTTTTCCCCCTCTGTCCAGGACCACCTCTGGGTGAAGAAGAGCAGACCTCCAAAGAGCCAGCTGTGATCCCAGATGTTTTAGAGCGGGAGTCGTCCAAATCTTCCTAGCTGCCACTATTGGAACATCACATGGCCAAGATGAGGGAGCTCCCTTTTTGCAGCCCCAACAACCAACTCTAAGCATGAGATCTCATTTTCAAGGACATATAAGAAAGAGCATCCTTAATGGCTGGGCTCAAGATCCATCTACCCCAATACTCTGATGTCATAACCTGCAACACGACTTTTGGCTAAGCTGACCTCTCTGTCTAGCATCGGCCAGATAGAAGGCATTGCTTCTGGGAAGCTTACAAGTTACTTGCGCAGGCAATAGCTGCCCCCGTGGTTTGTCCTCGAACATATGATACTCAGAGGTGTACTGCGTGTAAACATGAAGGCTGTCTGTTCTCATGGCTTAGAGCCATTGATAAATCTATCCATCGTGAATGTGGCTGGTCCCTTTTCCAGAGCCTTCTAAGCCATATTCATCACTCCTGAGGAGGAAGCAAGCCACATGCTTCCAGCCCTATCATCTTAAAGGACAAAAGAAGAGCCCTAAAAGATGGCATCACCTGGGTTGGATCCAGCCAACTTTTTATCACAGTCTCGTCAAATGCCTTTTCATACTACAGCTCATGTCCTACATGGCTTTGCCCTTTTGGTAATCAAAGGGGATTCCTCCCTCCTTTCTTCTTCACCCTTAGAAAAGCTGGTTGGTTCCAACCCCTGGTTTCCAACAGTGGCCAGATGAATCCAGGAAATCCACAAGCAAGGCATGAAAGCAAGTCCTCCTGTGTTGTTGGTGAAAAGCAGCTGGTATTCAGGGGTAGATGCTCCTGTACATGGAGGTTCCATTACAGTTTCATGGCTATTGAAAGCCGTAACCCACCCAACCCCATCCTGTCCCTTTTGAAAACCATCTAAGCCAGTGGCCATCATGTGTGAATTTCTTAATTCATTTGTGGATATGGGCCCAAGGGTGAGGGGACAGCTTTTAAAGACCCTTCCTTATATTGGCATCTTAGAAAAGTCGTCATAAAGGGATCTGTATTCCCCCCCCACACACACACACCATTATTTCTGAGGCTGTTTGAAGCCTTCCATTCCTCAAAAACGGGGACAGTAGCACCTTTAAGACTAACCAATTTTATCGTAGCATAAGCTTTCGAGAGCCACAACTCTCTTTGTCAGATGCATCTGACGAAGAGAGCTGTGGCTCTCGAAAGCTTATGCTATGATAAAGTTGGTTAGTCTTAAAGGTGCTACTGGACTCGACTATTTTGCTGCTAACACAGCTAACTCCTCTGGATCAAAAAAGAGGGAAACTGCTAGCTTTCACGCAATGGCTAAGAAGTCTAGCAGTCAATACCTCCTGGCCACCCCATTTCATAGCCCGAGAGTTTACAGAGCTCCTTCTTTCTTGCTTGGAACCTGGGGGGGGGGGCAGTAAATAATGTATTTAAAATAAAGCAAAGATAATTTCTCAGTCTCCTCTTTCTCTCTTTTGAGGGGGAGGGGGAATGGTACAAGCTTACAAAAACAAAACCATTTGTTTTTTTCTGAGCCCCAGAAGTGCGAGGTGGCAGCGGTTACAAACTTTGTACAAATTAGGCAGGGAAAAGAAGACCCCCCACCCCCCCACCCCATGCTCTGTTCTTACTCTTCTTATTCCAAGGCCACAACCTCTACCCCCCTTTTTAGTATTCTTAAATAATTATGCAGCATATAATGGTATTATTATTATTGTTAATAATTATATCATTCATATACTGTGTTTCAAGTGTTCCTGTTGCTTCATATACATTATCTCTATCTCTTATAACAGCCATGCAAAGTAGGCTAGTATTATTATTTGCTAGAAGGTAGAGACCTTCTAGCAAATTTTGCTGCAGAGATAAGACTTGAGTCGGGGTGGGGTAGAGGTGTTCCCCTCTCTCCCTCTTAGCTCCTCCACTGTTTTGGTTCTCCTCTCAGTCTGTCCACTGCTGCCTTCCAGCATACACCAAAGGCAGGGCTTTCCCTGGGCCTGGTTCCTGCTTTCTTCATCTCTTGCACAAACGTTTCCTTCCTGTTCTGAGAACTTGTCACAATCAAAATTCTCGGAGTATGTTTCTGCCTTCCGGCTTTGTCTGCATGCTCTAGCCTTACCAACTATATTTCTCTGGATGACAACCAAGGTATTTTGCCACCCCAAACAAGGCCAGTGATGACCCCAAACAAGGCCAGTGATGGCCAGTTTTCTACCCAAACCAAAAAGCTTAGCACTGTATTGCCTGTTTGTGGTGTTCCCAGACACAATTCAAAGTGATAAGTTTTCATTATTTAAACCCTTAAATTGCTTAGGACTTGAAGAATAGCTTTATTATTTTATTTTATAAAATACATAAATTAAAATCTCCCACAACAATTTGTTGGTGTTTTTGTATGCATATGTGTATATAATCACAGTAAAAATAAACCATTATAAAAATACATTGTTAATCCAAGTCCATTGACAAAAATCAAAGAAAGGTCTCCAGTATTTAAGCAAGGAAGATTTATTTTGTTTGCTTACAGACCACCTTTCCCAGTGACACTCATGGAAGATAACACATTGTAGATCAGTACGATCAAACATTAAAACTGCAATAGGGTACAGCAGAATGCTAAAGCAAAGCACAAACAATTTAACATGACTTATTAAATGACACAGAAACTACTCAGTAGATACACAGTAGTATAGTCCACTGCTGTCCCTGTTCCTTTACAGCATGTATTTAAACTATTTCCTTACAGTATAACTCTATTACCTGTGTTTAAAAGCCCTCCTAAATAATACAGTTTTGCATAGTTATGGAGAAAGCCAGGGGAGTGGTAGACTTCCTAACCTGATCAGACAGACCATTTCATAAGGTGGAAGCCAAAACAGAGAATGTGCACATATGGGCAGCTGTTGATTTTGCCCATATTCAGAGTGACGTCTGCAGAAGCCTCTGTTCAGATGAGCAAAGTTTCCACGGTGGAGCATAGGAAGAGAGGCAGCCCCATAGATACGAGGGATCAAAGCCATGAAGGGCTTTGCATGTGATAGCCAAAACTTTGAACTGAGCCTGGTAACTGATGAATAACCAATGGAGTGATTGCAGAACAGGAGTAATATGCATGTGCTGCCTAGGTCCTAATAATAAGATATACTTTTGTGCTCGTTTTTATGCGGTGTTATGTTTGTTTTAGCTTGATTTTGTTGCATGCCACTTTAGAGGCTTTGAAAGTGGAAAAGTGTCACATTCTTAAGTCAAATCTTTTGCTCTTGCAAAATTGCTTTCAGTAGTTGGCTGGGTTTTGCATTGAAGCAGCACGTTCCAGAATTCTGCCACCTCAAGCTAGGCTGCTTGTCAAACAGCTCTTGACTGTGTTTTTATTATTTGCATTGATCGAACCTATTTGATGTGATTAAAAAAGGAAACCGAACCACTAAAATCTTACGTTCTGTTAGAAGCAACACTTGGTTGATTTTTGTTTGTTTAAAACATTTTATCTTGTCTTAACACTAAAGGGATCAAGGTGGCTTCTGTGAATCTTAAAAAAACCCCAAAACTTTACGCTGAACAAAATCTGGTGAAACAAAGTATACAAACTCAAATCAAGTAGTAGCACTTAAAAATACCAGTAGCATTCCAGAGAACGTGTGGATGAGCAGTAAAGTGATGGCTCATTTTCAGGAGGAACATGCATGAACGACGAAGCTGAAGTTGGTTCCCAGTTCCTTATTCGCAGTTCCTTATTCCTTATTCGTTATTCGCAAAGCGGCAAAGCCAAAGAAAAATATTGTGGGAAACTGAAAAGCTACAACTTCAAAATGAAGTTTGCAGGGGCACATATTATACACCTCCATATTAATAAGACTCAGCACTCTAAGGGGACCTATACTGGGTCGTCCTACAAAACCCAGATCTTGAGTAAAC
The DNA here is from genome assembly GCF_028583425.1 of Eublepharis macularius. NCBI lineage: Eukaryota > Metazoa > Chordata > Lepidosauria > Squamata > Eublepharidae > Eublepharis > Eublepharis macularius. The sequence goes on along the minus strand of NC_072790.1, from coordinate 233,526,574 downwards.
AGCTTCAAAATAGGATGTCCCCAGAACAGTTCAATAAGAAAAAAGGGGCGGGAGCTGCAGCAGAAAAAAACTTTTGATCACCCCAAATCACACAGATCTGAACTCCAGAGACTGTCCCCTACAAGAGGACATGTGCTGGTGCTGATCCAGTCTCTGGTTCTGGACCTAAGCCCTACTATGTGGCCTGTCTCCAAGCACACTGTATTAGACATGGCTTTGAATAAGCAAGTGGTGAAAATATAAGCCCTCTGAAACCCAAAACAATCTTTGGATCACCCCAAATCACACACCCCTGAAATCCAGAGACTGTCCCCTACAAGAGGACATGTGCTGGTGCTGATCCAGTCTCTGGTTCTGGACCTAAGGCCGCGAGTGAGGCCTCTCTCCAAGCACCCAGTATTAGACATGGCTTTGAATAAGGAAGCGGTGAAAATATAAGTCCTCTGAAACCCAAAACAATCTTTGGATCACCCCAAATCACACACCCCTGAACTCCAGAGACTGTCCCCTACAAGAGGACATGTGCTGGTGCTGATCCAGTCTCTGGTTCTGGACCTAAGACCTCGAATGTGGCCTCTCTCCAAGCACCCAGTATTAGACATGGCTTTGAATAAGGAAGTGGTGAAAATATAAGCCCTCTGAAACCCAAAACAATCTTTGGATCACCCCGAATCACACAACCTTGAACTCCAGAGACTGTCCCCTACAAGAGGACATGTGCTGGTGCTGATCCAGTCTCTGGTTCTGGACCTAAGACCTCGAATGTGGCCTCTCTCCAAGCACCCAGTATTAGACATGGCTTTGAATAAGGAAGTGGTGAAAATATAAGCCCTCTGAAACCCAAAACAATCTTTGGATCACCCCAAATAACACACCCTTGAACTCCAGAGACTGTCCCCTACAAGAGGACCTGTGCTGGTGCTGATCCAGTCTCTGGTTCTGGACCTAAGTCCTCGAATGTGGCCTCCCTCTAAGCACCCTGTATTAGAAATGGCTTTGAATAAGGAAGTGGTGAAAATATAAGTCCTCTGAAACCCAAAACAATCTTTGGATCACCCCAAATCATACACCCCTGAACTCCAGAGACTGTCCCCTACAAGAGGACATGTGCTGGTGCTGATCCAGTCTCTGGTTCTGGACCTAAGGTCTCAAATGTGGCCTCTTTCCAAGCACCCAGTATTAGACATGGCTTTGAATATGGAAGTGGGGAAAATATAAGCCCTCTGAAACCCAAAACAATCTTTGGATCACCCCAAATAACACACCCCTGAACTCCAGAGGCTGTCCCCTAGAAGAAGACATGTGCTGGTACTGATCCAGTCTCTGGTTCTGGACCTAAGTCCTCGAATGTGGCCTCCCTCTAAGCACCCTGTATTAGACATGGCTTTGAATAAGGAATTGATGAAAATATAAGCCCCCTGCAACCCCAAATAATCTTTGGATCACCCCAAATCACACACTCCTGAACTCCAGAGACTGTCCCCTACAAGAGGACATGTGCTGGTGCTGATCCAGTCTCTGGTTCTGCACCTAAGGCCTCGAATGTGGCCCCCCTCCAAGCACCCTGTATTAGACATGGCTTTGAATAAGGAAGTGGTGAAAATATAAGCCCCCCATAACCCCACTTTGGCAACTACTGTAAGGAGGTGCTTCAGACGCCCCAGTTGCCAATACCCAATACCACCATTGTCTCCAATTTAGGTAAAATAGGACATATGGAGTTCAGCTGATCTACTCCTCCTGAGTAGCAGAGATGAGCCAGCTTGGAGAAAGAAGCTTAATGAACCCAGCCTCACCTGTAGGAGAAACTCCCTTTATAAGGCTGCAGCTAGCATGGGGTTAGTTAATTACAATTGTGTTATTCTCGAGTTAGCTGTTGGTGAGCTCTTAGGTTCTGGCTGCCTGAGCCTTGGTGGGTCACAGTCTTTGATTTTGGAATCTGTTACTTGACCATGGAGTTTGACCTGAGAATCTTTGTTGTTGGCCCTGTTGTTGTCAGAACTTGCCTCCAACCTAGTGAGTAGGATACTTTTATTTCTTCTGTTTCTATTTGTTGCTTTCTATTATACTCTTAGATTATGTTGCTGCTGTTTCTGTGGGTTTGTCATGAAAATATGGTTTAGAGCACATTATACTAAGTGATACATGTGTATTCTAATGAACTTTGTTTTAGAATTTTATTAGGCTGTCTTGGCTTGGGGCATAAATTTAGCCAAATGTGTAAGTTTGGTTTTCTGTAGTGCCTTTAATAAATATGAATCTGCATTTCGGATCTCTTAGTGTATCTTTATGTTGGAAGGGTAAATATTTTTATTTTGCCCTTCCAACATAAATCTTAAATTTCAGGCATGGGAGAGACGGAGCTCTTTCAATGTGCTATCATTCTCTTCAACACCGACACCACACCCTCCGCTTTTCTCCATTTCTCAGCTTCTTCTGGTGGTAGCTAGGATAATTCACCCCATGAAGTAGGTTCAGGTATTTCTGCTGTTCTTAGTGCAGAGGTAGTCAAGTCAAGTTTATTATTACAGTCTGTGACCAGTACATATAAAACCATTTGCAAATCAGTTTAAAAACAGTCGACACTGGATACAGGGGAAGAATGATGAATAAATATAAGAGTAAAAAAATAAGATGATCATAAATTAGTTGTTTAAAAGGTTAAAATACATTCAGTCTGCCTTATGCGATTTACGTTGCTTGTAGACCTGGCCACAGAATCTTGCTACTTGATGTGTTGTCTGGTGATTCTGATCAGACAAAAGATAATCAAGTTTGATTTTATTTGAACTTCCAGGGCATCTTTCTACTAATGGAGTGATGGTTTCCGCTCTAATTTTACTATGACTTGGGCAGTTAAAGAAGATGTGCTCCATTGAGTCAATTTCTCTTAGGGGATAGGAGCAAAGCCTAAGAGAGTAATGGACAGCTTTAAACTTTCCTTCCAGAACGGCAGAGGGTAGAGTTGAACTTCTAGCCCTTCTGAAGTTACTGGATTCAAGAAAGTAAAAGTAGGCTGCAGGAGCGGCAATATATTTAGTAGTATCTGAAGAAATAAAACCTGGTGCTCTAAGTAAATCTGTTTGTCTTTCAATGTCTGTCGCTCTCTGCTTAATGAGTGAGTTTGCTCGGTCTAACCCCATGACTAGCAAACTTTGAGGGGAAAGACCCAATTTTCCCAGGGATTTCAGAGTCGCCTTTTGCCAATTAGATTGAAATTTGTCTTGGAATAACAGAGGGAGCAGACCTTGCGGGTTTAGACATCATGACAGCCATTTGAAAATTGAAAGGATGGTGATTCTGGCCTCTACCCTTAACATTCCTGTTTCCAGTCTAACCCATGAGTTAGGCATGCATTTGGGCACTTGTAATAGAGCTCTAAGGAATTTGGACTGCACTCTCTCAAGTTGAGAGAAAGAGGAGGATGGCAGCCCCAAGAATGATCCGTATATTAATTGGGCCAATGGTTTGGCTTTAAACAATCTGAGTGCAGCCGGTACATACTGCCCCCCTTGTGATCGATAGAATTTCAGTATACCGTGTGCTGTTTTTTCTCCCACATCAGCAATGAAGCTGCTATGTGTTATTTTGGTACCTGAGGCTTGCAAAACTACACCCAAATATTTGAAGTTGGTAACTTGTTCTAACTGATGCCTCTGAAGCTCCCATCGTCTGATCTTTGGATTTTTATTGAAAGCCAGGATCTTAGTTTTTTGGTAATTAGTTAGAAGGTGTTCACTATCAGAGAATTGGGAGATTTTCTTTAGGGCTCGTTTCAGCCCTATGGGGGTCCTAGAAAGTAATACAGTATCATCTGCATAGAGCAGTACGTGAATGTGCTTATTTGATAATTTGGGAGGGTGCAATCCAGGGTCATTCAAAAGGTTTACCAAATTGTTGATGTAGAAGATAAACAGAAAGGGGGCTAGAAGGCACACCTGCCTGTAAGTTTGAATGGGGTCAGTCAAATGCCCAATTCGGCTGCACCTTACTCAGGGCAGTTTGCTTGTGCATAGCCCCCAAAAGGAACAGCAGTCGCCTATCAATAGAGGAGGCCTGCAGTTTCCTCCAAAGTCTATTTCTAGAGACTGTGTCAAAAGCTGCTTTTAAATCAACAAATGCCTGGTAAAGTGATGCTTGGTCTCCTGTAGCATATTTCTCTACAAGGTGTTGCATTACTAGGCAGTGATCTATTGTTGACCTGCCAGCTCTAAACCCAGCTTGCTCATCAGCAATTATATCCTCCTGTTCTAGCCAGTCTGAAAATTTCTCCAGCAGATGTTTTGTAGACAACTTGCTTACAATGCTTAGTAAGCCGATTGGTCTATAATTGGATGGATCCTCCTTCTTTCCCTTCTTATGGAAGGGGACTACTATAGCCATTCCCCAATCATTGGGGATGTAGCCGGTTTCATCAATATAAGTAAATAGGGAGGCTAGGAAAGTTGCCCACCAGTCCTTATTTGTTTTTTAGTAATTCTGGAGATATTCCATCAAGCCCAGGGGCTTTTGCATTCTTTAACTGGCTAATATAAGCTTTTACCTCTTCGGCATGAACTGGGGGGCATTTGGCCAGATTTTCTATTGTTAGGGCAGGAGGGGGTTGAATAGGATCATCATACATTTTTTGGAAAAAAGAAGTCCATTTATCTGGGGGGATACAGTAAGCCAAGGAGGAGGCGGCTGTGGAGGCGCGGTTTGACACTAGTTTCCAGAACACCACTGAGTTTTTGCTCATAGCTGCTTCAATTATATTGGCCCACAGTTTTCTGGTATGTTCTTTCTTACAGCGGGCAACCAGTGATTTATATTTCTTTTTAAAAAATGAAAGAGAACGATATGCATCCTGTCTGGTCTTTTCATCAGCTCTCAGTGCTAGCTTATAGGCATAGATTAAAGCATTTTTAGCACAAATACAGCTTTGATCAAACCAAGGTTTAGATGACAAATTGGTCTTGACCAGTTTTCCCTCTCGAGCACCTACCGAAAGTGGCCTTAAGGATTGGACGAGGTCATCATAACTCTTTAAAGGATTTTCAGATTTTGAGGAAACCTTAAAAGCTTGACTATATAGTTGTAGGTTCTAGTGCAGAGGTATGTTTCCCTGCACTTGTTCCTCTGCAGCAAGTATACTCTGCACATTGCTACAGTAGAATTTCCCTACTTTCCTCCCTTTTATTGCAGCCATGAAGCTGACTTTCTGCCCATTTCTTTCCAGACACAGCAGAATAGCTGTGAAGATTTAGTGTTTTCCACTGTGCCGCTTCTCTTGGTGTTGCTGGGATACAGTTTGCTCTATGAAGTGGGGTTTTTTCTTAGCTCTGGAGGCAATTTCCCACCTTTTCCCTTTTGTTTTCCTTCTCACTTCTTGCTTGGCTTCCTCAAGTTGCTGAAAAGTTTCTTTTTGTAGCATTGGAAGCTATTTCCCCACCTTTTTCCTGGCTGGCACAACAGAGTGTCTTCTACTCCCACCCCCTTCTCATGTTTGCTGTGAGACAATGAGAGAATTATGTTGTACTTGAAAAGGAGATACTTTTGTCTGCAGTTACTTTGTTTGTTTGCTTTCTTCTTTTTAGCTGGCTCTCTGGAAAGCTAAAAAGGAGTAGTTTCAGTAAGGATTGTTCCTCTCAAGTTGACTGAGACTTCTGAGATAACTTTGAGTCTCCTAGACTATTTTGAGATGCAGCAATGACTGGCAGTATTATCTGAAAGCAGGATGATATAACTCATAAGGTTTGCCTTTTTTGAGAGTTAATGATCTCATATTGCCTATCCAAAGCCATACCATACTGCTGTTATTCAAAGAACAATATACACGAATCGCTAGCATCTTTTTCACCTTAATAATTACTTCAACTGGTCCACTTGGTTGGGGAAAAAGGTTAAAAAATAGCTTTTCTTCAGAGGTGCAATGGATCTTGAATCAATAGAGAGTCAGCACATGAGTTTAGCTTTTAAAATCATTTACTTCTAAAGGAAAAAGGTTAACAGGATTGCCTACAAAATAACAAATGCCTGGAGATACATTCTCACTACTGGTTACAAACAAAGAGCTGGGATAACTGAATGGAGAATCTTCTTATTCCTCTGTCTTCTTGACCCTGAAAGAAAATCACCTGACCTGTTGACCAATAACAGTTTACAAACACTCTCAAGTTTTCCGGGCTTGCAGATTATTGGCTTTGAGCCAGGTTCCCCTTCCAGGTCAATCTAAACGATAGCATGGTAGGTAAACACATTAACCCCATAATGACTGAATCTCAGACCTTGCAACACACATATATTCCAACACATTTATGGTACAGGTTTCTCATATTTGTTTTACATATTGGGAAATGTCTTGTTGGGGTAGAGGTGCTCATTCGAGAGTCTTTCTCCATCAGGCTGCTCCCCTTGCCAAAGATTGTTGGCATTGGTGTGGGCCTGGTGTGGGATGCCGAGGAGAGTATAGCCATCTGTCTGGCGTACCGATCGCCCAGCGCACCAGCAGATGCTGTGCCAGGCCTGTTAGAGGCGGTGGCTGGCTGGTTCCTTGGAGTACCCCAGGCTTCTGGTCTTAGGGGACATCAGTGTCTATGCTGATGATGCTACCTTCTCACAGGCCATGGACATGATAGCCTCCATGGCAGCATTAGGACTCTCCCAGTTTGTATCAATGCCCACACATCGAGCAGGGCACACACTGGATTTGATCTTTGGGTTCGGGATACAGGTGGATCTGGATGAAGCTATAGCAGTGCCATGGTCAGACCATCTCATCCTGAGGGCTTGTCTGGGCACCATGACCCCCTCCTGCTTGGGCAACGAGCTGATTTATGCTCGCCCGTGGAGTCAAATGGATCCAATTGAATTGCAGAACGCTCTGCAGGATCCGATGCCCCCTGGTGGCTCATTGGATGAGCTGATAGAGGACTGGAATGCCCATTTCTCTGAAGCTATTGATGAGATCGCTCCCCGTCGCTCTCTCCGCCCCCGAACTAGAGTAGCTCCTTGGTATACTGATGAGGTACAACAAATCAAATGGGAGCTGAGACGGCTAGAGCGAGTGTGGTGGCGACTTCATGATGAAATGACAAGAACATTTTATAGGACGTTTATGAAGGCCTATGAGATGGCACTGAAAGCTGCAAAGAGAGACTACTATGCAGCTTCCACTGCATCCACTAGTTCTCACCTGGCACAACTCTTCAGAGTGATTTGGTCTTTAACGTCCCTCACGCATGGGACAAATAAAAATGTAACTTCGGTAATAAGCTGTGAGGCTTTTGGAGACTATTTTGCGGATAAGATCTTGTCACTCCGCCGGGATCTGTCCACCACAGTTGATGCAGTATATGTACTGGAGGCCCCTTGGTTGTCCTCAGGGTTGATATTAGATCAATTCAGGCCACTCTCCCAGGAGGAGGTGGGCAGGGTCCTGCATGGTGTGAAACCTACCATGTGCCCACTGGACCCATGGCCATCATGGCTGGTGAAAAGTGGTGGTGATGGGATTTGGGCACCATTAGCTGACATCATTAATCTTTCTCTGAGTTCTGGTTTTTTTCCAGACTCACTGAAAGAGGCAGTGGTGCAGTCCTTATTAAAGAACCCATCACTGGATCCTGCTGATCCAGCCAATTATCACCCAGTTTCGAATATTCCATTCCTGGGTAAGGTAATTGAGAGGGCAGTAGCGGAACAGCTGCAGGTATACCTGGGTGATGCTTCTATCCTGGATCCATTCCAGTCCAGCTTCAGGCCTGGCCATGGTACAGAGACGGCTCTGCTTGCCCTCACAGATGATCTGCGGCGACACCTGGACCGGAGTGGGTCAGCACTGCTGATACTTTTAGATCTTACAGCAGCATTTGACATGGTCAATCATAATCTTCTGACCCACTGCCTTGCTGATGTGGGGATTCGTGGAACAGCCCTGCAATGGCTGAACTCCTTCCGTCACAATCTAGGACAGAGGGTGGCACTTGGGAAACAGATGTCTGCTTACCATTCTTTGGTATGTGGCATCCCTCAGGGGGCGATTCTTTCCCCGATGCTATTTAACATCTATATGTGCCCCCTTGCCCAGTTAGCCCGCAGCTTTGGGCTAGGTTGTCACCGGTATGCGGATGACACTCAGCTCTATCTGCTGATGGATGGTGTTATGACTTTTACTTTCTTTAGGGTAGATTTTTCTTTTAATCTATCCCTTAACCCTCTGGATAGTCTGCTGCCACCAGGAATATTTTATTCCAAGATATTTTATTTAAATTTTCCCTTTGGTAACGTTCCTAAGCGTCAGGCTCCTTCGTGGTTCTATGTGGCCCTGAAGATAGGAATGGGATATAGCAATAACAGCTACACTGGGATATAACAAAACAAAAATAAACTTTTATTTAGTCAAGAAGCATTTCGGTTTCATAAACGTAGTTCTCGGTTCTTAAAGTTACTTCATTTACTCTCATTCACACAGCTGGCCTCTCTTTCCGTGACTGAGTGCCCTTTCACAAACATGCTCAGTTCAGGTTCCACACAGGTTATATTTCTCTCATAAACACTTCAACATATTCAGGCAGCACACAGCTAGCCTGTTTTCTTCTGACTAAACATTTTCTCTCTACTCTCAGTCTCAAACTGCATTCACTCCGCCCACCCTCTCAGTCCTCAACCAATCATATCACTCACTCATCCATCTCCTTCACCCCCCACTCTTCACCTATCTCATCAAGCATTTAAAGATACATTTACTTGGAATCATTACAGATGGCCAGTCCGATCTTGCTTTGGATTCCTTGGTCAAGGGTCTTGAGGCTGTGACGGTATGGTTACATCAGAGTCACCTGAAATTGAATCCCCTGAAGACAGAGGTTCTGTGTCTGGATCATGGGGCAATCGAGCTGGGAACCGGCTCCCAGCCCTCGATGGGGTAGAATTGAAACCTTCACTGATGGTGAGGAGTCTGGGTGTCACCTTGGATGCCACACTTACTTTTTTTTTTTTTGAAAAATTTTTATTGGGTTAGAATCAATTATTTTCACATTTACATTCAATTTTCCCCAATTTTTTCATCTCTAACCCCCTCCCTTTCCCCCCCTTTTTGTTGACTTCCAACAGCTTTCCAACCCTTTGTCCCCTTTCCCTTACTTTTATTAGCTTCCTCTATCTAAAACAAATATATATTCTCCACTATTCTAAGCAGTACATCCTTAACTATTTTTAACATTGTATGCCCAAACTGTAAGTCTTTGTTTCCATCTTAGATAAACAATTTATCCCATTTTTCAATTTCAAATATTTCTATATATCATAAACCATATAGATCATACATTCGTTTATATCAAACAATTTGACTTATTCTCTATATATTACTCATCCTATCTTTTTATAATAATTCTATATATCTCTCCTCACGTAGTCAATCAATTTGACCCATCTATATCTTCAGACATTCAGTTTGGTACCAGAAAGAAAGAAAATATTGTTAATTAATCAATCCTTATATTTAGTCCTTATAATTAATTATTTTCTCTATGTTCTGTTTGTTAACCTATATATATCTATATATATATCAATCTATTAATCTGACTGCTTATTAATTCGCATTTATCTCTTCTCCCCCCGGTAAAGTCCCCCCCCTCTACTTCAATGCTTCAGTAGTTCTCAAACTGCCACAGTTTTCCTCCCACCTCCCATTTCTTCACCAGGTATTGTTTCAGCTTCTCCCAGTCTGTGTTGAACTGCCCTGAGTCCAGATCTCTCAGTTTTCTTGTCATCTTATCCATTTCAGCCATATACAGCAATTTGTAAATCCAATCTTCAATAGTTGGCACTTCTTGTACTTTCCATTTTTGCGCGTACAAAAGTCTAGCTGCTGCTGTCATATAAAATATCAACGTCCTGTATTGGGCTGGAATTCCCTCCATTCCCAAGTTCAGTAGCAGGAGTTCTGGGTTCTTATTAATTTGAAATTGTAAAATTTCACTCATTTCTCTTATTATTTCCCCCCAGTACTGCCTAGCTACCTCACACGACCACCACATATGATAGAGGGAGCCCTCATGCTTCTTACATTTCCAACATTTATTAGAAGTATTCAAATTCCCTAGCGCAATCTTCTTTGGTGTCATGTACCAACGATAGATCATTTTGTAGATGTTCTCTTTGATATTAGTACATGTCGTTGTCTTCATTGTAGTTTTCCACAAGTATTCCCATGCCTCCATTGTTATTTCTTTATTAAAGTTTATAGCCCATTTCACCATTTGTGTTTTAACTATCTCATCCTCGGTATACCACTTCAACAGTACTTGGTATACCTTGGATATTCTTTTCTTATCTTCTTTAAGAAGGGTCTGCTCTAGTTCCGAATTCTCTATTCGTATACCTCCCTTTACAGAGTCCGAATTATATAAGTCTCTTATCTGTCTATACTGGAACCAGTCGTAGTTAGGTGATAGTTCCTCTTGTGTCTTTATTCTGAGTTTGGATGCTTCAGTTTTAGTTATTTCTTTGTACGTTAAACATTGTTGTTCATTATCAACAGCTCTCGGGTCTATCACCTCATATGGAACCACCCACAAAGGAGTTCCTTCTTGTAGATAAATTCTGTACTTCTTCCAGATTATGTATAGACTTCTCCGAACAAAGTGATGCAGGAACATCGAGTTGACCTTTACTTTGTCATGCCATAAATATGCGTGCCATCCAAATATTTTTTTATATCCCTCTAGGGCTAATAGTTTCTTGTTCCTTAATGTCATCCATTCTTTCAACCAAACTAGGCAGATTGCATCATGATAAAGTCTCAGATTGGGCAGTTGCATTCCGCCTCTTTCCTTTGCATCTTGTAAAACTTTCACTTTCACTCGAGGCTTCTTGCCTGCCCAAACAAAATCTGATATTTTCCTCTGCCGTTTTTCAAATTGTTTGGAGTCTCTGATGATTGGTATTGTCTGTAGCAAAAACATTACTCTTGGTAACACATTCATCTTAACTGCTGCAATCCTGCCCAACCATGACAAATTCAATCTATTCCATTTAATCAAGTCTCTCTCTATCTGAGTCCATAGTTTTTCATAATTGTTTTTGAATAGGTCTATGTTCTTTGCAGTTAATTCGACTCCCAAATATTTCACTTTACTTGTTACTTCACAATCCGTTGTTTCCATTAACAATTGTTGTTTCTGCTTAGTCATGTTTTTGCATAGTATCTTTGACTTCTTTTTGTTAATGAAGAAACCTGCCAAGTCTCCAAACTCCTTGATCTTATCTATCACTCTTGGCATGTTCTCCAATGGGTCCTCTACAATTAACATTATGTCATCCGCAAATGCTCTGACCTTATATGAATAGTCCTTTATTTTTATTCCACGAATTTCCTCATCTTGACGTATTTGTATCATCAGAATCTCCAATACTAAAATGAACAACAATGGAGATAACGGGCAACCTTGTCTTGTTCCTTTACTTATCGTCAATTTCTTGGTCAATTCATCATTCACCACGATTGCTGCAGTCTGGTCTCTGTAAATTTCCTTAATTGCTCTGATGAATCTTTCTCCCAATTGTAGCTTTTCCATAGTGGCAAACATAAAGTCCCAGTTTAAATTGTCAAATGCTTTTTCAGCGTCTACAAAGAAGAAACCAACCTCTTTGTCACAACGCTTGTCATAATATTCAATAGCATTGATCACTGTCCTTAAATTGTCTCTTATTTGTCTGTCTGGCAAAAAGCCTGCTTGTTCCTCCTCTATGACTTCCGAGAGCCACCCCTTCAATCTCTCCGCCAATATCTTCGCAAAAATTTTATAGTCATTATTGAGTAGCGATATAGGTCTATAATTTTTCACGTTAGTCAGGTCTTGGCCCTCTTTTGGGATCAATGATATATTCGCTTCACTCCAAGTGTCTGGAATCCTTTGATCCCTTAAAACCCCATTCATCACCTCTTTTAGGAATGGTGCCAGTTCATTAGCCATTGTCTTATAGAATTTAGCCGTAAGTCCATCTGGCCCTGGCGCCTTTCCTAGATTTGCAGATTGTATTGCCTTACTTATTTCCTCGTCAGTTACTTCACTGTTCAACTTATTTCTCCAAGCTTCCGAGATTTCTGGAAGTTTGGTTTTCTCCAAATATGACGCTATTGATTCTTTGTTTACTTCTTTTTTATTATACAGCTTAGCGTAGAATTTATAAAAGGCTCTACTAATGGTAGTCTGCTCCAAATACGTTTTGTTATCTTCACAAATTTTATTTATTATTTTCTTTTCCCTTTTCTTCTTCAATTGCCATGCCAGGTACTTCCCAGGTTTATTAGCACCCTCAAACGCTTTTTGATTCAGTCTTTTAAGATTCCACTCCAATTCTTTGTTGCTCATTGCTGTTAGCTGTTCTTGAAGTATTTTAATTTCCTGGTATACCTTCTTTTTCCCTGGTCTCTTTTTTAGCTGTATTTCTTTGGCTTTTATTTTCTCCTCAATCTCTTGTCTTTTCTCCTCTTTCTTCTTTCTTGCTCTTCCATTTAAGTCCATTAGTATGCCCCTTACAACCGCCTTGTAAGCATCCCAAACTTTATTGGTTGGTACTTCTTTATTCACGTTGTATTGTATAAAAAACTTTGTCTCTCTTCTCAATATTTCCATATTCTCTCTTTCCTGTAACAAGTCCTCATTTATTCTCCATGCTTTCCTTTTTCTCCTTTTTCCAAATTTCCAGATAATTGGGTTGTGATCTGAGCCTACCATCGGCATTATTTCTACCTCCTTAGTCCATAATGCTAAGTCTTTTGAGGCCCAGATCATATCAATTCTTGATAATGTAAAATGCCTTGCAGAATAGAAAGTAAACTGTCTGCTTTTAGGATATTCTCTCCTCCATACATCTTCAAGAGCCTCTTGTTGAATCAACTCAAAAAAAAGCTTTGGTAATAGTCCTCTTTTCTTTTGTGCCGTTGTAGTCTTTTTGTCTAGTTCCAAGTCTGTCACTCCATTGAAGTCTCCAGCAAGAATTATCTGGTCATATACAAGATCGTCTAAATGCTTCCTTAAATCCTCAAAGAAGCTTTCTTTTGCACCGTTAGGTGCATAAAGTCCGACTACCAACACTCTCTTTAAATTCCAAATGCATTCCACTGCTACAAATCTAGCTTCCACATCTCTCATAACAACTTTTGGCTGTAGCTCCTCTTTTATGTACAACACCACTCCTCTTTTTTTCTTGTTGGAGGCCGCTACAAATTCTTTGCCCAATTTTCCGGATTTTAAATATTTTACCTCCTGTTTTCTAATATGGGTCTCTTGCAAACAAACAATGTCACATTTTTGTTTTAGTAGCCAGTGAAAAATATTTTTCCTCTTATTCGGTGAGTTTAGTCCATTTACATTCCAAGATAATACTTTACACTCCATACTCATGATCTTGTTGGTAAGTCTTTTTCATTGTCCTTAATAAATCGCTCCATCTCTCGCTCAGATCTGATGCGTTTTTTGGCCCCTCCAAACTCAAAGGACACTCCTTCCGGTAACTCCCATCTGTACCTGATTTTCATGTCCTTCAAAATCTGAATTAGCACTTTATATTTTTTCCGGTCCAATAACACTGATCTGGGCAGTTCCTTCATTATAATAATCGTCTTGCCATCAATCTCCAATGGATCTTGAAACTGTTTTGTCACAATCCTCTCTTTCATATTTCGTGTTGTAAACTGCACAATCACATCTCTTGGTAGTTTCCTCTGGGTTGCTATTCTCGAATTCACACGGTATGCCACATCTAGGATAGCCACAACTTCCTCCTCCTCCTTCCCCAGGTATTCAGCCAACACCTCAGTCATCTGTTCTTGCGCTGACTTTCCTTCCACTTCTGGCAAGCCACGAAAACGTAGCTGCTTCTCCATATGTTTAGTTTCTGCAACTGACATTCTCCCCTTCACCAATCTCATCTCTGTTTGTTGCGTGTCTGCTAAATTCTCCATCGCGTCTTCTACTGTTTTAACTCTCTGCTGCGTTCCTTGTAATTCACTTCGTATTGTTTCCATACCTTTTTTCACTTCTGACAGCTCCGATTTTACTGTCTGTGTAACCTCTTTAACCTCTTTTATCAGCTCCAATTTCGTGTCCTTGAGTTCTTTAATCATATCTAAGAGTTTTTTGTCCAAGTTTTTATCCAGGTTTTCTATTGCCGATTGCCACTCTTTTTTTGACATCGTGGGGCTTGCTTTAGCTCGCTCCCACGAATCCGCTCTCTTCCTTAACTCCGTGGCGTAAAATTTAACGTTTTTCTGTTTTAAATGTCCCGGTCTTCTTGTAAAAATTAAATTTTAAAGAGTCCAAAATGTCGGGCGTCTTTTCTCTATGGTTTCTCTATGATTTTGTAATCCAAGATGGCCTACTTCCTCTTCCGCTGAAGCCGCGACCCTTCCCCTTTCAAAAATGGCGATTCCCTACTTCCTGCCCTCCAGCAAGGGCCGCTTCTCTCCAGCCACTCTATTGTTATTACGCACTTCCTGTCTCCCGTCTTCCCACAGCAGATCTCGCGATGGTGTCTTTTTCTCACAGCTCCAAAGCCACAGGTATTCAAAACAATAGTCCAATTTCTTTAATAACTTCTTTAAGCTTAGTCTCTTTTCAAATACAATTCCTGCCGAGTCTTCCCCTCCTTTTCACTAGTCTGTTGCAGTTTAAAGATCTACTTTTTTTCCTCTCTGTTTTTATCAATCTGTCCCGTCTCAGAAGATAATGATCTTTACCTTCTCTTCACTTTTCTCGGGTTGTAATCGCTGTTTCGATTTTAAGTTCTCCTCTCAGCTTCTTCCCCCAATCGAAGCTTGGGTATGTAGGTCTTATGCCAGCCGAATTGGCCCCAAAACTGCCGCAGAGATTATAGCCGACCCGTCGCAAGGTGGGACCTCAAGGATCGGGAGGGGACCCGTGATGCCACACTTTCAATGGAGGCCCAGGTCATGACTGTTGCCAGGTCTGCCTTTTTTCATCTTTGACAGGGCAGGCAACTGGCGCCCTATGTTTCACCCCAGGACCTGGCCACAGTAATTCATGCAATGGTCACCTCCAGGCTAGACTACTGCAACTCACTCTATCCTGGACCGCCCTTGGGCCTGACCCGGAAGTTACAGCTGATCCAGAATGCAGCGGCACGCGTTCTTACCGGAATGCCCATCCAAGCGCACATTCATCATGTGCTGTGCCAGCTGCACTGGCTTCCAGTGGAGTTCCAGATCCAGTTCAAGGTGTTAACCTTGGTATTTAAAGCCCTTCATGGACTGGGACCTCCATACCTGTGGGACCGCCTCCTCCATTACGTCCCCTGCAGGGTGTTGTGCTCTGCAGACAAGCAACTCCTGGTGGTCCCTGGCCCAAAGGACATCCATCTGGCCTCAACCAGGGCGAGGGCTTTTTCTGCCCTGGCCCTGGCCTGGTGGAATGCTCTCCCGCTGGAGATCTGGGCCCTGTGGGACCTGTTACACTTTTGCAGGGCTTGTAAAACGGAGATGTTCTGCTGGGCCTTTGGCTGAGTGCCAGCGAGCTTCTTCTTCCATCTAAGACCACCATTTCTTCCGGAGCTGCCCTCAGCCATCTGCCATGCTTGTATAAGGACTCCCAATATTTGTTTAAATAGCCTGCTCCTGGACTATTTTAATCATTTTAAAAAAATATTATTGATTTTATGTTTCTGTGATTTTAATGTATTTTTTAATGTTAGCCACCCTTAGGCCATCTGTGGGGAGGGGAGGGTATAAAATAAATAAATAAATAAATAAATAAATAAATAAATAAAAATGTTACCGTGAGCTTTTGAGCTGCTTGATGTCTGTGGACAGGACCATTTAGGGGGTGCTCAATAGGTTTTCTCAGCTGCATTTTTTTCAAGGAAGTAATTTGTATAAAACTATGCCCCTCTTGAGGTCTGTGCCCAAGGCGGCTGCCTAGTTGGTCTAATGGTAGCACCGGCCCTGTCTATAGTTATGGCAAAAAGAAATGGGGAAAGGGGACAGCAATGGTTGTTGTGGGTTTTCCGGGCTGTATTGCCGTGGTCTTGGCATTGTAGTTCCTGACGTTTCACCAGCAGCTGTGGCTGGCATCTTCAGAGGTGTAGCACCAAAAGATAGAGATCTCTCAGTGTCACCACTGATCTCTATCCTTTGATGCTACACCTCTGAAGATGCCAGCCACAGCTGTGAAATGTCAGGAACTACAATGCCAAGACCACGGCAATACAGCCCGGAAAACCCACAACCATCATTCTCCGGCCGTGAAAGCCTTCGACAATACAAAGGGGACAGCCTTGTCTAGTTCCCCTTGCTATATGGATATCTATCAAATGTACATTGCTGGTCCTAACTGTAGCTTTTGTAGAAAGATAAAGAGCATTAATGGCATTTTAGAATTGGTCGCCAAAACCCATTTTTGAAGTAAAAGTTTTAGATATGGTATTTCCACTTAATTGAATGCCTTCTCTATATCAAAGGCCAGAAGTAATGCAGGGATTTTGTATGCTTCACAGAAATTAATTATAGTTAAAGTGTTACGTGTATTGTCAATAAGATTCCTTATTGGCAAAAAGCCAGTCTGGTCAAGGTGAATGTAGTTGGTTATTTAAATTTAGACAATGTTTTGGCAAATATGCTTGTAAAGATCTTTTGGTCTTGATTCAGTAAGGGTATTGGTTGAGAAGATTTAGTATTTGTAATATTGTTGTCCTTTTTTGGAGTAACTACTATTTCAGCCTCTGACCAAGATAGAGGGATGCTACCTCCTATCATAACAGAGTTGCATGTGGCAGTTAGTGGAGTTGAAAGTAGGTGAATGTATTTTTTTGTAAAAATTTGGCAGGGAATCCATCCCTGTCTGAAGCTTTGTTATTTTTTTGAAGGATTTGACAGTGACTGTAACATCTTCTGTTGTGACTGGCTGGTCCAGATATTGTTTATGTTCTTGTGAGTTTTTTTCCAAATTTCCTGTGATGATAAAAAAATTAAAATATAATTAGTGTCAGGATTGTCTGATGTACAAATGGTTTGGTAGTATTCAGCAAATACATCGGCTAATTTTACAGAATTAGTTTGAGTTTTTCCTGGGTGCCTTTAATAGCTTGTATAGAATGTGAGGAGGTTTTTCCCTCTAATTTTATGCAAGTAAGTTTATAGATGGAGTGGCCTTTTTTGTGTTCATATTCTAGTTTTCTTATTCTAGATATCATTTCATTTCTAATGTTTTCTTTTTGCTCTTCATGACAGGAGGCAACGGAGATTAATTTCCCTCTAAGTACCACTTCCATAGCATCCTACACGTGGATTTGAGGAATGCCACATCGTTTGTTTCTATTGTTTAATTTCAGGAGAGACTTCAGAAGAAATTTATTTGTTAAATAAAAGTGATTTATTTAGTTTTCAATTTGTTTGATGTCATTTATTCTCAGTGTACATTCTGTCCAAGCATAGTCTGTCCACAACTTGTCACCAATCCTTGATGTAAGAGTTTGACTAATTAATTTAGGAGATAAGAATATGTCATTTAAATATGTAATTTAGAAGATAAGAATATGTAATTAATCCTTGTGTATATATTGTGGATAGAAGAGAAGTATGTATAGTCTGTTACCAGTGGGTTTTGAAGATGTCACTAGATCCATAGATAAAGCCTAAGAGCCATTAATTGATCTTAGCAGCTTAGTAACTGTATTGTTAATTTTAATTGCTTTGACACAATAGGAAGTAAAATTTAAAAGTTCATTCAGAGAGGAGTGATACAAACATTTACTGCTGCTGACACATTGATTTACCCGTGCTGAACGAAAACAGAATTGAAAGCCAAGAGAATCGTGCACTCTGCATGAAGACAGCTCGCCAGGTTGTTTTGATCTACAAGCAGCTCTCCACACTGAAAGCAGTGAAAGCAGCTTTCTCAGTAATCATGCTTTGCGGTTTTATCCAATAAAATTTTTAAAGTTTGTATATGTACACTCACACATTATGCAATGCATTTATATTTTGTATCACTTTCATATTTATCAAAATACTTAATTTCACAGGTCAAGGGATGGCGTCATGGAAATATAAATAATAATAATAACTGTGCTTATATACCGCTCTTCTACACATATTAGTGCCTCACCCAGAGCAGTGAACAAGTTAGTGTTATTCTTATCCCCACAATGGAGCTGGGGCTGAGAGGAGTGGCTGACCCAAGGCCACCTACTGAGCTCATGTCAGTAGTGGGATTCAAACCAGTAG
The DNA here is from genome assembly GCF_028583425.1 of Eublepharis macularius. Taxonomy (NCBI): domain Eukaryota; kingdom Metazoa; phylum Chordata; class Lepidosauria; order Squamata; family Eublepharidae; genus Eublepharis; species Eublepharis macularius. The sequence goes on along the minus strand of NC_072790.1, from coordinate 233,508,348 downwards.
ACTGCTGATTATGGTTTAGAACACATACTTAGTGAAACATATGCATTCTAAATAATGCTGTATGAACTTCACTGTAGTTCTTTTTCTAGTACGGTGTATAACTGGTGCTTCTTTATCTTTGACAGCCAATTAAAAATAGTGAACAGTATCAGATAAATGTTCTGTAATTGTTAGCAGAGACCAAGGATGTCCTGGTCATGTAACTTTTCCTGTCATTTTTACTATCCATATCTCTTACCTTGCAGCTGGGCATAGTGGTACTTTTGGCTAGGTAGAATGTCACATGATTGGAAATAGTAAAAAATAATTAAATTATGATTGGTTTGATATTTATCTATGTTATCATATGAAAAGATCTTAGATTTCTGCATAAGATAACATATAAAAATGGTAATCCAAATAGCAGATCAGGGTTTTGGCCAAAAGAAATCTCATGAAGATCTAGGCAGGAAACTTATCCTTGTAATATGTGCTACGGTAACTTGAATGCATTTCATCGTTAATCTGATTGAGTTAGATTTCATTAAAAATGTTAGGAAACTTAATTCTTGTGTTCATCTGTTCTATTTTTCTATGTTTTATTTAAATAATCATTTATATTTTGATACCTCACTTAATGAAAAAGACTAGCGTTTGTTAATGAAAGAAGCCATTAAACTCTTAGGAGAAGTCTGTCTCCTAGTTGGGAGAGTGCAACAAAAACATCCTGTTTATTTTGAACTGACAAATAGTTTCTCTAAAACAGAGAAACGTGTTTTCAGTTCTCACTTGAAGGTTTCAAGCTGCTCAAGATTTAAGATAAAACTACCGAGTATTTAATACTTTTTATTTAATGATTAAAAGTTATGTTTAATATTTATGCCTAATATGATTATAGAAGCAATACTGTTTGAATTATATATATACTTATTTGAGTTGGATTGTTAGTAAAATTACAATTTTATGAAATTTTTACCTTTTTATAACATGACAACATTGTACCACAAAAGTTTTAAGTTTTGCATGAAGAGGTTGCCAAAAATAAACATCCCCATCCCCATCCCGTGGCGGGCGATGGGCGGGAAGGAAGACGAAGACCAAGACCAAGACCAAGACCAAGACCAAGACCAAGACCAAGACCAAGACCAAGACCAAGACCAAGACCAAGACCAAGACCAAGACCAAGACCAAGACAAAAAGACAGCCGGGCCCCCGGGGGTCGCGGCTGCGCCGCTCCCCCCGACGCCCCCCGCCCCGCCTGCGGCGGGCCGGGGGCCCCCGGGGGTCGCGGCTGCGCCGCTCCCCCCGACGCCCCCCGCCCCGCCTGCGGCGGGCCGGGGGCCCCCGGGGGTCGCGGCTGCGCCGCTCCCCCCGACGCCCCCCGCCCCGCCTGCGGCGGGCCGGGGGCCCCCGGGGGTCGCGGCTGCGCCGCTCCCCCCGCCCCGCCTGCGGCGGGCCGGGGGCCCCCGGGGGTCGCGGCTGCGCCGCTCCCCCCGACGCCCCCCGCCCCGCCTGCGGCGGGCCGGGGGCCCCCGGGGGTCGCGGCTGCGCCGCTCCCCCCGACGCCCCCCGCCCCGCCTGCGGCGGGCCGGGGGCCCCCGGGGGTCGCGGCTGCGCCGCTCCCCCCGACGCCCCCCGCCCCGCCTGCGGCGGGCCGGGGGCCCCCGGGGGTCGCGGCTGCGCCGCTCCCCCCCGACGCCCCCCGCCCCGCCTGCGGCGGGCCGGGGGCCCCCGGGGGTCGCGGCTGCGCCGCTCCCCCCGACGCCCCCCGCCCCGCCTGCGGCGGGCCGGGGGCCCCCGGGGGTCGCGGCTGCGCCGCTCCCCCCGACGCCCCCCGCCCCGCCTGCGGCGGGCCGGGGGCCCCCGGGGTTCGCGCACATGTCCTCTTTTGGGGGACAATCTCTGGAGTTCAGGGGTGTGTGATTTGGGGTGATCCAAAGATTATTTGGTGTTGCAGGAGGCTTATATTTTCACCATATGACACTACTTTTTTAATGTCTAAGCAACTGGAGATTTGATGACGGATTGTCCTTGTAACATTCAGTTTCGCCCCAAGATGTAAAGGAAACTAAGCTGATGATGTGTGCCAGGTTAGGAATCACTTCCCTAAGTGAACGAGCAGGTTCCTTTAGCATTCAGAATTGTTCCACAGTCTGTTTTGCTTGACACATTTTCACAGCTCACATGCAGCTCTGGCGAGCGAAGTCCTGATCTAACAGCTCAGCTCTTGCCCAGCTTAGTTTCCTTTACATCTTGGGGCCAAGCTGCATGTTATGAGCACGATCCATCATAAAATCTCCAGCTACTTTGACATTAGAAAGCAACTCCGCTTGGATTGATCTGAGTTAGAACGGGAGAGCAAAGGGAACTGTTATTCCCCAGCTGCTGCCTACCTGACAGAAATTGTCTTCCTTTCTGGAATTATACTGCAATAGAAAAAAAAAACCAAGTACCTAGATTGTGCCTTTTTCCCCTTCTTGCTGTCGCTTGTGGTAGCCTAGGAAGAGGCAATTTTCTACAGGAAGGATGAGGCTGAAAGTCGGGAGAATTACGTCTCCCGGGATGGTGGTCCTACGTTAAACAAATCTAATTGGTCTTTAATCTTGCTCATCAGTAAACCTAATAGACACTTACTAGAACTTTAGATTGCAAGTCAATAAAAGGATAGTTAACAGCGCAATTCTAAAAGGAGTTATGCCCTTCTAAGCCCATTGAGTTCAATGGACATAGAAAGATGCAACTGCTGCTTGCGACTGTGCTGCAAGAATCCCAAATAGCTTGAAAACAGATAATTTCTACTAGTGATAAAACATGTCCCCATAGAGAGATCGGTTTTCCAGATTCACATCTAATCTCCGAAAGTCACATGGCATTTGCATTTGGGTATGCACATAACTAACTACAGGAATTTCATTCTGCAGCTCTACTAATGACCTTGAAATAGTGGTTAACTGGAAAATCCTACTGTCAGTCTTAATATCAGTGAGTTTCAATCACTCGTTAATTCAGTCAATATTTTCAATGTGCCTTGTTTTAAGTAAAGTCCTCTGATGGGATTTTGCTCCCCACCTGCATATTTAACTCGCAGTCAGATTGTGTAATGGATTTTGTAGTATTTATGGTTGTATAAGCAACATCCTTGCATGTGCATATTGTGTTTGTGGGAATGAAGATGGTCAATATCTTAAAGAGGAGATTGAGAACAAATTATTTAATTAGAGCTTCTTTTGAATAAAGAAAAATTTCCTGAGCTATTCCCCCCATCCCAGCATGTTACTGAGGTCTGTTCTGTCCTAGAAACAGAACATGGATGAGAGTATTAAAAATTAAGCTACCGCCAATGTACAAATTCCCAACTTCCATTATTTAAAAGTAAACCAAAGGAAACATTACACACAAAAAACAACAGCAACTCGAAATCAGTTTCCAAAAAAAGGGAAAAAAAGATCTGAGTAAAACTGGTCCCAGAAAACTCAGGGGGAAAAAACAGGGGAAAAGCGAGATGAAAAGTAAAAGCATAAGAAAATGTCTAGAAATCGGGGGATAAACTGAAGCAGTATGGGGCCAGAACTGTTGGAAAAACCCTGTGCATAAAAGCCCTAAGTCTCTAGCCCTCCTGATCTGAGTTACAAGGAAAAAAAATATGCAGCCAATTATTTTCTCTTTATGTCTCCTCAACCAAAGGGACTAGAGACGTACCTTTTTTTGAAAAGCTATAAACAAGTACATTTCAATAGATTGCTATGTTATATAGTGATATCGCTATTGTGTGTGTGTTATGATGTGTCAAGTTGTTTCTGACTTACGATGACCAAAAAAAACCTTTTAAAAGTCCCTCTAGTGGCATGGTGGGACACGGCACCCATGGAACGCCGAAGCAAGGAAAACTTCCCTGTAGGTATGCTCTTGCCAATTGAAACACCTCTACATTCAAAGCTGCCAGCAAAGCCACAGAGAATCATCTGTTTGTGGAGATAGCCTAGGCAAGCCCTTATTATGTGATGTACATTGTGTATTGATAGCAAGATCTGAGTCCAGCGGCACTTTAGAGACCCACTAGATTTCCAGGGGCCGAGCTTCCAAGTTAGAACTTCCTTCTTCAGATAGAGGGAGGTGCTTTGACTCTTGAAAGCTTACACCCTGAAAATCTTGTCGGTCTCTAAAGGGCTACTGGACTCAAGTCTTACTGTTCTACTGAACTCAACTAAAATGTCTGTGAAGTTCCCATCTTGTGAAGAGGCCACCCATTTGCTACTTCTATGGCTAAAAGTCAGTAATGTTCTATCATGGAATAGGAACTTTGTTCCTACAGGGTGCAAGACAGCATGCAGAACATGCAGGGGGTATTACCTTCCAAAGAAGAACTGATATGCTTCATGGAGAGGAGCAGAACAGGAAAGAATGGGTGGGGAGGGATCTGGGAAATGGGGATAGATATTTGGGCAGGATGATATGTGGGAGTCCCTTTGTCATTCCCCTAGAAGATTCTCTGATTTTCTTGATCTTCCCCTCAGGCTTGGAGGAGGCCACCAGAGCCTACTGCTTGCACCCAGAAGCGCAGGGGCAGTACCATGTAACCATGCCACATCAGAATACGAGTTCTCACTAAAAGGATGAATGGGATTATGGGTATATGTGCTGGTTCAGATAGAGTAGGCTAACTATTAGAAAGCCTATTAAATTACACAGATGTCACCAGGACTTCTATTCTCATAGTCCATGAAGGCATTCGACAGCATTGAAAGGACTGCCTTTTCAGAGAGGCATGCCTTTTTAGACCACTTTTAGCGCACACATCAAGATGGGTTACCATGTTAGTCTGTCTGTAGCAGTAGAAAAGAGCAAGAGTCCAGTAGCACCTATAAGACTAACAAAATTTGTGGTAGGGTATGAGCTTTTGTGAGTCACAGCTCACTTCTTTAGATACAGCTAGAATGTGTTCAATGTGATGGACTCACATTCTAGCTGTATCTGAAAAAGTGAGCTGTGACTCACAAAAGCTCATAAACTAACACAAACTTTGTTAGTCTTATCGGTGCTACTGGACTCTTGTTTTTTTCCTACTTTTTGCACACAGATAAGCTTTGATGTATATGCCCCCGCCATTATGGTTTTGGCCAAGATCGACTGAACCCATGTAACCGGTATGTGGAATCAGGCAGGGATTCCCTTTTTTAAAAAAATGGCATTAAAGCATTGAGCTATCACTGTTGTGAGTACTTAATAAAGGCAGCTTCTGCACAGGGACAATTCTCTGTTGTTCTTTCATTGCAGTTGCAATGGCCTTTGCTGCAGCAGCTGAGGTCCCACACGAGGCGATTCTCTGTGGTGTCCCCTTGTGCCCACCATTCCCCCCATCACTGGTGGGCTTTTTGCTGGCTTTTAAAAAAATCAGTACTAGATGCATCACTACAGTGCTATGATAATATAGTGCTGTACCTACTATTGATTCTTAAAAGGTCAGCAAAAAGCTTGCTGGGGGGTGGGGAGAGATCTGTGGGCATGAGGGGATGGGGGTGATGGTGCTAGATGTGGGCATGGAAGTTCCAAAAATCTGCACTTTCCTGTCCAGACTTTGGCCATTTTTGCATGGACAATTTTTGCTGCTTTTGGAACCATCCCTCCTCGGTACTTGCCTACGAGCCCCATGGCACAGAGTAGTAAGCTGCAGTACTACAGCCCAAGCTCTGCTCATGAGTCCATCTGAGTTCGATCCTGGCGGAAGCTGGGTTCAAGTAGCCAGCTCAAGGTTGACTCAGCCTTCCATTCTTCCGAGGTCAGTAAAATGAGCACCCAGTTTCCTTGGGGTAAAGTGTAGATGACTGGGGAAGGCAATGGCAAACCACCCCATAACAACAACAACAACAACAACAACAACAAAAGTCTGCCAAGAAAACATTGTGATGTGATGTCCCCCCATCGGTCAGTAATGACTTGGTGCTTGCACAGGGGACTTACCTTTTCCTTTACCTGGCCCCATCCCTCCTCGGGTTTTCTCCGAATAATTCCCCCTTCAGATTTCAATATGTTGTTTCAAGGATTCTCTTCCGAATTTTCTACTTGCATTTGGATGACACATTGAAACCTGAAGGGGGAGTTAATCATCCGGAATTCAGGAGAAAACCCAAAGAGGTATGGGACCCAAAGTGACAAAAATTGCCTGTGCAAAAAAGGCTTGTGACTAAACCCACCTTAAGTAGTTCTTGAGGAAAGGTTGTTCCAAGGCTGGTTTAGGAAAAACTCGATGGACCTGAAAGAAGTTCAAAGGGGTTGTGCTCCAAGTCCCTTCCCCAGTGTGTCTGCCGACATGCGTGAATCGACAGCACGCTTAGGAGGGGGCCAATGCGGGGTCTCCATCTCAGGGCTCTCAATGCCTCCACTGTTAAGTAAAATCAATGTAATTGACCCTTCTAAATGCAAAAAGTACTGTTACAGGCAGATTTGTATCATATAGTCTGGAAGTATTCATGATTTGCCCTAGATGCAGAGGAGTTAGCCATGTTAGTTTGTAGTTGCAAAATAGTAAATAGTCCAGTAGCACCTTTAAGACCAACCAACTTTATTGTAGCATAAGCTTTCAAGAACCACAGCTCTGTGCTTCTGGATGCATCTGACGAAGAGAGCTGTGGTTCTCGAAAGCTTATGCTACAATAAAGTTGGTTAGTCTTAAAGGTGCTACAGGACTCTCTATGATGTGCTCTGACCTGGATGGCCCAGGCTAGCCTGATCTTTTCAGATCTTGGAAGTTAAGCTGGAGAGGTCCAGACGGGAGACCACTAAAGAAGTCCAGGGTCGCTACACAGAGGCAGGCAATGGCAAATCACCTCTAATCGTCTCTTCCCTTCAACACTCTATGGGGTTGTCATAAGTCAGCTGTGACTTGATGGCACTTCACACACACATATTCATGATTTGGACTCAAGAGGCAAGGCTTTCTCAAATACTTGGGACATGAGATAAAGTAGATTGGTTAACTATGACTCTAAATCATCGCAGTTGTAGATTTCAAGGGGACCACTAAACTGTAGTTACAAAAACTTGCAACAGAAAGTGGCATCAGAGCCAACAATTATGTCTGGGATGTGGGGGAACGGGGATCTCTGAAGCACTGTCAAATTCAGTATGACAGAAGGACAGTTAGGTCGTGGCAGTGGAATCGTTTGAAAAATTGAGTCCTAGTGTCCTGGAATATCCACAATATAAGCTGGGAGAAAGATTTTTTTTTGTAGCGTAAGGATAAAAGAATACCAATAAAATAGCAAATTCTTAACTGATTTCCGTTATAATAGCAGGCGTGATTGGATTAGGTGAGATGCATAGTGGGGTAGTGGATGTGGAGAAATCAGCATTGGTGGTGAGACAGGAAGCCTAAGTCTTGATTTAATCCAGGTGGATGCATTATCTTGAGCTTCATTATCAGTTGCAGTGCCATCACACCTGCTATTATCATTCTTCAACTATTGTCATTTGGCATCTGAAATCGCTCCAGGCTCCAAGATATATGGACAGATGGACTCATGTTCTAGCTGTTTCTGAAGAAGTGAGCTGTGACTCACTAGAGCGCATATCCTACCACAAATTTTGTTAGATTTATAGGTGCCACTGGACCCTTGCTCTTTTCCACATTTTTTTAAGGCAGACTTACTCAGATCTTGCAAACTAAGCGTCTGTTAACGACGGGACGTCGTGGAAGTCTTTCATTCCTGGGGTCGCCATGGATCGGGGGCGACTCGAGGGCACATAAACACGCAACATTTTTTAAAAGGCAAAATGCCCACAATCTGGGCAAGATCATGAAGCTCCCACCGGATGGAAGCGCCCTCCCTTTGCCAGCTCTGCGCCCGAGACGCACGCTGTCGCTGGACACCGCTCCGGCTTCTGCAGCGTGCCCGGCGCTGCACGGAAGCGCAAGAGAGCGCCGAGGCACACTGCCTACATTTGGTGGGCAGGAGGCCCGGGAGAACTTGGAGCGGCCTGGCAAGCCGTCCGGGCGAAAAGGGGCTGACAGGGGCGGCCCTGGAGGGGGCTCGCCAGCGGAGGCGCGGGGGTCCCGGGTCCCTCCCCGGGGCGGGCCGCCGCTTCCCTCTGCCTTCCCCTCCTCTTTCTCGCTGTCACATTCCTGCCGCTTGAGTCAGGCCTGGAGGCGGCGGCAGCAGCGGCGGCGGGCTGCTGGCTGCACCAGGAAGCGCAGGGCCCGCACCATGTAACCGAAGCGCAGGAAGGCGAGCGGCCGAGGGCAAGGAAGGGACGCCGGCCTGGCCATGGGGGACGGCGGAGCCGAGGAGGAGACGGTGGAGCTGCCCCTCACCGACGGTACCAGGGCGCAGGAGGGCGGCGCAGCGGCGGGGTGGCTCCCCTGGTGCGCGCGGGGGTCTTTGGAGACGCCCGGGGCGCATCGGGGTGGCTCCCCCTGGGCCGCCACGGGAAGGGGGCAGGGGCTCTGGTGGGCCCGGATCGGATCCGGGGAGGGGGCCGAGCGGCCGTCCGACCCTCCCGGCGGCGCCTCCGGGAATGACACGATGACCCCGGGGCGCCCCTGCGGCTGGCCGAGCGCCCTGGCGTTTCAGTTCATGACCCGCTTTGGCGGCATGGAGAGGGCGCGCTGGGGGTCCGGCCCGGATTGGGGGGCCGAGCGGGGGCTGCGTCGGCCCGACTTGGGCGCGTGTGGAATCGCGGGGGGGGCGCCCTTGTGTGTGTGTGAGATCGCGGCGTGTAAACAAGATCGGGAGTGCGCGGGATGGGGGGGGGGCAGGTCAAACCTCGAGGGGTCAGATCGGGGTTCCTAACCCGGGTTCGCGATCTTTCGCGGCGGCAGATCGGGTGGCGTAAACTCGAAGGGGGGCGCCCGAGGAACTCTCGGGGCGCAGGAGGAGGTCGAAAGGGCGCTCCTCGCCCGCAAAAACAAGCCGCTTTGCAAGAGCGGATGTCCCGGCTTGCTGCGCCTCGACCTGGAAGCGGGTTCTGCAGAGAAGGTGCAATTGGGCAATGCTTCGGCTCGCTGGGACCGGGCAGAGGGGGGGGGGAGAGGGGGGGGAGAGCTCGGACAGCCCTTCCCTTCCCCGCTGATGGGGCGTGCCGAGCCCGGAAGGGGGTCGTTTCCGAAGTGCCGGAGCCCCCGTCCCCGATGCATGCAGGCCCCTCCTCCTCCTCCTCCCCAGCTGGCGTGGGGGCAGCAGCAGGGGGCGTGGGTGGGTGCTGCTGAATCACTAGCCCACCCCCGCCTCGATTGGCAGGTGGGGGCGAGGAGGGAGCAGCTAAGGAGCTTGGAGGCGTTGGCAGGTGGGCGGTGAGAAGAGGTGTGCGTGTTCGTGTGAACGCAGCTTACTGGTGAGGGCTGTTTGGGGTGTGATACTCCTGGATACCCCTAAGAGGGGGGGGGTCGCTGCATGCTTGGAGGCGCTCAGTAGATATAATGGCTTCCTTACTTTTCCGATTAACAGCATCCAGGCATGATGGATTTTAAGGCAGGGGGATTTTTATTAATACATTGCTACATTGCCGTTCAAAACTTGCCTAACAGTTCCCAGCCTGCCCCCAAAAGTTTGGCCTTCACTTCCAGGAATAGGTGTGTGCCGGTGCATACTTTGCATGTGCTCAGGAAGACTCTGGTAAAAACGCTGCACGTTTCAGGGACGAGCAGCTTTAAACTTGCAGAAATCCAGTCTCCTGCACTCTAGCTGCAAACTGTCGATCTTATTTTCATCTTGATGTTCCTCGGAGGAAGACATGCTTCTCCCTTCTTCCGGTTGAACCTCACAACAACCCTGTGAGGTAGGTCAGCCTGAGACAGAGTGACTGGCCCAAGGTCGCCTAGTGAGCATGACTGAGGGCTTAACTACTTTTCCCTGGGTTCCCCCGCATTCATTCCCTTGCACATGCAGGCCTGATTTTGGATCAACACTGCTGTGTGTGCTGGGAGAGCTTATGCCTCTCCTTGCCACATCATTTTCCTGACCTGAAAGTGCTACAGAGGGATGCTATTTGCCATTTTGGGGGAACCTAGGTGTACTCCATCAGTAAACATTAAGCCCCAAACGGGGCAAAGATTAACCCCCCGGACTGTTTTTGATGGGGGAAATGATGCAGAGGGTGAAGATATTGGCACCGTCTTTCTGCATACAGCAGTCCCAATCTGAATCGGGCCGTTTACACCTGGGAACTGAGTTCCTAGCACAGAATTTGTATCACAAGTCTGATCATGTGGACTAGATCTCAAGACAGATCTTTAGTACTATTCGTTTTGTGGATGAGAAACTGAGGCCAGGAGCAATTGAACATTCTGCCAATGCTCTTTACCGCCTGCTCCCCAACACAACACACACTTGTTACTTTGTCCAGTTGCCTTTTTTGGTAGGAGGAAAAAAAACAAGTGTGTGGAGACCAGGCACACCCTTACTTTGCATGCTGGGCATGACAGGAGCAAAACTCTCCATTTGAGCAAAAGTTAGAAGTTGCCCAATCGTGCCCTCTACAGAGCTGCCCCACACCCTTATTCTGTGAACAACCTGAAATGCCCTCACCCTAATTCCCCTTCTGGTATTCTTGAACATTCTGGGAAGGGTCACATATGCAGCAATGAATTACACACACCTCCTTTTGGGTACAGTGGAGCTGTCTGTCAGCAGTTATTGGCCATGGAGCCTCAAAGTTCAGGTGCAATATACCTTTGAGTACCAGATGCTGGGGCTAGGCAACAGGGGAATGCTTCTGGCTAGTTACTGTTGGAAGCACAGTGCTCGGCTGGTTGGACACTTGCTCACAACCAGCAAATGAATTCTTACGTTCTCATAGCAACCCACTTTTCCTTCAGGAAAGTGTTTAGAGAGTAACATAAAAACTAGGATTGTGCTTTTTTGCAAATCACATGCACATCTTCCCTAGAAACACTGGTTTCAGTTCCCTGTGTGTGTGTGAAGGTGTCGTCACGGATGGCCAGTGCACTCTACACATGCTCAGAGCAACATTTCATTAGTATTTCCTCATATATTTCAAGGTTGGCCCTCTTGGCACTAAATGCAGATGGGGGGGCATTCATTGCTGTTTGAAATTAAGATACTTGTGGGCTACCTTTATTTTGTCATTTATTCAATTTACTGAGGTATTTTTTAGCAACCTTCTCATCCCACAGAAGGACGGGGATTGGAACTATTATTATTTATATTTTTGACCCTGCCTTTCCCCCCTAATGGGGACCTAAGGCAGCTTTCAACATCGTTCTCCTTCATTTTATCCTCACAACGTACCTGTGAGGTAGGTTAGACTGAGAGTGTGTGATTGGCTCAAGGTTCAGCCATCAAGCTTCCAGTACACTGTAGGGATTCAAACCTGGGTCTGCCGGATCCTAGTCTAATACTTACCAGTACACTGCACTTGCTGTCTAACGGTTGTTCATTATATATCCTGTAGTCTGTAATGTTTGTCATGCAACGTTCTTAACCGTGTTCCAGTTTCATTGCATTGTTCATTGTATGTATTATATTGTCCTTATTTGCATTGTTTTAAATGGTACTATACTGTCCTTATTGCACTGTTATGGTGTAATCTGCCTTGAGTCTTAGTGAGAACAGCAGTCCATAAATGACTTAAATTTATTTATTTACTTCATTTATATCTCACCTTTCTTCCCAATTGGGACCCAAAATGGCATATGTAATTCTACTCTCCTGTTTTATCCTCAGAACACCCCTGTGAGGTAGGTTAGATTGAGAGTGTGTGACTGGCCCATCAAGCTTCCATGGCAAAGTGAGGATTTGAACCTGGGTCGCCCCAATCCTACTCTGACACACTAACCACTGCACCATACTGGCTGTTTTAAATATATATTTTTTAAAAAATTATATTTGAATTTATTTTAATATTTTATTTTAAAACACCTATTTAAATATTTATATTTTAAAACGCTTCAAAAAATGTAAAACTGAAGGATAAGATCCTAGAAGATGTTTCTAAATGTTGCTACCTTATCAGAACTGTATAAATATGTAAATAACTAGGAGATACAAAATGTTGTAAGCGAGAAGTCGCCACCGTCTTGTTCCCTGCCCTGGTTTCAAGTGGTTGAGTTAACGTGGTGGGCCCTTCCAGTCGGGTTAGGTATTTGAGAAGGCAGGTGCTGGCCCGTTTTTCTCTCAGAATTGGCCAGGTTGTGAGTCATGTGCCGGAAATGGGGCCTCCTCCCCTTTGCACCCAAGAACTCCGGAGAAGAGGGTGGAGACAGGAGGTGTCCATGAGCAAAGGGAACGTGGCATCAGGAAAGGCAAGGAAAAGTGGGTCACTGTTGGCACTTGTTCCGTTCCTCCTTCCCCTCAGGGCCACAGACCGAAATTTGGTGGTTGGGCCTTGAGCGAAAAGCACAGAATGCGAAAAAGCAAAAATACAAATAAATGTTTTCAAACTAAGGTTCATTAATTCAATCAATTATTGCAAAACAATGAAATAATAAGCGCCGCTTGGATATTCAGTCGTCTCAATGACTTGTTACTGGCTGCTCTAAATCCCATCAGAAGCTTGGGTGAGTCGCAACTCACTCATTGAATTGGTTTCAGTGGGTATCTTGATTAAGATTGCCTGTATTGGGACCTTACTGTTTTACTTCTTTTTTTAAAAAAAATAATGCTGATAATTTAAGAAAGAGGACCAGGGTACCTCTTAAGTGGGTTGGGTCCTGTGGAAATTTTCCACATGTGTGTGTGTGTGTGCGCGCGCGCACGCGCGCATGCATGAGAGAGATTTTTGCTGATTTCTTCTTCCCACTGTGAAGGCATGGTTTCCTTTATGATGTTCCTGGAGGTTCTCTGCCCCCCAGGAACAGTGTTTTATGTGATATTTTGGGCTGTAGGAGGGTGAGGGGGGAAGTCCAGCTTTGCTAATGGAAATCCCTTCTGTCAGCAGATTTAACCCCATTTTCTACACTCACCTGACTGTGGTACTTCCACCTATCCATATTTTTTTATCTTTATCTTGTTCCCTTTGCAGCAAACTTGACAGGCCATGAGGAGAAAGTTGGCATGGAAAACTTTGAATTGCTCAAGGTCTTGGGTACTGGAGGTGAGGAGAAACCTCTCTCATGAGGGCAAGGAAGGTGCATACTTTCCAGTTTCTTTCTTTTTTAAAAATTAAACTCTTAGAGTTGGTTTTTCACAGTATGTCGTGAACAGAATATGTGAGAAAACAAAAGGCAGACAGCAAAAAATTGTACAGTGTAAAGCACAGTAGTGGAAATAGCTACTGCTTTTTTTGCTTTTTATTTATGTACTTGTAAAAATACAAAAATCTAAAATACTGTTATTGTGAACAGAATTATCATTATTATGTTAAGAAACAGATACATTTCCATAACAAGGATACAGAAATAAACCCCACAATTTTGAGATTATAAAACAATTTAAATCATAGAGAATAATGGATGTTTTCTAATGTACTTCTGAAATGTATCGTTGTGAGACATAATGAACACCAACCATTTCTGAACAAATGGATTCTCGTTAATACGTCTTTCTGTGGCTTGTATAAAGGACATTACTTTTGACACCTCACCAATTTTATTAATGGCTTGGATCCTGCAAAAATTAATGGCTTAGATCCTGCAGTGATGGAAGGGATTGCCATCAGCTGAGCAGCTCTTTGTTGCCCCCCCCCCATTACATAGCATAGTGGTTAAGTGGCTGGGCTACTAATCAGCACTCTGTTAGTTCGATTCCCACTACTGCCATGAACTCTGCAGGTGGCCTTGGCTAAGCCACTCCTCTCAGACCCTGCTCCCCAGCTGTATTGCAGGGATAAATAATAACATTGACTTCGTTCACCACTCTGAGTGGGCACTAATCTGTCCAGAAGGGCGGTATATAAACACACTGTTGTTGTTGTTATTATTTTTACAACCCAAAATCCCCTTGAAAAGCTGTTCCTGGGGGACAAGCCCCCCCCCCGGAACAGCATGATGGGAAAGAAAGGTCTACAGTAGGCCACCATTTCCTGCTGGATCCCACCATGTATCAATAACTCTTCAATTTTTCAAATTTCCCTCTGATGGGGGAGTTTGAAATGAAATTTTGTACAGATTCGGAATTTTGATTGAATTTTTCCATATTTGGATCTGAAGTTTTGTATATAGAAGCATTAGATTTGGGGGGCACTTGATATGCCGTAAGGCAATCATGTTTTTACAAGTCTGCTTATCTTTTTTTAATCTTGCCACTTAACCGAGATCTTTAGCAGAGGGTCCCTTTTGATCACCCTAAAGCCTCTGCTGGGGATTATGGGATCTTCATGGACAAAAGCCATGTGGGTTGGGGTGTATGGTAAAAAAGAGAAACAGGTGAGACTGTGTAAAAAAGCTGACTGGATCTAACCCCTGATATCTCTAACACTAGAGATTAGATAGATTGTGGCCAGGTGACATGATCTTTTCAGTGGTGGCATCCTGGCAACAATGTAATTCCCTCCCTAGAGATATTTACCTGGTACCATCATTTTGGTGATATATTAACTTAATAGCCCTTGGATAAATGTGGGGTTTATATTGTACTATGCATGTGTTGAATGTAACATGAGAATTATTCAGTGGATGTATAAAGAAAAATCAAGTGTACACTGTAAACAGATTGTACAAGCGTTCATTGTAACTTGTGAACAGGGCTAATTTTATTAGGTTGAGCCTTTGAGCGGAAAGGTATATAAATATTATCGGCTACTGCTTTACCAGCATTATAGGCTAACCACTTTATTTGGCAGCTTAGTCATTTGATTATCATGCGTTTCTCTCCTTATTACTAGCTACTATTATTGCCACTCTTGGATACTTTTGTAGAAAGACAAAATATAAATATTTCAAACAAAATGAGTCCAGTGTTTTATAGTCTCCTGTAATGGGGAGGGGTTAGGAGCACAGGAGGCATGGCAGTACAGAGTGAAGATTGAATTGAGAGGAAGTTTGGAGGAAAGTGACTCGAGGTATCAGTGTGGTAATCAGTCTGTCATGTCACTCCAGCCTATGGGAAAGTGTTCCTGGTGCGCAAGCTCAGCGGCCACGATGCTGGCAAACTGTACGCAATGAAGGTGCTGCGCAAAGCGGCCATCGTGGCCAAGGCCAAGACAACGGAGCACACGCGCACTGAACGAGCGGTGCTGGAACACGTGCGCCAGTCGCCTTTCCTGGTGACACTCCATTATGCCTTCCAGACTGACTCCAAACTCCACCTTATCCTAGGTATGGGGACACAGGGGCATCAGGATGGGATATGGGAAGGGAGGGGGAAGTGGGACTCCAAAATTATGTTTGGTGTTACAACAATGTTGGTCGTGCATGGATGCTGAAGTTTATGAGGTGCTAAGATCGTGTGGGGAGCCATAGTGGAGGAGAAGGAAGGTATGTGCAGGCTCCATCCCCAGGAAGTTGTGCCTAAGTCAGTTCTGGTTTCTCATAGTTCTCCAGATATTAGCTCGAAGGTGGATTGAGAAATAAAAATGCCTCTGAGCCCACCACATATGGTTGTAGGTTTATCAGGTGTGTTCTTGGAAACCTAAGAGACTTTGGAGGGCAGGGCATAGGGAAAAGAATGTTGACATCACTTCCCGCTGGAACCTGGAAGTGACATCACCATCTCGCTACAATTTTGCCCAATAGAGATTGGGAAATTTCTTAGAGCGTCATCAGTGTTGCTTCTGGGTCCGTGCCAGAAGTGACATCGATGCTTTTCTGATGTCCCTCGCATCACCCCATTTCCCCCCACCTGCTGGGGGCAGCATTATTAGGAAGAGCATTGGTAGGAGTTTGCTCACCAATAGCAGGCAAATGGCAGTGCCTAGGTGGTGGCCCCGTAACCCCTCTTCTTCCTTGCACAGTGGGTGTTCCTGGTACAAGAGCGTGGGCTGCTGCCACCTCCTTCTTGCCAGTCGCCACTCCTTATGAAGAGATAAGGAGGCAGTGGCTGCAGCAGTGACTGCCTTCGTTCGGAGGAAGAAGAAGAGGTGACAGCCACTATCTCCTGAGTGCAAAACAGCAGACCAGATGCACCAGCGGTGGCTGCCTCTCGTCTTCCTCCTCTGCAGACCAGGCTCTCTTCCTCCTTGGACTTGGCCAGCAATGATGACAAAGGTTATAAAGTTGCTCTTATGCGGCCACAGGCAGATCTCCGGGGTGGGAAAATTGGGACGTTAAATGGCCTTTCTGCCCCTGATCGCCCTCCACAGTTTGAAATGTTTTTGATGCAGTCTTGAGGACTAGAAATGTTATGTTTGTGGCACTTTCCCCCCCCTGGTGGACGTTGTTGGAATTCCATGCTCTGTAGAACTGTGGATGCACAAAACACATGCAACTTTAACAGAAGGGGATGCCAAGCATGAACATGGGAGCTCCCCATATTATTATGGCATGGAGGAGCATGCTGGGTGTAAATCAGGCTGAGAATTTGAGAGCTCTGAAAGGGTGTTTGAGAAGTAGAAAAGCAAGCCTGGGCGGGATGCCCCTAAACTGATTCCGTGCCTCCCCTCTCCTAGACTATGTAAGTGGTGGGGAGCTGTTTACCCATTTGTACCAGCGGGACCACTTTTCTGAGGATGAGGTGCGCTTCTACAGCGGGGAGATCATTTTGGCACTTGAACACTTGCACAAGGTAAGAATGGGGAACGGGGATGAACTGGAAAGGGAAGAAACTGTATGAGCCGAGTCCGTGTTAGAAAGAACCAAATGGAGGGAAAGAGTGTCTTAACTCCTTATTCCTCATCCCTGGTTAATGCTGGTGTGTTATCATTGATCCCCCTCTAGATGCAAATGGCATGTATAAAGACAGAGGAATATCCCAAAGAAGACTGTGGCATTCTTTTTAATAATAATATTTGATTTATATACCGCTCTTCTGGACAACTTAACACTCACTCAGAGCGGCTTACAAAATGTGTTGTTATTCTCCTCACAACAATCACCCTGTGAGGTGGGTGGGGCTGAGAGAGCTCTGGAAGAGCTGTGACTGACCCAAGGTCGCCCAGCTGGCTTCAAGCGGAGGAGTCGGGAATCAAATCCGGTTCTCCAGATTAGAGTCCTGCCGCTCTTAACTGCTACACTAGACTGGGGTACACAACACCAAACTGGCTTAATGTATGTTGAAGTAGCATTTTCACCAATTGAACACTCAGATATGCTGCATCTTCACCAGCCAGAGGGGAATGAGACAGCAGCAGCCAGACAGTTGAAAACAAGGGAAGAAGATACCCTGCTGTAGAGCCAAGCAGCTGTCAAGGCACGTCCCTCCAACAGGAGAGGAAGAGGTGGCAGTAACAAAACTGCCTGCTTGCAGTCAGTGCAGCTGTGGCGTATAGGCATTAATAATAATGCTTAGCACTATTTCCAAAATATTTGCAAGTAGAAAGGTGTACTATTGCAAAGGGCTGTTAAGTAAAACGAGAAGCGCAGGTCAGGAAGTCTTTAAGTCTGTAGGTTGCACCGGGGTGGGATCCTTCTCTTCCACTGGTGGTAGCATTGACAGAATGCTTTTTGTGCCAGAGGAAAGTGCCGCAGTTAGGGGAACACATCTGTGGGATCCATCCCGTTGGTCCACTAGTGTACATGAGAGATCACAGGCCACGTGTGTGGCATGAATAAAGGAACATGGCAGCGGGGATATGTGTCTCCAGACCCTAGGAAATGCCTGACTATACTCGCTGTCCATGTCAGCTGTGATAATGTGGTTATTGTTTATGTGCAGGATGAGGATTAATTGCAAAAGGTGTAGATCATGCAAAATGAAAAAAAGACAGTACCCTTGAGAATGGAGATAGAGTTTTGTAATTCAATAACTTTGAATTATTATTAGATAAATTAATGAAGGATGGATCTCTCAACACTACAAGGTGTGGTAGATAAATGGAACCTCCATGTGCAGAGGTGTTATGCCTCTGTGTACTAGAAACTGAGAAAGGAACAATAGGGGAAGGGTTTTGCCAATAAGTCTCACAGGTGAGTTTTCTAGAGGCATCTGGTTGAGAGAGGATGCTGCTCTAGATAGACCTTTGGCCTGATGCAGCAGGACGCTCCCTGTGTTCTTAGCCACGAGGGCTAAATGGAACTTCCATGTGCAGAGGCGGTATATCTCAGAGTACTACTGGTGGGGAGGAATGGCAGTGGACGCCATTTGCTTTCATGTCCTGCCCAAGATATCTGGCATGCTCTATTTTTATTTATTTCTTTATTTCAAATTTCTATTCCACCCTCCCCGCGAGCGGGCTCAGGGCGGATAACATATTAAGTTGGAAACAGAGTCCTAGTCAAGATGGATTTGGGGTCTGATCCAGCAGGGCTTTCCTCACAGTCTTGTAACATGCACATGAGCCAGGGCTTGTTTCTGTGTATAGCTTAGCTTCCAAATCAGAGGATGTGTTTGGAGAGCGCCTTGCCTCGAGCCAGTTTGGTGTAGTGGTTAAAAGTGCGGGACTCTAATCTGGAGAACCAGTTTTGATTCCCCACTCCTCCTCTTGAAGCCTGCTGGGTGACCTTGGGTCAGTCACAGCTCTCCCGAGTGCTCTCAGCCCTACTTACCTCACAGGGTGTTTTGTTGTGGGGATAATAATAGCATACTTTGTAAACCACTCTGAGTGGATGTTAAGTTGTCCTGCAGGGCAGTATATAAATCGAATGTTGTTGTTGTTGTTATTTCCCTCATGGGCTGAAAAAGGGCAGCCCATGCCACCTGCGGAGGTCAAAGGGCAGAACCTCTGGGGTTGGGGGAAGGGGACAGCTTTCAGACAGTATTCCTGTGCTATTGACCCAAGCCCAGCTTTACTCATCTTTATTTCCCTGATGGAATTTCCTTATCCCTTTCCTTCTTTTGAGGTTGGGATGGTGCAGGTGTCCCCCTCTGCGTTGGGTTATCAAACTTCAGATGAGGCCTGGAGATCTCCCAGAATTACAACTGATTCTAGCTTACAGATAATCAGTTTTTGTGGAGAAAATGGCTGCTTTGGAGGGTGGATGTTGTGGCATTAGAGAGACCTAAGGTCCCTCTCATCCTCAAACTGTGCTCTCTCCGGGCTCCCCCCTCAAGATCTCAAGGGATTTCCTAATCCACATTGGGCCATCCTACCACCACCCCGGCAATCATCTGTTGAGATGGAAAGCTAGAAGGAGACAAGCTGGTGCTGCTGGTCTGTTGGTCCCTTGGCTCATCCCAGTAAACTCTTGCTTCCATCTTGCCCCCAGCTTGGCATCATCTACCGCGATGTGAAGCTGGAGAACATCCTCTTGGACAGCGAGGGACATGTGGTGCTCACAGACTTTGGACTGAGCAAGGAGTTTGTGACAGAGGATGTAAGTGTTGTTTCCCACTTCCGCCACCCCTGAGAGTTTCTTTTTCCCACCCCAAGAGATTTATCAGTGCCAAGACACAGGCAACATTGGGAAATTGGATCAATGACAAGCAGCCATTTATCTCACGGCTAGGTCATGGGTCGACAACTTTTTATAATTAAAAGAACAAAACTGCATGAACATTCAGAGCGAGAGATCGACAGGGATCTAGGGTAAGGAATCCCAACTGCATAATTGAAAATGTACAACTGGCTTTATGGGTTAATCATGCATAAAGTTTCTGCAGCCCAAACACTGGTATTTGCAAGTGCTTTATTAGGAAGTGGCCCATGCAGGGCGCAGAGGGCAATCTAAACTCCCCTCTGTCTGGAGATCAGGGGGCGGGGCCACCAGCCATGTGACCATTTTCTCTGAGAGCAACCCACTGAGTTCCACCACCTCTTTTCCCAGAAAAAAAGCCCTGGGCACATGTGAGGTCTCACAAAAGTAAATAAATATACAAAGGATGCTGTGTTAATACACTGGCATAAATCTGTGCATGATACACACTTGTTGCTTGCCATGTTCACATCTACCATTTCCCTTTCTATGAAGCGTCTCTAAGAAACCCTTTTGTGGTGCAGAGTGCCCTCAAGTCATAGCTGACTTATGGTGACCTCTGGTGGGATTTTCATGGCAAGAGACTAACAGAGGTGGTTTGCCATTGCCTGCCTTTGCCACCTTGTTTTCGTTGGTGGTCTCCCATCCAATTACTAACCAAAGCTGCCCCTGCTCAGCTCCTGAGATCTGACAAGGTCAAGTCTTGTAAAAATCCTTGTCCGCTGTTCCCTTCTCATACTGCTTATTCTAACAGCTCACCTGCCCTTCTAATATAACTTTAAGTAAAATATAGCTCTTTAAAAAAAGAAAATGAAATCATTAAGCTTTTTTTAATAGCATTATTTGGTTCCATACTGAGTCCATCGGTTTCAGTCCCTGAACTGGTTGAAGTCAAGGAATTAACAACCCAGAAGGTTAAGCCAGGTGTCAGTGGAGAAAAATAGCATTCAGAAATCTGGAATTGTGTTTGTTGACCGATAATAGGTTTTTGAGGGTGTTAATTTAGAGGCCGTGTTTCTCACAACATTTCTCACAACATGTCTGTCGCCTATTGTTGCTTCTGACCAAGCAGAATTTTGGGCTTTCGAGCCACTACAAAAACCCGTGAACAGATGCAACAGTGAGACGAATAAGCTCACCACAGGGAGCAATGCTCTGTTATGTCGCTTCAGCTGTTGCAAAATAAGCCCCTCTGTCTTTGGCAAGGTCTCTTGAGGTTGGAACTTGGAATAAGGGACAGGACTTGGAATGCTGGTAACAAATATGTACGAAGTAGAGTAGAAGAAAAAGGTAAAAACTGAAAGAATAAAGGTCATGTATTACTCAGGCAAGAGTTTCAGGTGGGTAGCTGTATTGGCCTTCAGTTGAAAAGCAAGATTCGAGTCCAGGTGGCACATTAAAGACAAACAAGATTTCTAGGGTATATTGTTTATTGAATGTCCCAGCTGTTGATCGTATTGAGTTCCACTGTATAATCCGTCTTGAGTCTCAGGGCCAAGCTACACATGACGAATGACACTTGAACAGCAAGTGTATTTCTCCCTGTTCACTTGCCCTCCACTCAATCCACTTGCCGTTCAAGTGTCATTCGTCATGTGTAGCTTGGCCCTATGTAAGAAAGGCAGACTATAAATATCATAAGTAAGTAAATAAATAAATACAAATATCTGCTGTATTGCTCATATACTGACACTGCTGTGATGGCACGGAACATTAAGCCACTCAGGAAACCAAATGGGTCCAGCTTCTTTGAGAAAAGCAGAAGTCATCCATTTGGCTAAGATTAAAAAGTGAAGAATTGGAAGAGGTGCAGGGTGAGGTAGGGGGAGAGGAATGTTAAAAGGTGGGGTGTCCAGAGGCAGGAAAGCTGAAGGAAGGACTAGGAGGGAACAAACAAAGAAAGAAAAAGGAAGAAGAAAGTAGAAAGTGAGGCTTTTAAAAAAGGACTGAGGGAGACAGGAAATTGAGATAAGAGACTAATGAAAGAGGGGTTCTGAAAAAGCACTGCAGCATTTAAGGTCCAGAAGGGCTGAGAGCCAAGCTACAAGTGACACCTGACACAGGTTGGACACTTGTCAGCTTCCCTCAAGTTTTGATGGGAAATGTAGGCATCCTGATCTTGCAGCTGTAAAGGAGAGCCAAGCTGTAAAACCAGGATGCCTACATTTCCCATCAAAACTTGAAGGAAGCTGACAAGTGTCCAGCCTGGGTCAGGCGTCACTTGTAGCTTGGGGGCTAGTGAAGTAAAGGTAGCTACAGAAAATGGGGTTTGGGTGGCTTGAAAAACAGTAACTTGAAGAAACAACAGAGGGTGGAAGGAGACAGAGCTGAGGAAACGCAGAACCAAGGCAGAGCTTTGGGGGCAGGCTGAGCCTGGACAAAAGGGGGGTACCCTGCTGGTTGAGGCCTAAGTTGTTTTTCGCTTTGTGTTTTATAATATGAAGTTTTAATGTTTATTCTATTAAATTGTTTTGTGTTGTTTTTACACTGTTGTTACCTGCCTTGGGTCCTGGGAGGTCTGGGAGAAAGGCATATATATAAATATTTTATATAAATGAATAAGAAGAAAGCAGCAATGGGACGGTGAACTTTTGACAGAAACGAAATAGATAGAAAATGGGTGATGGAAAGTTGCCGAATGTGGATCAGGAACACAGTTGGTAGGCCTAGACCTGAAACTTTGGTAGGGATAAATTGGCCCGTGGCATCTTTTTACTGCGTCTGTGTAACTTTGTGATCTGGCAACCTTAAGGGAGAAAACGAGCTAGAAAAGCAACAGGGGACGTGGGGAGATGTGCTAAATGTCACATACTGACTTGAAGTAACCAGCTGGTTTTCTGGCTCCTAATCATTTAACAATGTGCTGCTTTTCCACATTTTTAACTCTGAATGTATGCAAAAGCCCAGCTTTGGAGTTCATTGAGTTCCACATTCCCCCCCAACCCCTCACTTTACATGTCCCCGTGGCACAAAGACGCGTAGCCCAACATTCTGTTGTTGGGGTGGCTTTCAGGGTATAGTGGCACCAGTAAGCATTGCGAAACATTAAAAAAACCACAGAGGGAACATTCCATCATTTATCATGCATGCACTTTCCCATCTGCAGTTGGAAGTTCTTATGTTTTAAGAACATATATTGTGATTGTCCTTAATTTTGCTTCTTAGGAAAAGTTTAGAAAAAATGTGATTAAAGAATCATAGAATTATGGAGTCGGATGGGACCTCCAGGGTCATCTAGTCCAACCTCCTGCACCATGCAGCGGGGACATGATAGAAGTTTCTATAATTATGCACAGAGTGGAGAAAGTAGCTACATGGAAGAACTTTTTCCTGCCTCTTCGACAATAGTAGAACTGTAGAGCAGATAATTAAATTGATGGGCAATAGATTCAGGACAGACAAAAGGAAGTACTTCTTTACTCAAAGAGTAACTAACTGGTGGAACTCACTGCCACAGGATGCAGTGATGGCTGCTCGTTTAGTTGGCGAAAGGGGATTAGATAGATTCATGGGGGAGAGGCCTGTCAACAGCTATTTGCTAAATGGAACTTCCATATTCAGAGGCATTAACCCTCTCGCTACAGTTGTGGAGGGGAAGCCTTGTGCCTCTGCTGCCTACTTGTAGGCCTTTCAGGGGCATCTCGTTGGCCACTGTGTGGAACAGGTTGCTGAACTAGATGGAGCGCTGGTGAAATTGAGCACAAATGCTCTTACCTTGTTAAAGTGACAGTGTGGCTTGGTAATGTAGACATTCTTCATGGTTCAGCTTTCTCCACAGAGCACTTTAGAATGTGAATCGCTTGGGGGGAGAGAGAGATTGAGGCACTTTGTCTGTTCACAGACATCCATGCCAATACATGTTCACAAATAGTTAAGACACCATGCAGCACGCAGCCTGCCAGTTCACACCCTGAAGCTTTGGAAGTATATTGTGTACTGTCGTAACATATTT
This sequence comes from Eublepharis macularius, assembly GCF_028583425.1. Classification (NCBI taxonomy): domain Eukaryota; kingdom Metazoa; phylum Chordata; class Lepidosauria; order Squamata; family Eublepharidae; genus Eublepharis; species Eublepharis macularius. The sequence continues at coordinate 233,485,018 of NC_072790.1, read as the reverse complement.
CAGAACAATTACATTCTTTTCCCCCCTCTACTGTATCTTTACTGCAAGAACCTTGTAAAACATCTGAGGGCAGACTATGGCCATTTCCACACGGCTTACCTTCCCTCGGAACGACCCGGAACATCGTGCAAAAAACGCGGAAGATCGCGTTTTCTCACGTGAGATATCGTGCGAGAAAACGCAATCTTCCGCGTTTTTTGCGCGATGTTCCGGGTCGTTCCGAGGGAAGGTAAGCCGTGTGGAAACGGCCTATTTCCATTGCTGTGCGTAGCCTGGCAACCAAGAGTCTTTATTATCTGTAATGGAGGGGGAAGGGGGGCTTGTAGCGTTATCCTCGGAATGAGAATAAAGGTGTTAGAAGGATGTCCTTACTGTCATTATTGAACCAACTGGAAATTATGTAGGTCTGGGCTGATCTCTCGGGCATGTTTGAGAATAGCTTTGCCACAGCTGCTGTCTGCGTAGACCACCCTACCTGGAAGGGTTGCCACCTGACCAGGAAAAAAATAATACTTTTGCCTGCTCTTGAAGCATTGGTAGCTATTTGAATGGCAGACATCCTCAGATAAAGGTATGGAAGTTTTCATGAGCAGCGATCAACATGCTCATCTGTTCTCTTCCACCAATAAAGGTACAGGAAAAGCAGCCAGAAAAATAAAGTGGTTATGCTAGAGGTGTGTGTGTGGAGTGGGAGTGTTTTTGTTCTAACTTGAAGTGGGGCATATTTTCTCTGTCTTCTCCTTTCATCCCATGTCTTCTGTACCCTTCCACACAGAAAGAACGGACTTTCTCCTTTTGCGGCACCATTGAATACATGGCCCCAGAAATTGTACGGAGTAAAAGCGGACATGGCAAGGTAGGAGCATGGTGTGGATGGTGTTGATGTTGGGGAAGCAGATGGTAGAAACCTGGTGGGAAGAAGGAATTGGTAGAGAGCGTTGATTTATGTGGTAGTACGAGAGGTGCTAACTTTTTATGTCAAAAAATATTCCCCCTCCCCTCGTCATGGCAGGATCTAGTGGTGAGGACCCACAACAGATAAAACCAAAACAATATGGTGGGTTAGGGGTGGAGCCAAGATGGAACCTGCTTGGTTATAGGTGGAGCCAGGACAGAATCTGGCAATTGATGGGCAGAGCCCAGATGAAACCTGGTGTATTCCAGATGGAGAGGGGAAGGGGTTTATATCTGTAAATGAATAATCGATAGTGGGTTTTACATTAGAATATGTGTATTTCTTATTGACAAAAGGCAGCATTAATAAGCTTATTCTGTGAAACAGTTAATGAGGTTTGCAGTTTCAAATAGCATGTCACATGGATGTTAGAGGTAGCTTCATTTTAGATGCATTAATTTCAGAAGAGAGTGAGGGAAAAACTAGTTTAGACCGGGAAGCTGATAATTATCAGATTTAACAGGAAGAAATACTGCTGACACATTTTATATTTTAGTAATAGTTTTGTAGTGAATGAAACAATAGGCTGTAGATGTCAGTAAACAGAAATTGAAAATTAATGTCAGATCTAGTGTACTCTTTGTTCAAATGAGGTAGCAAAGTAGCTCACTAAAAAAAAAAGATGGGGAATTCCTAGATTCAGAAACATTTCAGTTTCCATTTGAGCTAAATAGACTGTTTATTTCTTTGGGGCTATCTGTCTGAAGTGCAACTCAAGCAACCAAACTTAATGAGTACCATTAATCAGCCCATAGGTTTTCATGCATACTATGTGCAAAGGTGGGAGACTACTTGACCTAATTCATCTGTGTTTTTCAGAGTTCATAAGGATAGTAAAAAGAGCCTTAGATAACATTTTGTATTAGACATTACAGTATTTATTTATTAATTTAGAGTATTTATTCTACCATCTTTATGAAGCACTCAGAGCAGCTAACTAAAATCATGACAGATACAATCAATACTAGAAATTTACAGCAGGCAGTTACCATTTGTAAAAATAGCAGAGTTGCTACACTAACAAGCTGAATTTTAAAAGGCAAGGTTTATTTGATCTGTGTCACCTTCTGGGTTCAGTGAAATAATGAGAGTAGACATGGTGGTCCTTTACAGCCCCTGATGAAGTCCAAGTGACAAAATTTTCCATTCAGCCGGCCTCAGCTAGGGCTACCATCTTGAAGAATCTCCAATTTGAAAAATAGGAAGATTCCTACAACAACAAGGAAGAGAAATATATTTGGAACCTTTACATTATAGACTTACCTCATTTGAACTCGGAGCTTTCCCCCCTGTTCCTAGGGTTGTCAGAACAGGGCTGTTAGTCCTCTGGCACAGTTTTGAGAGACATTATTGTATGAACTACGTTTTTGTAAATTGTATTTAATGTATTGTGAGCATTACTGAATATGTTTACATAGAGCACTGTCACTTTAAACACCATTTAGTATCTTCAGTGAATACACTTTCATATTGTTCTGTTAACCCCGGGTGGTCTTTCCATTCTGTCTTCCAGAATTTAAAAAGGCAGCAATTAGGTGTATTTTATTTATCTATTATTTTATTTTATTTATGTTATTTATAGTCTGCTTTTCTCATTCCCAAATGCCCTCAGGAAAAAGTTAACTAGACATCATAAAGCAAGGAGGAAGGGGACAAGGGGACAGCATTGCCATCTTCAAGATGGGAAATTCCTAGAGATTTGGGAGGTGGAGTCTGGGGAGGGTTGAATTTGAGAAGGGGAGGGGCCTCAACAGGGACGTGATGCCATAGTGTCCATCCTTTAAACCTGTTGTTTTGTCCAGGGGATTCTGTCGTCTGGAGATGAATTGTAATTTGAGACCACCAGTCCCCACCTGCAGGTTGGCAACCCTATGAGGCAGGTCTCCCAAGGCAGGGAGATTCCACCATTTGAGTGCTGTGGCTGAGTAACCCCTCTTTCACAGAACAGACACATGTAGTCAATGAGCAAGAGAAAGGTTATGTTCTTGCTTGGATCTATTTAGAAGGGGAAATGTAGACATTTGTGTCTCATGGGAACACAATAAGCCGCCTTATACTGAGTTAGAAGATTGGTCTATCAAGGCCTGTTTTGTCTGCTGTGACTGACAGCAGCTTTTCAGGGTCTCAGGTTGGAGTTTCTACCAATCACCAGTCCTAGCCAATCCTTTTAACTGGAGATGCCAGGAATTGAACCTGGGACCTTCTGTACACAAAGCACTGAGCCACAGTCCCACCCCCCTTCTTTCTTGTCTGATGTGTAACGTGCATATTTTTATATCCTACTATTGGCACTCAAGTACAAAAACATTGGTTTGTTTGATGGGAATATTTCATACCCTGCCAACTAACCCAAAGGATACTAACAGAAGCTTGCAACTAAAACCAACCACCAAGATTCAATAATTCATTAAATTCCTATCAAATAATCAATAACAACAAGTATTAGTCGGAGATTGCTTAGTGAAAAATCCATGTGCAGAGGCCCACTGACTTGAATTTCTGAGGGGGAGTTGTCACATACTTATGAACATAAGCAGAGCATGAAAGGAATCAGCCTACAACCCACCTTTTAAGGATTAAAAATGTTCTAGGTAGATAGATGATCTCACCTCGATAGACAAAGGCAAGAAAATATATCCAAGGTACTGATTTTCAATTAGTGGGGTCAGACATAGAGATCAGTATTATAGTCTGCTTATGTTTATAGACCAGGCTAGTGTCAAAGGCATAGGAGCAGCAGCTGTTCTAAAAGCTGGCCTCCCCAGCTGTGGGCAGAGCAAGAGTTGATAGAGATTACTTAGGGTTGCCAGCCTCCAGCTGCTGGCTGGAGATCGCCCAGAATTACAACAGATCTCCAGGCAAGAGAGATCAGTTCCCCTGGAGAAAATGGCTGCTCCAGAAAGTAGATTCTACGGCATTATACCCCACTGAGGTCCCGCCCCTCCCCAAACCCCACCCTCTTCAGTCTCCACCCCCCAAATCTCAAGGAATATCCCGACCTGGGCCGTTTCCAAATGGCTTACCTTCTGCCGCTCCGTGCCGCAATGTCGTGGCTCGTTCTGGGGCGAACGCGAAATATCGCGCGAGTTTTGTGCGACGCGCAAAACTTGCGCGAGAAAACGCGATATTTCGCGTTTTCCCCGGCACGAGCTGCGATGTTGCGGCATGGAGTGGCAGAAGGTCAGCTGTCTGGAAACGGCCCTGGACCTGACAACCCTAAAATTACTGGCTTTTCAGAGCTCACTAGATAGAGCGCAGTTTGGGTAGCTGGATCAGTGGAACGGTACCTCTGCAGGGCACCATTGGGATAGTTTCGCAGAGGATAAAGGATGAGACAGCCTGGGAATGTCTGTTAGCGGAGGGAGTGATTGAGATTTTCATATCAGCTACTCTGAGCCTTTTTCTTGCAGTCTGTGGACTGGTGGAGTTTGGGCATCTTAATGTTTGAGCTGCTGACAGGTGCCTCGCCCTTCACGCTGGAGGGAGAAAAGAACTCGCAGGCTGAAGTGTCCAGGTGAGAGGGAGACTGGGTGAGACCCAGAATTAGAGGTGAGCATGGGGTTGGCTGACCAAGAAAGACCAGGCCTTGGTGGGCTGAGTGAACCCACTTTATGGGAGAGACAAAAGCTGTTGGGTAATGCAGAGGGGTTTCAGTGCGAGGTGGCTGAGGCAGTAGGGAGTTCGGCAGGAGAAATAAGGGTTGATGGGTAATGTAACGGTTGTTGTGGTCAGAGGTGGATGGGTAACAGGGAGGAGTTTGGAAGGAGAAGCAAAGGTTGGTGGGTAATGAGAGAGGGTTGGCATTAGTAGACAGCAGAAAATGGAATGAGAAGCAAAGGTTGATGGGTAATACCAGAGGGTTGGCAGTGGGAGGCTGCAGAAGCTGAAGGGTATCCAGAGGATAATAGCAACAGGTTCAAGAACTGATGGGGAGAAGAAAATGTGGTTGGCGATGCATAACACAAAAAGGAGGTCAGGGCTTGGTAGACAGAGGGCAAGGCCTCTTACATGACAAAGCTGCATCTGATTTCCAGGCGGATCCTAAAATGCAACCCTCCCTTCCCGTCACTTATTGGCTCTGTGGCCCGTGACCTGCTCCAGAAGCTGTTGTGCAAGGACCCCAAGAAGCGCCTGGGCTCGGGGCCCACAGGAGCACAGGAGATCAAGGAGCACCCCTTTTTCAAGGTGAGGCCTTGGATCCTCCTGGGCAGCATTGCAGTGCACACCAGTGAAACCACCCACCAGCTCCCTCCTCTTCCACCGGACAGGCACATTCTCCCTCTGCCCCACGCAGAGCCCCTGTGATGGGCAGAGCAAGGCATGATGCACGTTACTTAGCCTACAGCGCCTTTTTTTCTGTGGTCCCCAAGTAAGGCTAAAGTGTTGTTTCACACATCTCTTCTCTGAATTGTAGGTGGTAACCTTTTAAGGGTCAGAGTGTGTTTTGGAGAAAAACATAACTGGTTCTCTACCCAATACACAGATTGAGGCTGTAAGAAGCAAGTAGGCAAATGAGCAGAAAGTGCTAATTTCAGCATAACGTCAGTCCCCTAGAAACAGCAGCAGATTCTGGCTGTCCCCTAAGACAGTTCTTCAGAAGCTGTTTCCAAAACTCTGACTTTGTTTCTCTTTTTCTGGGCAGAAATTGAGAAATGGATAGCTGTTGATATTCAGTCCCCCTTGTCGTGCTAGATTTTTCTCCCACCCAGGAGTGACCTACATCCCAGGAAATAACAGCTGACCATCAATGCCTTTTAAGTGTTTAATTGACCAAGCTCTATAGAAACCTAGAAGTAAGGCCATTGTTCCTCTTTGCACAACTGAAGGACTATAATAGTATGCAGGCAAGGGGAAATTACCCATCCTTACCCAATGGGTTATTCTTCAACATTTCTACTCCCACATCACCAGTACAAACCAAACACAACGTTTTGCATTAACTTGGCATGGTTTCCTGCAAGGAACTGCTGGAATTGTTGGTATAGCAATGAGTAGTGTGGTTGCATATAGGTATGCATTGAAGAGGAGTATACAGTTGCTAAGACTGCATTTTGAGTACTATTTGGGACACGTGTGACCATAGCAATAATAACAACAACACCAGGATTTGATTTATATACCGCCCTACAGGACACCTTAATGCCACACTCAGAGTGGTTTGCAACGTGTGTTGTTACTATCCCCACAACAATCACCCTGGGAGGTGGGTGGGGCTGAGAGAGCTCTGAGAAGCTGTGACTGACCCGAGGTCACCCAGCTGACTTCAAGCGGAGGAGTGGAGCATCAAACCTGGCTCTCCAGATTAGAGTCCTGCCGCTCTTAACCACTACACCAAACTGGCATAAGATCAAGTTCAACACTGGTATTGGTTACAGCCACTGGCTACTCCATTGCTGCCATTTCATCCCATTCCCTTGGTGGGGAAAATCAGATGCCTTCCCCCCCCCCAGCTGTGGTCCGAGATGGGTGGCTTCAGTCTCAGGCCCTGTGGATGTGGGATGCTTCCATTCTCAGATGTGATAGAGGCATAGAGGGAGACAGTGAGTCGGCAGCAAAAGCAAGTGCTTGGACATATGTCAAGATTTATTTTTAAATGCTTCTACTTTCCTTTTCTCCTGCCAAGTCGGAGGTCCTGAGGCTTCTTTAAGTCATACTGAATGGTGCAATACACTGGAAACAACCATTTTAAAAAAAACTTTCAGAGATACCACATCTCAGTCAGGATGGATCTCGGTCCTTTCTCCAGGCAGAGATAATCCCATAGTAAGAGAAGGGCAGGGCTGGGCCGGGCCCTTGCCCTGGCTCCCCATAAGCAGTAAAATCCTAGGCTGGAGGACTCTTGCCCCAGGCAAGGCAAAGGCAGTGCTGATACCTTGTTTCCAGCAGAGGAAGAGGCGGCAGTAACCGAACAGACAGTGGCTGTACCTTATTCTAGCACTTGATACACTCATATGCTAGAATAGAATGTACATAAACAAGAAAAAGAGCCCAAAGCTCATTTGCAGCAATGTGTGCGTCTTTTTACGGCATCTTCAAGGCCCACAGCCCCGCAAGTCTCTGGACTCAATGGAAGGAAGCCATGACCGTAAGGCACTTTGTGTCGGTAGTATAAGCATAACAACATCTTCTCCCCAGGGTCTGGATTGGACAGAGCTAGCGGCCCGTGTGGTGAAGCCCCCCTTCAAGCCCCTCATCCGCAGTGAGCTGGATGTGCGAAACTTTGCCGAGGAATTCACCAGCTTGGAGCCCATCTACTCCCCCGCCGGGACTCCACCCAGCCTCGACCGCGTCTTCCAGGTGAGTGGCATGTTTGGAACACCTGCCACGGTACCAGCCTTCTCCTTCCAAAGGGTTTGTGTTTGATAGGAAACAGCAACCAAAAGGTGAACCTCCCAAGTAGGAGAGGCGACGAGAGCATTTGTGGTTTTGAAGTCTAGGAAAAGGTGCATCACCAAGGGTTAGCGGGAAGGAGGCATAATATGGAGAGTGAGGACACACCATCTCTTCCTGATATTACTAGACCTGGAAGACCTCAGGGTGCTGCTGATGGGCTTGCCGTGGCTCTCTTTCTCATTTCTGCCTGCCAGCAAAGGGAGGAAGCCAGTTCTGCCTCTCATCTAGATGTGAAACTAGTGCTGAGTGTGACTGGCTACAAGCACAGGGTGGTATCTAGAGCGCAGTATCCATTGCCAGCATCTTTTGCTTGCCTGGGAGCAACTCCTGCTCACCCCAGGCGAGTAGACAAGCAGCAAATGCTTTACTGATTTTTTTTCAAAATGTTTTTGTGTCAACTTAATTATAGAGCATATTACAGATTAGAATATCCTGTAATCTTCCTTTCGAGTTCAAACGCAGAGTTGTTTTTTTTTCCCTTGCATGTGAAGCTATTGGAGGGGATTTCAGGAAGTATCTTCCGCTCACTTCCTCATATTTAGAATGTGGAGTCAGAATGAAAGTGCTTTTTGGTTCTTCTGTAATTTTGCCAGCTGCACATTATCTTGGCTGTGGTTTTAGAGCATCTTCTTAGGGCTTCCTCAATTCCTTTCTTCACTCTGTAGTTTCTAAGGGCCAAACATATTTATCCTGACACTATGACTAAACAGTTTTCCACAGGGCAAATAGCAATTCCCAGCGAGGTTAGGCAAATGGCACAAGCAGAAAAGGTTCAACTTTTCCTCTCCACTGTGCAGAAACTCCAGTACAAACCAGGACCTCAACTGGCTATTTACACTTTTTTTTAAAAAAATCTCAACTTTTTTGACCATGTATATTTAGTAGAATCCATCTAGGACTGTACTACTGTAGACTGCAGGTGCATAGAACATATTGTGTCCCCCATTAAGAAAAACAAACTCTTTGGACTTAGAACACTAGCAAGTTAGAAAGACAGGCTAGAATATTTCTCCTTGGTGTACTGATCTTTTACATAAGGGTATATTACAGGGCTGTGTGTATTTATTAGTGTATCAGTAGAATGATGAGATTTAAATGTTCATGAGATTTAAATGTTCATAAACCAAAGTCAGTAATGGTTGTTGTGGATTTTCCGGGCTGTATAGCCATGGTCTTGGCATTGTAGTTCCTGACGTTTCGCCAGCAGCTGTGACTGGCATCTTCAGAGGTGTAGCACCAAAAGATAGAGATCTCTCAGTGTCACAATGTCACAGTGTCACAGTGACACTGAGAGATCTCTGTCTTTTGGTGCTACACCTCTGAAGATGCCAGTCACAGCTGCTGGTGAAACGTCAGGAACTACAATGCCAAGACCACGGCTATTCAGCCTGGAAAATCCACAACAACCATCGTTCTCCGGCCGTGAAAGCCTTCGACAATATATCAAAGTCAGTAATGTCTGATTTGGATTCATAATATATTTTAGTCAAGAGTTCAGTAGCACCTTTAAGACTAACCAACTTTATTGTAGCATAAGCTTTCGAGAACCACAGCTCTCGTCAGATGCATGTAACAAATTAATATATTTTGTTACTGAGGACCAGCCACCATTTAGATTTTTGATACATCATTAATTTTACTCTCAAAATCAACTTCCATACTTAGGTAAAACCAAAGTAAAATTTCCCAGACATAATGTTTTTTTAATAAAATGAAACAAGAAGTATTTAGGATCGAAGACCTAAAAGACCTAAGATTATGTCTTTTTCTATTATTCAGATTTTGATGTGTGGATTTTATTGACATATAATCATGTAGGGCTGTAATGGGATTCAGTTTTTATCAGTGGAGCTTCAAGAGTATCATTTATTTCTTTTGATGCTTTTTTTGGTTCTGATGAAAAATGAGAGAGAAAACATTGAAAATGGCCTTTTCCTTTGAACAAGGGCTGTTTCTTTTTGTTTATTAAATTGTAAGTTACCTTCTACCTCCTTCAATGTATCAAAAAGACAACCATGTTGACATTTTGGCCACATAACAAAGCTAATTTATTAACCCTATATTTAATGGGTTGTGTATGCATATGTGTAAAGTGCCGTCAGGTCACTGACGGTGACCCTGGTGGGGCTTTCAAGGCAAGCGAGAAGCAGAGGTGGTTTGCCAGTGCCTTTCTCTGCAGAGTTTTCCTTGGTGGTCTCCCATCCAAGTACTGACCCTGCATAGCTTTTGAGATCTGACAAGATCGGGCTATGCTATGCTGCCTTCCCTCTCATTTAATGGGTTAAAAGGGAGGTCATTAAGCACGTAAAATGTATGTCATTCGTTAACAGTAAGAAGTTGTTGTTAGCCACGCTGGACTAAAAGAACAATCCGATACCCAGAACACAGTCCACATAATGCCTTTCATTAGGACCAACCAAATGACGCATAACGGTGTGCAAAGAATTCTGTCAGGCCGGTTGCGATTAAAAAAAATAAAACATAGGAAAAAGAAGAAGCGTCAGGACATGATGTAACAATTGTGGTATAATCTGCCTTGTGCTTTCGATGTTCACTGCAGAGCTATTGCAGGTGTCCAGTGACCTACTTTTTTTTACTTGGGAAATGCATGAACCCGTACCTGAAAGGGAAGGATTCTGTCATAGGATTTTGCTGAATGCTTGAAGGTGCACGAATCACTCTGCCTCACGACAACAACAACGCAGGGACTCCTCTGATCTCCAAACCAATTTCTTTTTAGGGATATTCCTTCATTGCTCCCTCCATCCTTTTCAACCGCAACGCTGTGACAGCTGACGTGCTTGGTGCGGCGCTGGACGGGGAGCGCCCAGGAAGCGCTGCTGTGGCCCGCAGTGCCATGATGAAGGTAACGATGCCCCTTGAAGAGGAAAATGGGGAACTTTTACACACGGGAGGAGGCAGTCCTCACAGCTTTAAATGGGCCGCCTTGGGGCAGTTGCCAACGGAAATCTCCAGATCCCTCTTGGAGCGAGTTTCAATTGGCAGAGCCTCTGTCATCCAGAGCTTGTCCCAGATGATAAGTTCAAAGAATGTACCTACTCTGTGCGTGATGTGCCGTCAAGTCACTTCCAACTTGTAGCAACCCTATGAATTAACATCTTCCAAAGTGTCGTATCGTTGACAGCCGTGCTCAGGTCTTGCAAACTGAAGGCCGTGGTTTCCTTTATTGAGTCGAGCCGTCCCATTTTTGGTCTTCTTTTCCTATTGCCTTCCCCTTTTCCTAGCGTTATTGTCTTTTCTAGAGAGTTGTAATGCTGTTAGAAGTGTTTAACCCAGGAAGATATCTCCGGATAAACACCTCTCTCTTCACACTGCTGTTAGACTGAGCCTTTCTTGTTTCCCTGGGCCCAGGCTGAAGGGCTTGCATTTCCCACCGTCTGAATCCAGCCGCATAATTACCCTAGGAACATGCCACAGGGGCCCTTCCAGGAACTATGAATTGCTTTTGATTATTTTTTTTATTGAAATGTGGTCTGAATGCTGGGGTGTGTTTTTTTTTAAATCCTAGTTTTAAATAAATCAGCTATATGTTTTTGCACACGCACACACAACCAGTGGGCTTTTCTGTACAACTTGCCTTCACTACTTGCGGCGAGGTAGATTTATACACCGAACAGCTTGGACCCTAGTATTTATTTAGATACTTATCACCCTACTTTTTCTCCCCAGTGGAGATCCAAAGAAGCTTACGACATTGTTCTCCCTTTCTCCATTTTATCTTAACAACAACAACCCTGTGAGGTAGATTAGATTGAGAGAGAATGACAGGCCCAAAGTTACCATTGAGCTTACATGGCAGAATAGGGATTCGAACCCCAGTCTCCCAGATCCTAGTCCATCACTCTAACCACTATACAACACTGACCTTCTTTCTGGTTGGGCCCTTCTTCATCGGGTACAGTGTTGGTCCTTCACTGTAGCTGCATTCCTCTAGCAGTAGGCTTTTCTGCTCTTTGAAAGACATTGATCTTGAATGAGCAGAAGTGCCTAACACTGGAGGAATGTGCTGCACAAGCTGAAACAAGGCCTTGAATCCAAGCCAGTAAAACTAGGGGTTGCCAGTTTTCCCCACCCGCCCTCTTTCCTGTGCTTTTAACAGCAACCTGAGAAATTTAGTAAGCAAAGCTTTTCTAGGCGTGGAGATAATGCAGTGGAGAAAGGCTTCACTCATATCATTTCTGCATGTCAGGCTACTGTTAAGAGATACAGGAGCGAGACCAGCAAAAAAAAAAAAGAGGGTTGGCAAACTTTAAATAAAATTAATTAATTCTAACGTCCGGAAAGCACAATTGTGGGTTCTTTGCAGTGTATTCAGGAGGCATCCTCTCTGTGTGGAGCCACATTACGACTTCTGTTCCAATTCCTCCTCCTTTTGCCCAGGATTCTTCGTTCTTCCAACAGTACGAGATGGACTTGAAGGAGTCGCCCCTGGGCGAAGGCAGCTTCTCCTTGTGCCGCCGATGCCGCCAGCGCCAAAACGGAGCTGAATTTGCTGTCAAGATCATCAGTAAAAGGTGCTTGCCCGCCATTCCGTTCCCTCCCCCCACAAGGAGGTTTTTGTTTTATGCTCAGAACCACCGAGGATGTTCGTGTTTAGTAGAACTTTTCCCCACCCTTCCCTTGCCGGTTTAGGGGTGAAGGAGTAGACTGGGAGACCAGAAAGCAGGCATGGTCTGCGGTACTTGGCAGGAGGCCCCTGGCAGAGGGAAAGCTTATATAAGTACCCACAGCCAAGAAGAGGACAGGGTTGGGAGCCAATTTGAACTCCAGACAAGGCAGAAGAGTGGCAGGGCCCCAGCCCTTTCTGGCTCATTAGCACTTTAAAGAAAGTGCCATGTTTGAACCACGTGGAAATGGTGTGCATAATATTTTGTATGTGGTTATTCATTTCCCTGGGATTTTGCACAAGGAGCAGCTGTCAGCGGTTGAAGCCTCTTGGTTGAAAGGTTCCTGGTTCCTGGTTCAGTTTTCTGTCAGTGGAATGGGACTCTCCCCCGCCCCCCGCAGCTCATTAATTGCCACAGATTATTGCTCCCGGGGGATAAAGAACCCAGAAGAATGACATCAGGGGGTCTGCAGCAAGAAGGGAGGTGGAACTGGTGGAAAACTGGTGCCATCTTGCAGGGCCGTATTATTCATACGGCTGACTAGGCTGAAGCCTAGGGGCCCCGCAGGGACTAAAGGCCCATCTATTTTTTTTTTTTTTGCTAAGCGCTGTTACCTGCGCCCTATAAAGAGCCCCATGGCGCAGAGTGGTAAAGCTGCAGTACTGCAGTCCAAGCTCTGATCATGACCTGCATTCGATCCTGGAGGAAGCCGGGTTCAGGTAACCGGCTCAAGGTTGACTCAGCCTTCCATCCTTCCGAGGTCTGTAAAATGAGTACCCATTTTTCTGGGGGTAAAGTGTAGATGACTGGGGAAGGCAATGGCAAACCACCCCGTGAAAAGTCTGCCAAGAAAACGTTGTGATGTGACATCCCCTCATGGGTCAGTAATGACTTGGTGCTTGCACAGGGGACTTACCTTTACCTTTAGGGCTCCAATGGTTAAAGGCACTTTACACTCAGCGCTGTCGCAATACTCTCATAAGTATATATGAATAGAATTCTTCAGGAGACCCTCAAAATGGATATAGGGCTATGTACTGTGTTCTAGTACCTACTGCACCAGGGTCATGCTGTCAGCTGTAGTGGGGTGAAACATTGGAGTGCCAAAGGGGTCCTAAAATACCTGAAAGCCATGGGTTAATACGGCCCTGCCACCTTGGGCTGCTTTCACACATGTGAGCTAATGCAGTTTCAATGCGTTTTAGCAGTCATTTGCAAACTGTTTCATACAAGAAAATCACTTGCAAAAGATTGCTAAAGTGCATTCAAAGTGCATTATCCAACGTATGTGAAAGCCATGTTGATCTAAAGCCAGCCTGATGTATTTGAATGTGGGCTGGTCCTTTGCATTCCATTAACCCCCTCTCCCACCTCAACCCCAATCCAGGATGGAAGTGAATACGCAGCGGGAAGTGGCTGCCCTGCAAATCTGTGAAGCTCATCCGAACATTGTCAAGTTGCATGATGTCCATCATGACCAGGTAACGTGTTTGCTTTCTTATTTCCTGAGGGATATTGCATTTTGCAGTTGTGTGATGTATCAAACTATTGGGGCAGATATCTTTTCCAACCCAAGGTCTCTACTGTCAACTTCTAGAGATGGTTTTGTGTAGTGGTTAAGAATGGCAGGACTCTAATCTAGAGAGCCGAGTTTGATTCCGCACTCCTCCACTTGAAGCCAGCTGGGTGATCTTGGGTCAGTCACAGCTCAGAGCTCTCTCAGCCCCACCCACCTCACAGGGTGATTGTTGTAAGGATAATAACAACACACTTTGTAAACAGCTCTGAGTGGGTGTTAAGTTGTCCTGAAGGGCAGTGTATAAATTGAATGTTATTATTAGGTTTCAGGTGGAAGCAGGCAGGCAGAAGATACTGCTTAGTTGACTGGGCAGGGGCTCCCTCCTACCTGGCATTGGCAAGGACGAGTATTGCATACTGCTGACCCTTACTGTGTCTGGTGGTGTAACCTGAGGCTATAGAGTCCCATCGGGTTAAGTCTCAGCCTTGGCCCATGAATTTTTTTTGTTTTGCTGTTCTCAGTTATTTGCATCTTTCCTCGCAGTATCACACGTATCTGGTGATGGAATTGCTCCGGGGTGGGGAACTACTTGACCGCATCAAGAAGAAGCAACACTTCAGCGAATCAGAAGCCAGCCAGATCATGCGCAGCCTCGTTTCTGCCGTCAGCTTCATGCATGATGCCGGCGTGGTGCACCGTGACCTCAAGCCTGAGGTACCAGGGAAGTGCAAGGAGGGAGGGCTTGAGGTGGGGAGGGCAAGCAGACAACTAGATGTCCCAAATGCCTGTTAAGAATGTGATGAGGCATCAGAGTCAGTTCCAGATTTGGAGGGGGGCTGGGCAGGAAGTGTCTAGGAGCACCAGCCAAGCAGCGCTTAGACCTCCCCCCTGCCCACCACTGTGCCCATTGCTTGTAGCCCCTCTTCCTGCTCCGCCACCCACATGCCCCTCCCCGACCAGCCTTCCCAATGTCTTTCTCTGCTAGATCACTCACTTGCAAGCCCTCCTAGCCACACGCATCCCATAACATGCCCTTACACTGAATACTGTGTACATTAGAGACTATGGGTGGCAGGAGGACTTGCCGGCGGGCAAGCAGAAGGGTGCACGGGAAGTGGGGAGGGTCAGGCAGGGGGTGGCAGCAATAGGCCCTGCTGGAAGCCCTGGGAGTTGCCCCACTTGGAAGTATGATGATGCTAGCCCTGTAGGACAATGCTACCCATAACCCCCTGCGGTGGGTTACCGTGGCAGGTCTGATGGATAAAGACAGGTACTACACAGTTTTAGGTGAGCAGCCACGTTGGTCTGCAGTAGAACAGCAGGCTTTGAGTCCAGTGGCCCCTTAGAGACCAGCAAGATTCTCAGAGTGTAAGCCTTCGAGAGTCAGAGCTCCCTTCTTCAGATACCCAAAGGAGCTCTGACTGTCCAAAGCTCAGACCCTGAAAATCTTGTTTGTCTCTGAGGTGCCACTGGACTCCAAACCTGTCAAGATACGACACAGTGACGGGTGTGACCTCATGGAACAGAGGAGATGCCATAGTTTTGTGGTGTTAAGGCAGAAGCTCTATGGCCTCAAGGAATGGGGGAAGGGCCACCAATCAGGCCAGGCCTCCAGAGGTCTTGTGCCCTTATTGGTACAAGGAGAAGCCCTGCCACTATCTCAGCCTCGGGGATGAACATGTGGATCCGCCTTATGTTGAGTCAGACCAGTTGGTCTGTCAAGGTCAGTACTGTCTGTTCTGACGGGCAGCAGGGTCTCAGGTAGAAAGGTCTTTTACATCGCCTATTTCTCGGTCCTTGTAGCTGGAGATGCTGGAGTTTGAACTTGGGCCCATCCGCATACAATTAGATGCTGTCCCAACCCCGATGGGGTTGGCTGATTTATATACCACATGTGCACCCTGTCCTCAGGCCAGAATATTCAGGGTAGTTCACACGGAGAGATCCCATTTTAATCTCAGCACAATTCTTACTTCCTTTTCTTATACCCGCCCTTCCTCTCCAACGGGGACCCAGAGCAGCTTGCATCCTTCTCTTCTCCGTTTTGTTTGTGAGACGGGATGGCAACTTGTCCAGGGGAACTTTGTAGCTGAATAAAGATTTGAATTTGGGTCTTTTCTGCTCCAGTTACTACAGGGCAACTGCATTTGGAATACTGGGCACAATCCTGGATGTCCTTGATAACCAAAATTATTATGAGGTTGGAGCTCACTTTTCCTGTGAGGAAAGGCTAAAGCTTTGGGGGGTTTTCAGTTCAGAAAAATCTTTACCAACGAGGGATATGAGAGAGGTTATAAAATTATACATGGCTTGGAGAAAGTAGAAACAGAGAACATCCTTTTCCATAGAACTAGAATGCAGGTTCATCCAGTGAAGCGGATGGCAGTATATTCAGGACAGGACTGAATGTACTTTTTCATACAATGTGTAATAATTCTACGCAATTCACTGCCACACAATGTGGGCTACTAGGTCAGCAGGCTTTGAAAGGAGATAAGAAAAGTTCGTGGGGGAGGAAAAGTCGATCAATGGCTATTAGCCCAGATGAATAGATGAACCTCCCTATTCAGAGGCTGTTTACCTCTGAAAACAAGTTGTTTCAAGAGACAACAACAGTGGGGGAGTTTGGATTCCGTGCCCTGCTTGTAGGCTTTCTGGGGACATCAGTGAGAAACAGGGCTTAGGTGGACCTTTGGTCTGATCCAGGAGAGCTGTTACAACACTCCAGACACTGATTGATTTTGGCTCTTACATTTTGGCTCTCGCTTTGACTAATTGTGAAAAATTAGGGAGAATCAAGACAGTCAGGGCACAGGAGAATCAGCAGGAGTGGGTAGGGTAGGGAGCGATGGGGGTTAAGATGATGTATCTAGTCACAACATGCTAACTCGGCGTGCAACTGCTTTTGCCTGTGTCCACTCCTAGAACATTCTGTACGCAGACGAGTCAGAGGGCGCCCCCGTAAAAGTGATCGACTTCGGCTTTGCTCGACTGCGACCCCAGAACTCACAGCCCATGCAGACGCCCTGCTTTACCTTGCAGTATGCCGCGCCCGAGCTCTTGCAAGATGGGGGTTACGATGAGTCATGTGACCTTTGGAGCCTGGGCGTTATCTTGGTAGGTGTCTGTGGGAGACAATTACCCTCCTTCCTTCCCTCTGCTCTTTCTGGGGCCTTCTGCATCACTCTTCTTGTCTCTCACTAAATGGGACTCCGACTTCCTTCCCTGCCCACATTCCAGGCCTACGGCAGTTGCTCCACCACTTGCAAAATGACATTTCCAGTCATTTTGTGCCAGAACATGAGGGCTAGCACCTTGCTTAATCTTTTTCTGATGTCAGCAATGAGATTCCTTTCCAGTTTTGTTATGTTTGTTATTTTGATTCCTCTGTCTTTAGAGTCCTGAAGCACTTTCCAATTACAGTATGCCATTTTGTGTGGGAAGGTGACATGTATACATCAATCATGTCAGATCTTGGAAACTAAGCAGGGTCAGCCCCAGCTGGTACTAGGATGGGAAACCACAAAGGAGGACTGGGGTTGCTAGGTGGCAATCCACATCAGCTCCTCACTTGCCTTGCAAACTCCTTGATGGGGTCACCCTAAGTCAGTTGTGACTTGACATCGCACACACATAAGAAAAGAGCTTTCCTCTAATAGTTCCTTATAAAGAACCCCCAAATAATCAACTGGGCTTTGCCCTCCTGATAAGATTGTTTTTGTTTGCATCTGCCAACAGAGTCAGAGCTTTACAATAATCCTATGAGGTCAGGCAAGATTGAAATGAAGCGGCTTGAGATAACTACACAGTTTTGGAGCCTTAGAACGGCAGTTTCAGGAAACACGGGGAACCATCTTGGCTAGGTGAAAATGTTGCATGTGCCCTCCCCCCCAGCTTAATTTTTTTGCTTCTGTTTTTCTCCTCCGCTCCAGTACACCATGCTATCTGGGCAGGTCCCCTTCCACAGCAACCAGGAAGGGAGTGCAGCGAACCACGCAGCTGAGATCATGCGCAAGATCAAGGAAGGGCAATTCTCCCTGGAGGGCGAGGCCTGGAAGAACGTATCTGAGGAAGCAAAGGAGCTGGTTAGAGGTGAAGGGGGTGCACTTTGGCAGGGGGGATATAACAAGACCTGGGGTAAGCTGTGGGTAAAGGTGGGAAGCTGGAGGTTATTTATTATTATTTATTTAGTACCTTTTTTTATACTGCTCAGAGCTCAAGGAGGACAGGTATACATCATTCTCCCCTCCTTTGCTTTATCATAACAACCACCTTGTGAGGCACATTATGCTGCGAGGGAGTGACTGCCCCCTGAGGTCACCCGGGGATCTTCATGGCACAACAGGATTTGATCCTGGGCCGCCAAGATTCTAGTCCAGTCTTATAACCACTGCACCAAGCTGACTGTCCACTTGGTTTCAACAGGGATTGGGAAAACGTCCCCACAGAAAGGGCTCAGTGTTTTGTTGTCCGGATTTCTGGGAGGCTGGAAGGTCCCAACTTAGGGCTGAGAAGACACCCGTGTGGTCACGGACGCATAACCTTAGGTGCTGAGCAGGGCCATCTTGCGGCTTGAAGATGGTCCATAAGCAGAGTACTTTAAAAGGGGCCAGTAAGAATTGTGCAGCAAGAAAATGTGACAGGGAGGGACATCGTAGCTCAGTGATAGAATACTTGACTTTGATAGCAGAAAGTTACAGATTCACTACTTGGCATCTCCTGAGGATCTTAGATTGGGAGGGTGATCAGGGGTCTGGGAGATGCTCTGGAGAGTTATCTCTAGTCAGGGTAAAAAATATCGAGCAAGATAGATCGGTGGCCTGATTTGGTGTAAGGCAGCTGCATCTCTTCATAAGAATTTTGCAACCTGCGTATATTAAAGAAAATCTACACCTATTTTCTTCATTCCAGGCCCATTTTTAGAACTCACTTTTTGATATATCAAAGCCTGGCCTCCAGTTGCTTTGCTTTCAGGTGCACAGGGGAAAAGAGAGGCAGTTTTCTACCCAACCTTTGAAAAAGAAAAAAAACTGCAAAGACAGGAGGAGCATTGACAAGCATTTAACTTAATAAAATAAAACTTCAATTAAAAAACAATTTCATACCTTAACCTCCCATCTAACATGTCACGGATGCCTACCGGGACATGTTTGTCCTTGTTCTCATACCAAAGATTGCTGCTCCAGCCCCCTGTTGCTGAAGACTCTAATCTATGGCTTCATGCTGTGTTCATTTCCACTGCAGCCGTATGCCCTCTGCTGCTTTGAAAGCCAAACACAACTGTGCTTGTTGTTAAAAATATTACAAGGAAAATGTAATTGCCCGCTAGGATGTTCACAGTTCAAATATATTTAATCCGCTGCAGGGTGGGAATTGGTGGGCTGTGCACTGCATGGTGCCTTAGCGTTCATGCACGTGTATTGACAGGGACGTGTGCCAAAGCTGCGTTCACCCTCCCACTCAGAGATCTAACTTCCTGGGAGCTTGGGGGGAAGGAACTGAAGTCTGAAGATGCCCGTGCTGGAGACTCACAAAATGTTAACGAGTCTTCGTCAAGAGGCAAAAATAGGAAAAGTGATTTCCCAGGGACAAGGACCAGAAATGGAGATGGTGTCTAGCATATGTCCTTATAATGATTACTGGTATTCGTGCTTTTACTGTTGTATGTTGACTTCTGATTCTCCCTTGCTCCTTCACCGTCACCCCGGGTTCATCAGCACCACTGATGCCTCCTCATTTTATTTAAGAAAGTTTGATTCCACTGCTTCTGTACTCAGGATGAGCTCACAGTAAAGAGAAATCTAATAAAGAACAATTAAAATCACAACCTGCAGAAAGAGAGCGAGAGAAAAAAATCCAACATTCAAATTAAAAATAACACAGCCTGACATTAAAGCTGTAATCAATGCAATCCTCCGCCCACTCATCAAAGATTAAAAGCCTGTTTTAAAAGCTTGTGTTTTGCAACCTGTGCGGAATATACTCACTTATCAAGTTTGCTTTCCTCACTTGTTCAAGCAGACTGTGCGGGAGTTGCTACAGAGAAGGTTTGCTTCCTTAGCTCAGGTTTAGGATTACTTTTAGGCTTGTAATGCTGGTGATGCAAACTCAGTTCTTCGTAGGACTTTGCAGGTGAAATACACAGAGCTGCTGTGCACAAGTAGCAACCCAGTTTAAACAAGACGCCGCACCCAGGAAAAGGTCCCGCAGGCAAATTCTTGCCCACATGCTACCATGTAGCACTCAAGAAGATGTGTACGCTAGACACGTGTCTGTGTGAATAGGGCCTGTATCTTATTTGGATCTCAATGTACCCTAGGGAAATCAAATAAAAGAGAGAACCCTCCTTTTCACCACCTCTCACTGCCGGTT
This sequence comes from Eublepharis macularius, assembly GCF_028583425.1. NCBI lineage: Eukaryota > Metazoa > Chordata > Lepidosauria > Squamata > Eublepharidae > Eublepharis > Eublepharis macularius. Next base: position 233,465,151 of record NC_072790.1, on the reverse strand, counting down.
TGGGGTGAAAACCCCAAGGAGAACAATGTGCGTACTTGTGGGATCTTTAAAATATAGAGCTGAAGCTGTCAGACTTCCAGGAAAGGAAAACGGGAAGAAATTTAGCTAAATAATCAGGGATAGTTTACTGAGAGGGAAGAAGGTTACAAGCGTGTAGTAAATGTAATATTCAAGTTTTTTAAAGCACAGACTACTAAAATTCCTGTAATACCTGAACGGTGTCTCCAAAGCCCATGTGCAATATAACAACAACAACAACATTCAATTTATATACCACCCTTCAGGACAACTTAATGCCCACTCAGAGCAGTTGACAAAGTATGTCATTATTATCGCCACAACAAAATACCCTGTGAGGTGGGTGGGGCTGAGAGAGCTCCAGAGAGCCGTGACTAGCCCAAGGTCACCCAGCTGGCTTCAAGCGGAGGAGTGGGGAATCAAACCCGGCTCTCCAGATTAGAGTCCTGCGCTCTTAACCACTACACCAAACTGGCTCTCATATCCCTTCATATATATCCATATATATCCCTTCAAAGGATGGAGGATTGAAGAAGGAGAAAGGAAAAAAAGGGAAGAATAAGGCGAGTGGTGGGAAAATATTACCCATCTTTTTCTGTGTGGAAGTGTTATCTGGGGGAGCTGATGAGTATTAAGGAATCCAGTGATCCAAGCAGACCTCAGATCTACAGAAATAGAGATTTAGAGTTCCGGGAAAGATTGCTTAGTGCAAAAACCCAAGCCAGAATCTAGGCGATGATTCAGGCAGTAATACAAAGGAGGTCCAGAGAATGATGTTTGGCAAGTGACTCAAAACCCAGGGTGTGCAGTCAAGATCCAAGCTGAGCACAAGCGGCAATAATTATAGCAGCTCTTGATTTAGGAACCGAAGAGTGAAAGGAACAAAGGTTTGGTTGTCCTGGGCTTAAAGAGATGCAGGGGGAAGTCAGGTATAAGCTTTCCAATTGGTGCATGGGGCAGTTTGAGGTGGGGAGGAGGCATGCCCAGGAGGGGTTTTCTAAATAAGGATAGAGGTGTCAACTTCTGGAGTAAAATTCTTTAAGTTACAGGGTGAGAGCACCGTGGGGAGGGGAGGTCTTTCGTTTGGCACAACGGGCTAAGGCAAGGGAACAGATCTTTATGTCTAAGAGATCCTTGGTTAGATTGAAATGCTTAGAATAATAGTTGTGGAGCTGTCAATGCGTGATTGGGTTACTTGTCTCCGGGCTTTTGCTTTGTGGCAGGTTTCTTGGTAAACTACCCATTGTCTTGAAATGGCCTGCCTCTTCCTATTCTTCTGGCTGAAACCTTCTCCTTTGTTCTGCAAACAGGTCTTGGCAAACCGCTCTTAGACAAGGTCTTTCCAGACCTTTCTGAGTTTAGCAGAGCAGGTGGCCTGGTCAGAGTCCAAGGGGTAGATATTTATGGCAACAAAATGTAAGCTGTTATCATATTATTTAAATCAGACCCTGACTGAGCGATTAGCATCTTTAGCACTGAAAATAGAACCTGTTATTGAGACATCAGTAGGTAGGTGGGAACATATGGGGGGAAGGCAGTCTTCCAGACATGCGTGTCCCAGGCCGTGGCAGGCTTTAAAGGATAAGGTCCTCTCCTTGAGTTTAATCTGGAAGCAAATCGATGATCAGCACAGCTGCTATAAAACTGGTAAAGCATCCTGGTGCCTTGCTCCAGCCAAACATAGGCAGCTTCCCTTCTCCAGCTAAAGCTGCCAAATAGTTTTAAAGATAGCTGTCACATAAAATGTATTATAGTAGTCAGACCCGGAGGTTAGAGTTGTGTGGGTTAACATGCCATAGTCACACCTATCCAGACAATACAAGAGCTTCTGTACCCATTAGAAATGAAAACAGCCATCTGCTCCATTGCCAGAAATAATAAACCCCCCACTAGGGACTTTAAACACACTGAGATAGAAGCAATTCAATAAACCAGATTCTTGCTGTGTAACATTAGCATGAGATTTGCATTTGTGAAATTATCATTTCAACTTGTCTTTGTTAAGAATTTGGTTTATTGAACTGCTTTTATCTCAGTGTGATTAATGTCCCCACTTAGATAGTTATGGGGGTGGGGGGCAGGGGGTTCTCCATTATTTCTGGTTACTTATTCCATAATTCTTTTTTCCTGCCGTATCGGTTCCATTGCAGCAACTTGCTTTTCAAAAAGAGGCCCAGCTCAAGAAGAACACCAGGACATGCTTTGCTTGCACAAATAAGGAATTAGGTCTTAAAAGTGCCCGTCTACTCCACGGCAAATGAAATACACCCTGTGGCATGACCGTCTTACCTTGTCTGGATTTTCAGTTTCAGTATGTTCACTCTCATCCACTGAACCATTGCTTTGAGATGCTGGTTCGGAACAGAGATCACAGTTGCTGGGAGATTTAGTTAATCCCTCCACACACAATCCATTCACACATTTAATACACACACGGAGTGGGAGAGAGGGTCTTGCCTCCGACGGCTTGTCAGCCTACGGATGGAGTGTTACCGAATACATTCCCTCCCCCAGGATGCTTTCCAAATGGCCCTGACCACAGGGAAGGCACATGCACGCATACACATGCTCACATAAGCACCAGGCTCACAAGCCAGTGATGACACGGAAGTAGAGCCAGCATCCTTCTGCCCACTCTTCTTCTGTGTACATTGAATGCGCAGTGGCATCTTATGCGCGGGGCTAGAAAGAGATGTACAATTGGGTATCACTCAGCGTATGGATGACAGCCCACTCCAAACTGCTTGCTAATCCTATTCCAGGGTTGCAAGAAAAACCCGCTGAGGCATCCAATAAAGTGCATCCCAGGGCAATAACTCGGTCTCCCTGAGATCTGCCGCAGAGGTCGGTATTGTCACTTCCCTGATCAGCTTGTTAATTATGTTTCCCCCGCCCCCCTTCTGCCCAGGTCTCCTCACAGTGAACCCTGCCAAGCGGCTTAAGATGTCAAGTTTGCGATATAGTGAGTGGCTCCAAGATGGAAGCGCCCTCTCTTCCACGCCTCTTATGACTCCAGACATCCTGGAGAGCTCAGGGCCCGCCGTGCGAACTGGCGTCAATGCTGCCTTTATGGTGAGAGACTCGATTCCTGAGCTGGGAGAGGGACTTCATTGGAAGCGGTGGTTGGAATGTGTGGTGAGGTTTGCATAAAGAATTGTGGTCACAGAGCAGGTGCATCTTGACAGCCCCGTGACTTCGAAAGGAGCAGGGAGAGCTCATAGTAACCTAGCGCAGAGTCGTTTTTCTAGTCCTTCATCCAAAGCAACTTCAGATAGCAAGCCCCATTTGGAGATTCTTTGCAACTGAAAACAAATTTGGCCTCTCTTGGGTGCAGAGAGAGGGGAAAGCTTGCAAATGAGCTAGAAGTCTGTTGGAAAATGCTGGCTAGCTTGCTGATGAGCTACACACTGCTGCAAGATGCAGATCAGCATAGAGAAGAGCAGAACCAAAAGCTCCTAAAACAAGGGCTTTGCTTTCAACTAGAATGAGGCATATTTGTTCAACGGGTTTAATTGCCACGAATGTTGGTTGGGAAATTTCAGCAACAAGTTCAAGAGCAAAAGCAATATTTGGGGAAAGGAGTTGGAATCATATGAGCAAGGGTAGAAAAATCAGCCACAAAGAGAGTTGACAGGGGATGAGTATCAGACACAACTGTGGTTTTGAGGCAGGAGAAATTGGAAGTGTGTGGGGGCGGGCAGGGGGGGGGAGTCTTTGCTCTTTACTTTCCCTTCTCCTCTGTCCCGGCTAGGCCTTTAACAAGGGCAAGCGTGAAGGCTTTTTTCTGAAGAGTGTCGAAAACGCCCCCCTGGCCAAACGCCGCAAGCTCAAGATGTCAAGTACAGGTGCCGAAGCCCGCCGCAGCAGCAGCTCTTCCTCTTCCTCCTCGGGCTCCTCTTCTGCAGCCTCTTCCCGCCCTCACAAAGCCAAGGTTCCCGTGTGTCGCCACGACCCGCCCTCGTAGCACCTCCTGGAGGAGGGGGTGCGTGCAGAAGGGCAGGAGAGGGAGTGGGTATTTATTGTCTGTGTTGCTGTTGGGGGAGGAAGCCTCCTCCACCCCTCATTTCCCACCCCCATGTGATGTGGTATCTTCATTCATGACAGGGTCTGTTCTGTTGTTAAAAACGGCAAAGGCCTGTTTGGAGGAAAACACTGTGTCTGTAAGGGAGAGCTCCTTAAGGCTCCACAGGGGAGCCCCACTTGTGTGGGGAAAACAGGGACGCTGTGGGGCAGTCCGGAGCGACACGTCCCACTTTTAAAAATGCCAAATCAAGATCCATTTCTGATGGTGGTTCAGGGTCTGCTGCCCCAGTGCTAGGATGTGGCCAGGAAAAGATTTTCTGTCAGCCAATTCAAGGCAACGTGGGGTACTGCCTCTCTGTCCTCCCAAAGGGCAAGAGGGCAGGTCCCTTTTTCCAAGCCCTGGGAATGGATTCAGAGAGCAAAGGGTGAGGATGATCAATTAGCTATGAAGAATTGCCCAGCCACCCCAAAAATTACTGGATAGGGGAGGGGGATGTTTTAATAGGAATGACATTTTTATAAGAAGAAGGAAGGAAGTCTGCTCATCTTAAACCCAAAGCCAGACCTTTGGGGTGTGGGGGCTGGATCTTTTTTCCTGTGGAATCTCAGTAGAGTCGTACCCTTACCCCCATGCCCTGCTCTGGTGCCTTTCTAACTTAACACAAACTGAACAGGTAAAGATTTTCCTAGCATGAGGATGAAAAAGTTTGGGAAAGCTTTACCTACTTCATTTCTGCATCTTGGACTGTTGTTAAAGGCACAGAACTGGTCTAGATAAGAAAAATCCCGTCCTGAGGAGGGTGGGCAAGAATAAGGGGTATCACAGGAAGGAAAAATAACCCACATTGCTCCTCACTATATTTGATATAAGATGTGACTCCTAGCACCTCTGTTTAAGGACGGGGAGGGCTAAGGAGCCAAACAGGAACCTTGGCAGGAATGGGAGGAAGTCTGCCAAGAGATGCCCCTGAATCCTTGCCAGTGTGGGGCAAAGGATCTTCAGTTTTCTGCCTTATATGTCTCAGTAGAATCTACTGTACTGGGAGAATCTAAGCTCAGGCACTTCAGGAAAAAAAGGGTTGAGGGGGAGGGAATGTCAAGGGGGAGGGAGAGAGTATATTTTTAGAAAGAGAAATGTCTGTATTTTTATTTTAAATGCTGAAGGTGAGCATGGGATAGAAGTTTCTAAGACGGCACACTTGAATTTGGAATGGGAGAGGGAGAATCACTCATTCGTTACCCCAAGCAGGAGCTGCTCTGTTAAATAATTCCTATTACAGACTTTTAATTGCGTCACAATAAGAGGTTTTACCTAAAACTGGTATTTCGCACATTTTTTAAAAAATCTGGGGTTTTGGATTTTTTAAATGCTTCTGTACTCTACTAAACTCTCATGGGAGCAACAGGATTCCAGTTTCACTAACTCGGAATCAGTCACTGAAACGCCATACAAAGTTCACAATAAAACTGATTTTGCTCATCAAAATTTGACGTTAGGAATTCCATTTGCAAAGTTAAGCTATTTTTTTAAAAAAAATTGAGATCTAGACTATTGGTGACTGAAGGGGCTTTTTTGCATCTTTTATGACATTTATTCCAGTGTTAATATTTCAAATCACATTTTGCTGACAGTGTCATAAGAAAGGCAAAAGTATGCTTACAGTCAACCCAAAATTGGCCTTCAAAAGAATATCAGGCAAACACTCTAGAAATTCTAATTACTAAGACATGGTTTGGACAGAACAACCAACCGTGGTTTGTGAGTACAGGGAGTGAGTCTTGGGGGCTCCTTGGATTTACATGCTTCCTCCTCTCCCTTTGTGCAGGGGCAGTTAGAATTCCAGAGTCATGGCAAACCACAATTTGTTCAATTTAAACCTCAGGCTATGGTTTGCACGCTTCCTTACAAGTCAGGAAGGATGTAAACCAGGGTAGGCAAGAAGTCTTTTTGACACAAAAAGATAGTCTATCCCTGCTCTATGTTCTTCCATTCCCCAGGCTTGTTCACATATTAGCCAAACCACTGCTTGGTTATCAACACGAAGTATTCCTTCAGTTAGTGATTTCAGGCCAATTAAAATCGAATACAGTCCAGCTTCGCAAGATCAGTTCTCAAACATAAAAAATCCTACTGCTGTAGGGGATAGCTATTCTTTAGCTCATTGTCTGAAATGTTAAAAAGGGACATTTAGGGGTAAATCGGTGTTGAGTGATTTTGAGATACTGCCCTCCCTACCTAATGAAGGCTGATACTTTCATCTGTGTGCAAGACCGGAAGAGTGTGCGCATTTATATTCAGGATTATTTAACCCAATTTTTTTTTTAAAAGGTCTCATGTGAAGAACATGAACAAGCTCTGAAAGGGGCTGAGAAAGGAGAGGGGAGGGATTGGCACTTTTAAAGGGGAGTGCAATTAGACATCTGAACTACCTGGAAAATTTGAAGGGGGGGGCAGAAGGGATGTTCTCACCTCCCCCCCCCCAATAGAAATGTTAGAAATAGTTGATCTATTTAATAGATTGGTTTAATTGACTGCCAGTGTCCACTTTAAATGTGTAGTGGAGACATCCTCTTGAATTGCTTTCAATGACAACTATCTCCCACTGTGAGCAGCAGCAGACCGCAGTCTAACCCACTTAGCTGTTACAATATTTAGGTCTTCATTACAAGAAAAACTCATTTAGCCAGTTTCTTTAGCATAAAATTTCAATTTATTTGCTTGGGGGGTGGGGGGTGGGTGGGGAGAACAGACATACATAATTTCCTCACCAAAAATCTAGGGTCACCCGCACCCAAGATATAACAAGATTAGTTTGGGAAGGTTTAATGGATATGGTTCCTAGAAGAGGTGAGGGAGATATATAGATATACTGCCAAGTTAAGGGATGGTCAGCTAGGAGACAAAGAATTAAGTTTTGGTTACACAGATTGTGGAATAAGATCTAGTTGTGACAGATCTCTGTTCCCTCCTGTACCGGAGGCAGTATGCCTCTTTCTATCAGTAGCTGGGGAGCATGGAAATGGGGGAAGTGAAGGAAACTCTGGACATGTCTACACTACTCATTTAAACTGGTGTCAAACCAGTTTCAAAAGAGGCAACTCCACCCCCAAGAAACACTAGGATCCGACAGGGTCTCTGTCAACAAATTCTCAGCACCCTCACCAACCCCCCCTACATTTCCCCCTTTAGAGATGCTACACAAGAGTTAATCCAGTTTCAAACCAGTTTGAATCTGTAGCAGAGATGTTAGCCTCTTGAAGTCTTGCCAGCTGCTCCCCCTCATTCACAATTTTTTTTGCACTTGGCAGCTGTTTTATTTGGGGAGCGAGGGGGACTCCCTTCCTTGGGGTAACTGGGTATTTGTATGTGTGTGTATGTAATACGTGTGCGTATGTCTTAACTGCCATGTCTGCCCTCTCCGTTGAAGAGATGGTGGAGAGGTTGGGTGGAGTGTCTTCTTAAGTCTTTCTCTAAGCAGCACAAAAGGCCAAGAACCAGCCATCAGGGGCATCTCGTCCATGCAACCAAACCATGTGTATTTTTTATTTCAAAATAAAAATTGCCTCTGAAGCCAATGTGTTTGCCTCTTCCTTGGCAGCCAGAACTCGCCTCCCATCTGATTTGTGACATAAGTCTAGTAAATACAGAGACTACATAAAGATTTCCAACCTTTGGCTAAACTCACATGGTGTAACCTTGACACTTCGTTGGTCTCCTGAACTCTGGATAATACAGACTGTACCAAAACAACATCAAAATTGGCGCTTACAGTAAACACATCCCAGATGTTTAGGATCCACATCCAAGAAAAAAGGGTTGCGCAGCTAATAGATGGCGGCAGAAACAGCTGTAAATGCAGAACTCAAAATGAGACAGTGGTTAGCCCTACATTCATTTTTCAGTGCCTTCAAGAAGTTGGCGTGGAGGTCTACCACTGGACTGCAGAGTAAAAAACTCCAGTGTGGCAGACACTCATGACCAGAGATGTTTAATTTTTTGCATTCTTATAGTTCTGCTTTTACACTGTTGTTCTATAGTTGTTTTAAGGATCTAGTTTTGGGATGTTCCTGTTGGTTTTAAAAAACATAAATTGTTGCAGCAGATTCTGACAAAAAATTCTAGCAAGTATTTAACAGTTCAGAGTATGTGAGGGTTTTAAGTATTTTTTAAAAAACACAGGTTTGGTTTGGATGGGATTATCTAATTTGACATTGGTTCTATTGGGGGTACTCATTCTATTTGCATTAGAAGACCTTTGGCTGATGCTCTTGCGAATTTGACTATTGGCTTCTTTGACTTCCCCCCAAAGGAGACAATGGAGTCAAGTAGGATGGCCGGAGGCACATTGTTCATGACCCCGCAGAACTGGACTTCTAGGTCCAATTCACTTGAAACTTGGGAGATCTTTAGTGGACAGGCAGCACTAGGTCCCCTGCAAGTTGTCATGTGGTTGAGAAACGGACACTCCTGCACCACCACCACCACTACAGGGAATAGTAGATCCTAAAAAATTCTGGAATCCTAACCCCCACCAAAATCTCAACCCTGAAAATGGTATCAAGAAACCAAAATACTTCCAAAACACCCCTTCAGGTTTGAGACATAAGTATGATTTGGAGAGGCTCACAGCACCAAACTGGGGCATTCTTCACGGATAATTTGTCTTTTCCTCTGCCTAGTCTGAACTCTTCCCAGATCCCCTTCTATTGTAGCCAAAAAAGCCTGAGACTCATCCCTCAACTCTTGCTTTGAGGACATCTTTTTAAAAAAAAATTTTTTTTTTATTTTTAATTTCTAACATAAAAACTACAAAAAACTACAGAAATATATAGGGAAAAAAGGGGACTGGGGAAAAGGGAAGAGCAACATATAAACAGAAAACACACACTACGTCTACATGTCTTGTATTCCCTTCATGCTGCAATTTTTCTTTAAAGTTAACTTTCTAACATGCTATCAGATTGGTAGATCTTATAAAATACAGACTACATTCAGGATCAGGTCTTCTCCCCCCCACCCCCTGCGTCTCGGTCTCAGTTCTCTCTGCGCAGCTACAATAGCTGCGCTCGTTCCCTCCTCCCCCCACCACTCTCCCCTTCAGACTTTGGACTTTCTTCTTGCTGAAACTCCTGATGGTTAGACAAAAAGTCTCTCAGCTGTACTTCCGATATTATCTTGTAGGTTTGATCCTTGTATCTGAACCAGATGCCTTCCAGAAACAACCATTTGTATTTTACATCACATTTCCTCAGGAAAGCCGCAAGTCTTTTATACTTAAATCTTCTTTTACGAGCCAAAAATGGAACATCCTTCAATATCTTAACCTTATTGCCCAGATAGTCCAAGTCCACATTATACGAATTATATATTGCTTTGAGGACATCATAAGGTGTGTGAGGCTGCTTAATGCCCCCCTCCTTCCCAAATCCTAAGTTGTAATTCTGGCTCCCGCCCCCCTACCAAGACAAGCCATGATCTGGAGGGATTTAAAGGAAAACAGAAATGGTTTCTGCGGCGGCTTGCGTGAAGCAGCTATGAGAAAACCCTGCTCCTCTTGCTGGGTGATGTGATTGAAAACTGGCTGAGAGCTGATTTCCCCCCCCGGAAAAGGATTGTTACCAGCCTTGTTTCCTAGCTGGTGGCAGAAACCACCCACACTATCACTAAATGAGCACACTGGCCCCACAATTTTGAAACACACAGACTTTATTGGAAAAAAAAGAGAAAAGAAACCTTACACCACCTGGAATGGAACAGAAGCATTCCCTGAAGCCGTTAGGAAGGAAGAGAGAAGGAAGCGTGGCGTGGCAATTATTAGGAAGTTAACAGTTACAATATACCCAAGATATGCAGATACTCCCAGGAAGACAACTGCAGTCAGCCGCACATGACACTCCATGGGATGCAAAGGTTACGCACTTGCTGAGATGTGGCCTTTGGACAGATGAGCAGGTGCAAGACAGGGATGGAGCCAATAAGGCGGGAGGAAAACCCCCACTGCTCCCACCCTCCAGCTTCTCAACGCAAGGAGCTTAGCACCGCTTTACCACTCCCTAACCAGCTCTCCCGTGTCCCAGCAGCACCCTGCACGGGCACTAGCGTGTAAACATGGTGGGGAAGGGGCGGGGCGGGGCGGGGCAAAGGTTCACATAGTCCTGTGGGGGGGGGGAGAATAAGGGGGAGACGGCAAAGAATGGCCACAAACCGCTAAAGCGTTGATGGAGCATGAGTGCCACACAGACAGGAGGGGCTGGGTGAGATCTCTATGATAAGCAGTCCTTCCGTTCTGTACAGGGAAGGGGAGGGGCGACAGTCGCTCTTCCTATTTGGCAGTCATCATCTGTACAAACTCTGCAGGACCAAAGAAACAGGAAGGGGAAGGAAATCAGGAAATTCAAAGGCAGGACAACCCCAGTTAAAGCCCCATCTCTGCAACACTAGTCATGAAGTAGCCCTTGTTTAGACAAGCACTGATCGCAGGAAGACATGAGCCCTGGAGTCCTCAGAACCTCCATTTTGTTAAAATACATGCACGTTCCTAGTCCTCATTGTTTGAGAGTGATCTACAAAATAACGTGGGCAATTTCTTGCTAACAGAATTTGCATAAAAATATGGGGGGTTCACAGATCCGCCACCTCCGCAGGCTTCAAGAAGCTGCGACAGTCCACCACCACAGATTCCCAGCTCCCAAAGGGCCTCTACCCTACCCTTACCTTCGTAATTGACTTGTCCATCCCCATCTATGTCAGCTTCTCGGATCATCTCATCAACTTCCTCATCCGTCAGCTTCTCACCCAGGTTGGTCATGACATGACGCAGCTCTGCAGCGCTGATATAGCCATTGCCATCCTTTAGGGCAGACGAAAGAACTGGTAGGTTAGAGGAAGAGGGATCCCTTAGCTCAAAGGACAAGAAGCACTCAATACTTGTACCATCAGACCAGCAGTCCGTCTAGCTTGATGTGATGTACTGTGACTGGCAAGTCTCTAAACATCTGCTATTCCTTTTAACTGGAGATAAAAAGAGACTGAACCTGGGATCTCCCGCACTCAAGGCAGATACTCTACCATGTAAAGTCATAGACAGTCAGTCAGTGAGAACAGCCAAGCATCTTATTACTTACAGTACCCTTGAGAACATGTCTTTTATAGGTCTCACACAGCAAGCTGGTTCCTATAACTGCATGAGCAAAAGAAAATCAGGGCAGGGGGCGGGGAGTGAGCCTTCCCTCACCCTGCCCACAGAAGCCCTCTGCAACTACAAAACGGCACCCCCAAGGGCTGCAAGGCTTCTGAAGACAAAAAGTAATTCATGGGAGCAGGAACTGCAGTGTGAGTGTGTGTGTGTGTGGGGGGGGTGTAATTGGGAAAAATCACCACCTTACCCTTGCACCAAAGGACAGGGAAGGCACCCATCACAAGTACCCTCTGCTCAAGCAACCAGAGGACCAAACTCAAGAGGTTGATGGGCTTGGATTTACACCAAGCCTCAGCAAAAATACAGAAGCAGAAGATGGAGCTATTCTATCAAGTTTTAACAAGGTCAGACAAAGTTGTAGAACCTTTTAAGTGGAGAATCAAATTCATTTGCCTCAAAGTAATGAGCAGCCTTAAAATCTCCTGCCTTCAGAGGTGCCTGAGAAATTCCTCCCAAGTTGCAGTGTGTGTTTTTCACAAAATGAGGCACCCCTACCTTGTCAAAGACCCGGAAGGCCTCGCGGATCTCTTCCTCACTGTCTGTGTCCTTCATTTTCCGGGCCATCATAGTCAGGAATTCTGGGAAGTCAATAGTGCCATTCCCTGGGGGAAAGGAGAGCTCTTTAGTGTAGTTCCCAAATCATACACTGAGCCCACTCACAAAGCAACAGAGAGATCTTGCCAGTCTGCCTGCTATTTAACAGGAGAAGCACTTCTCGAGACAATAGCAATGACTCAAATTAACTTCTGTTCTTCACAGCACTGGAAGAGAGCACCCCAGGAAGGGCCACTGAAGCAACCCACAGAAGTGACTTTGGCTGAATGGCACTACTCTCTTTAGGGTATCCAAACCGTTCAGAGATGTGGTGAAGGCAGGTTACCATACAACAGCCTGCTGCCCCACAGCTGATACCAAAGCTAATGGAGATCACCCTGATAAAATGATAAAACAGGAGCACAGGGGCAGGAGGAATCAGTCCGTGAACTGTCCGCAGAACTTTTAGTAACCCTTGCAACCCAAGCAAGGTTCTCCTCCTGCTGGATCCTGATTGAAGAGGAGCGGTCTGATTCTGGACGAGAGACTACACTGCTGCCCTGGCTTCAACAACTACAGAGAGGAAACTCTGACCTTGCTTTCAATTGTAAGCTCACTGCTTTGGGAAGACTGGGAGTTACCAAATGCCCTCCCATTCTTGCTCATCTGTGGCTTAGGTTAAAGATTCCAAGCCCTGGAGCCAAATCCATCTGTTTACATGCAATGACTGTTACTTCCCCAGGACACTTTAATAGGTTGGGCCCACCAACATAAAATGCATCGGATGTTCTGTTACCCAAATTCACCCAGGAAACAAGTCAGTCTTGCCAAATCCAGGATCTCAAGTCACCATCCTGTCACCTCTTACCCTAAAAAAGGGCAAGGGGCCCTAAAAAAGCCCCTCGCCCAAACACCCCAGGAACTGCCCTGCTCACCATCAGCATCCACTTCATTGATCATGTCTTGTAATTCAGCCTCTGTGGGGTTCTGCCCCAGGGAGCGCATGACAGTGCCAAGCTCCTTGGTGGTGATAGTGCCATCACCATCCTTGTCGAAGAGGGAGAAGGCCTCCTTGAATTCTGAGCGGCAAGAGGAGACAACAGAGGAGAACTGGTTATCCCTGGGACATTCCTCCACCACGCCCGTCCAGTTAGTATAAGCTGCCCTTCCACATAACCCCTGGAAGTTCCCAGGCCCCAATTTAAAAGCATTTTAAGGACACAACCACCATCTTAGTGGTGCCTTAGGGGGCAATCCCCTCTGTTCTATGCAGAATATTTCAGTCTTGGCAGTCTTTGAGACGCTGCAAAACTAACAGGAGGGTAGGCAATACTGATAATATGAACCAGGGGAAAGGACTGATTGGTGAAGGCAGGCTTATTGCATTCAGAAGCATGTCTAATCAATTATAGTGTCCTTCACCCGCAAATTATTATAGAGCTGTATCACAAGAAATAATAATAATATTTGATTTATATACTGCCCTTCAGGACGACTTAACATCCACTCAGAGCCGTTTACAAATTATGCTATTATTATCCCCACAACAACAATCACCCTGTGACGTGGGTGGGGCTGAGAGAGCTCTGAGAGAGCTGTGACTGACCCAAGGTCACGCAGCTGGCTTCATGTGGCGGAGTGGGGAATCAAAGCTGGTTCTCCAGATTAGAGTCCTGTGCTCTTAACCACTACACCAAAATAGCTCAGAGAGATGCCTTGATAGGGACAGGGACTATAGATGTCACTGGGTACTGTCTGCTGATGTAGATATGCTCCTACTAGGGAGTTGCCATGTTGCTAAACATGCCAGGTCAACTAGTTACACTTTGTTTCAGAAAGATTTCCACCCTGTCCTTGGCTTTATGTTTGTTTCAAATGTTCTCATAACTTTCCCTTTTGTATCTGCTCATTGAATGTCCAGTTGATCATTCTTGTACTTTAATCAGTGGAAGTCCTAGCTGTCGATTATACTGTATTTCCCTTGCACTGTGTAACCTGCTATGGGTCTCAGTGAGAAAGGTGGACTAAAACAAAATTATACTAGACAATGTGGTACACATGAAACTATTTTATACTGCATCAGACCGTATTGACTACTGTGACTGGCATACTGATCCTTTGAACTGGCCTTGCCAGGGATTGTCTGTATACAAAGCAGATGTTCTATCACTGAGCCACGGTCCCTCCCCTCTTTCACGTACTATGGAACAGTGCCGTACTCATGTCCCTTTCAAGAGAAGACAGTATTGTCTAGCAGTTAGACTGCTGGGGATTGGAAGACATGGGTTCATATCCTTGCTTGAACTATGAAACTTACTTGACTCAGACGTTTTCTCAGCAGTATATAAATCCACGGAGCAAACTGGAAAAAGCCAGTGCAACCCCACAGGTTCTAAATCCTATTTCAACAGCATAGGGACATATATTTCCATGTTATGGAGAAAGGGACCTGACACTGAGGGCAAGAGCACACGCGCACACACACAGCTTCGGTCAGGATCTTCAAAATGGGCTTTAAATCAAGACTTGCAGTTTTGATGCCAGCCCATTTGTCTCCCCCACTCTTTAGATTCTGACTGATTCTGCCATCATTTCTATCCCCAGGAGACAATGGAAATTCTCACCTGCAATCTGCTCCTCTGTCAGCTGGTCAGCCTGCAGGGAAAAGGAGGACAGCAAGAAAAGGAGGGTTACAGCTGCAGCCTCTCCAACTTCCTGGCACACACAGTCGGTATCTTCAGACACCCAGTTGTTTCCACAGGTCACCAAACCCTCTCTCAGTAACACTGACATCACCCATCCCAAGATCCCATGCCAATAACCTCCTTTATTTGCCTTAGCATTGTGCTATTTATATCCACAACGTTTTATAATTTAATAGTTCTCTGCCCCAAGAACTCTACAAAATAAATTGTGGCATTGGTAGGAAGCTACACAGAAAAGGCAATGCAGAAGATAGGGTCCCTAGAAACCCGTTTTGCCAGCTTCCCCATTAATGGGTAGTTGTCATCATCAACACCCACCACCTACACTATACACCCCCTTTGAATGCTCTTTTGTCAATGCACACAAGGACTTCCTAGTTTTCTCCCAAAGACTTTTCTCTTCCCCACTTACCTGTACCTTTCCTTCTATTGCCACATAACAGAAGGGCAGAAAAAAACAGCCCCTGACCCCCACCCTCTCCCATATTTTAATCTTCTGCTCCCTAAGAGGGCCTATACACAGATGCCTCTATTATTTCACTCCCCTCTACACTCTAAATTATCAGTTTCAAACGATGCACCCCTCATCTCCAAGACCGGCCTGCTGGCTTATACCATACTCCATTACCCACAACAATGTCTGAGCCGGCACCGAATGGAGGGTGGGGGACAGACATATAAATAAAGTCTTAAGCAGAATCCCCAGTCACATAATTTCCACCCAGGCCCCATATACACAGCCCATAAGGGTAACATCCGCCACCGCAACACAGACCCCTTTCCTCTCTTCGCAGCTTTCTTTTCTCATGGCCCAAGTTTTCTTACACCCTCCCCACAAGACTAACCGAGGTGTTTGTCATCTTCCTGCTCTAACACAACTGCACCCCAATTTGTGCCCCCTTCCTCAACCACTTTTGTAGAGAATCCTCCCTTCCATTTCAACCTCCAGATCTCCCACTTCCTCACCCTTCCTCCTCCTGTTTTTAATAACAATAACACCAACTGCACTTATATACCACTCTTCTAGACAGATTAGAGCTCTCTCAGAGAGGTGAACACAGTCAGTGTTATTATTATCCCTTCCATACAGCTGAGAAGCTGGGGCTGAGAGGAGGGGCTGACCCAAGGCCAGGGTCATAGATTTTCCTCCTGGCACCCAATTTTTATCAGCTCTGCTTTCTGGCCCAAGTCCTTCTCCCCACTTGCATGGCAATTTGAGGTTTCCCTCCCACTTCATAACTCCCCCACTTGGAGCCATTTCCCATCCACGCTGTGTAGCTCCTGGAGGGCGGGGGGGGGGAGGCGTCTTAAGCTCTGGTTCCACCCCACCCCCCGCTTTTATCATGAGCCTCCCAATTCCAGACCTCCCCTCCTCCCTTTCAGGAAGGCTTGAAGCTCCCCCAGCCCCTCTTCATCACCAGCTCCCCCCTTTTCAAGGCTCCCCATTCCAATCCCCCACTTATATGAGGACTTCTTCCACCCTCTTTCTCCCATCTTTATCCCTTCAGGGAAAGATCCAAGGGGGCTCCTTAGCCCCTCCCACTTTTGCATCTTCCCCAGCACATCCATCCTATAAGACCCCTTGTTTTGGGAACCGCCTCCCCACAGATGCCCCCAATGGGGCAGAGGGGAATGCAGCCCCCTCCTCATATCACCCCCCAGGGAGATGGAGGCTTCTGGCCCCCGCCCCATTCAAGACCCCTCCCCCATACCAACTCAACCCTTTCTGGGGGGTGAGGTCCCAACTCTTCCCCTCCCCCCCCCCCGAGTGCTCACCATGGTGACGGGGGGGAGGGGACCTGGTGTTGCGACCTTTCAGCTCTCGGCTGGTGTCCGTCTCCTTCCGCCCCGGGCTGAGTCGCCGCCCCCTCCCCGCTCCTCTCTTGCCCAACGGCAGGAGGCGAACCTTCGTCGCCCTCACGCCCTCGCGCGCGTATCCCTCCGCCCCCGCAAACGAGTCCCGACGCCCGGCCGCAGCATTAAAATGAAATGGGGTGGGGAGGGGGAGCGGCAATCTCCAGGAGCAGCCGTAGTAGCGGGTCGTGGCCGCCGCGCCCTTTAAATAACGTCCGGTTCCGCCCCTTCCTCCCTCACGTGGCTGACCAGCCGCCGCCCCATTGGCCTAGCCTCACCTGCATTGCGTCAGGGGAGGCTGCTTAAAGGGGAAGGCGCGAGAAACGGGGAGGGGAAGCGATGGGCCGACTGAAAAATGGAAGTAGGTTAAGAATATGGAGTGTGGGGAGGAAGGAGCGGAGAGTGAACAAGCTTGTTTGCTTTTTTTTCACATTTAAAGGGGATGTTGGAATTAAAGGGGAAACAGCGGGGGTGCGTGGGGGGAAACGACCCATTAAAGGGGATGATCAGGCGTGAAAATTTAAAGGTAGAATTTTAACTACTCGAAGTGATTTGTATTTAATAAAAGGGAAGAAGAATACAAGGTTCATAGAAGTGTTGCTTGTTATAATACATCTGAAAATAATTCACGTGTTTTAATAGCTACTTCATCCTGATAATTTAGGAGTCTGTTCCGTATGAGGGCAAAGAGGACAGGCCAAGTCACAGGAAGGCACTGAGGCAGAGAGATCTTGGATGTCATTTAGATCACCAAAGGAAAATATAGGTAGCTATATAGGTCACAGAATCATATGGTTGGAAGGGATCTCAAGAATCATCTAGTCCAAGCCCCTGCACAATACAGGAAATTCACAATTACCTCACCACAACACCCCCAGTGACCCCTGCTCCATGTCCAGAAGACAGCAAAAAACCTCCAGGACCACTGGCCTGGAGAAAATTGCTTCCTGACCCCAAAGTGGTGATCAGGCATTACCCCGGGCATGTAAGTCCACACAACTCTTGATCATAAGAGTATTACAACAGACACAAACAGTGTGTTGTTAGTAAGCTAGAAGTCATAAAGGACTTACTTCTGAGTACAATAACCTAGAAGCCCTATTAGAATAAAGGACTTACTTCTGAGTAAAAACAGGTTCATGATTGCATGGTGAATTGTTTGAAGGGTAAGGACCCAGGGATGAAGGCCTTAAAAAGAAGAGTAAGCCACATGCTGGAGCAAAGTACTGAAACCTCAGAAGTACTCAAATTTGGCATCTGTAAGTGTCACTGAGTAGGGTAGTGCATACATACTTGATTGCTTTGCAGAAGAAACAACACTAAAAACAACACACAGCTTCTGCTAGTCATAGAGCAAGGAATTAAACAGGTAGTCCAGTAAATGCCTGTGGAACTTCCTAATGTTTCCCCTATTAATATCCTTATACTTTGACCTACTAATGTTGGTACATCTCCATATGTTAAAAGAACAGAGATTCTCAGGCTGTGCAAATTCTTTCCTGCATCTCAAATTCCACACTGGTGCAGCATGATCATAGAATACACAGAGATTTGGGATCAGCTCTTAATTCAGACATCAATTCAGCCTTCTTCAGAAGTAGCTCTCAAAATAACTCACACCTATTTCTAGTTAGAAATGTCCATCCCCATCCTATTTAGGAGACAGATACTGGGCAGGCAGCCCAATCCAGCTACAATATCAAAACAAAGGGGAAGAAGAAAGCCAGGTGAAGGCCAAAATGTCTGTGTGTTTGTTTTAAAAAGACCACCAGAAGTCAGAAAAGCAAAGATAAAAGTTTATTAAGTTACTCCATGTCACTCTCCAACAGTTTTGGGGAAGAGGGGAATACACACATACAGACAGCAAAACCTATTCCATAAATTTCCAGAACTGGAGGGGCAGCCCGAAAACTGAACAAACACCAAGCTGCTATCATCACTCTCCCTGGGCTGGGGACAAAAATACACACCAAAATCACCAAGGAATTGATCCCCAAATGACCTCCACTGACCTCCCTAACCTCTCTCAATCACACACACACACAAGCACATATCAGCAGGAGTTTTAGCGTGACACATTAGAGAGCCTCTTTCCCCACATACTAGCCATTCAAGGAATGTACAAAACAGAGATGGATGGGGGGAGAAAAGTTCAGACAGAGAGAATGTTGCCAAAGCAATATCCTTTTAAGGTCTCAGTAATGCCCTGTCAAGGATAACAGCCTGAACCCCCTTCTGTTCCCCTCCCCCAGAACAGGAGGTGTTTGAAGCCAAACTAGGCCACATAAGGGAAGCTGAGCAACAGCCCTTCCGAGGGAGCCAAAGTGAACTTCGATAAGCTGAGCTGCTGTTTCAGCTCACGATGTGGAACGGTGCTGAGCTCCACTGTCACTTCTGAGGGCAACAAAGGGTGTGTGAGGGAGACCGTGGAGGGTTGGAGGTCAAAATTGAGCACCACGAGGTAGCGCCTGTTCTGATCCCAGACACGTAGGTAAGCAAACACTCTTGGGTCAGGGGTGCTGACCAGCCAAAAATCACCATGAAGAAGGGAGCGCTCTTTCCCACGCAGCTCGCTCAAGTCCCGGAACAACTTCAAGACTGAAGACTTGTCTCCAGTCTGTGACTGTGGGCAGAGAAATAAGCGGGGGGGGGGGGGGGAGGAGGGGAAAAGAATCGGTCATTCATAAGAAGTATTTCTAGAACATTTCAACAGAGCATGCATTAGGACTAGCAGGAAAGTGCCACGATGAAGCCACCTCAAAGCAGCTAAACAGATCTGGATCTGGTTAGCTCTCAGCTGAGACACTGCCCAAGGTCCATCAAGTATGCCTCCATTAGGGTTACCAGGTCCCCTTACCTTCCTGGCGGAAGACGGAGAACTGGCACTTACTGTTTTGGCTTTCCCATGATGCTCCTTGCACACGCCCTGCACCTGTGCAAAAACATCGCTTCCAGGAAGTGACATCATCGTGCAGGTGCAGTTGGAGGGCGCGCACACTTTGCAGCAGGCCAATTTTGGTGTCAAACTAGTTTGTGGCCAAAACTGGCCGCTGTGAAGCATGCAAGCACTCGGGGCAATGAGATGACGTCACTCCTGACGTCGCACCACCCTGGGAGTGTGCCCGGGAGACCCATTCATGCCCCTCCCCCCAGCCAGGTGAGGGGGGGGGATGTGAAAGCAGGGGATCCCCCACCCGGGGAATGAAATTCCAAGCCCCCATGAGTACCACAGTCAAAAGGTGGGGTATTAATGTAATAAAGAGATTTATACCAGCTGTTGGGCACAAACCAGAAATGGCTCTCCAAGCGCAGGCAGGCAAGGGTCCCCAAGAATGGCATTTGCAAGTACATCATACCCCGTTTGTGAGATTCCAAGAGATACTTGGGCTGACTTCTCTTAGAGGCAGACTACCCAGTCATAACAGATCTCTGGTCAGCATCGTAATTCTGAGGAGCAGAGAGCTGTTCCCGCTTCCCCTCCCCTCCAGTAGTAAAGTCTAGTAAATCCAGCAGGCTACCATAGCCCAGTCACTCACTTTCATGTTTTGAGCAAGTACTAAATGTTTCCAAAGTAACCAAGAAACTTTTTTTAAACAGTGTTAAAACTGAAAGCACTTTTTGCCAACGCTTATGAAGTTTACTTTTAAAGTGTGCCTGCTCTGCCTGCATTTTTCACAAAACCACTCTTCTGGGTGTAAATTTTTGACTGGAAAGAGCCAAACCCAGAGCAACACATCATGCAGAGATGCAACAGGCAGCCTCCCAACCTATGTGGTACATTCCCCTCTCAGCTTACATTGTTCTCCCTCCTCTATTTTTTCTTCACAACAACCCTGTAAGTTGCATTAGGCTGAGAGAGAGGTACTGGCCTAAGGTTACATAGTGAATTTCATGGCAGGGTGGGAATGTTAACCTGGTCTTCCAGATACTCCTCTCCAATTTCAGCAGCTCAGTCATCTCCCTTTCCCCCCCACCCCCGCACAACTCACAGCTCCGACCCTTTCTTACCTGCACAGTGACATTGCTGTCTGCGGCACTCTGCTGTTGCTCTCTTCTACTTAACTGTGGATCTTTGGAGAACCCAAAGTTTACAGAGTTGTCCCACTGCATGCGAACGAGTGTGGACTCTGCAGGCTGGAGAGAAGAAGCCACCAGTTATAGCGTGCAACATGCAAGCACAAACAAAGTTCAAAAATGAACAAACCACAAACACCCCCTGCCCACCTCAGATTAGCACATCATAGTAAGAAAACTCACGCCCTCCCCCCAGACAAAATCTAGGATGTAAATTAAATAACATTTCATCAGTCTGCTATTCAGATTCCATCCCATCCTGTGATGTTTGGGGTATTCCTTACCCAAAAAGTTTGAGATTTTACAATTTCATAAGAAATGGCAGGAAGGAAGAAGACGAGGCTCTTTGAACACGTCCCCAAAATGATGCATTCAAAAGGCAATGCTCCTTCAGCGCTCCTGCCCCAACCTGAGCTTTTGCCAGGGGCAGCTGGCACTCCAATCATAAAGTTTGCAACAACCACAACTGCTTGTGGTTTTGCATTGTTTGTATCGCCAAGGTTTAGGAGGTCAGGACAAAAAAAAACAGGAATCTTCTGAGAAGAACCAGGATTGCATTCAAAGAAAAGAGGAGGGTAACAGAAATAGTAAAGGAGGAAGACTGCAGTTACACTCTTTGGCCATCCTCTATGCCTTTCTTTATTTACACCCTTGTTCTCCTCTCCTCTAGTTTATCCTCACAACAGCCCTGTGAAGTAGGCTAAGCTGAGAGGGTGTGACTAGCCCCAGATCACTCAGCAAGCATCCATGGTGGAGCGGGGAACTGAACCTGGGCCTCCCAGATCCTAGTCTGATACTCTAACCACTACACCGCACCGGTTCTCATCTTTACAAGGAGCCAAAGTTTTCCCGCTGCAATGATGACTAAAATTCCCACCTCCCATGCTGCCTCTGGTTTGTCAAATCATTCAGCATCCTAAAGCTTACCAACGATTATCCCATCTTTTAATTTAATTGATCTAAAACACTGTCTTGTTTTGCTTCTTGGATTTTTAAAAATTATTACAATTTTTTTATTGTATTTTGAGTATTTTTATTTCTATACCGACTTGGGAAGTAGGTGCTGAAAAGAATATATTTTTAAAAATTAAATTTTAAAGTCTGTCTTTACTAAAGAGGGTCCATTAAATGGGTACCCAATCCTGCACATCTCTGGATTGGCCAGCGGTTGGAGGTCAAACTTCTCTGGAAGCCAGCCATGCCATCTGGACTAGAAACAAATGTCCAAACACAAGTTATGGGAGCCAGTTTTGGCTACTTGAATGTATGCCCTGTGCATAGTCAGAGGCACTCTGGTTACATATACTCTAGGGCTATGTCTTGGCGACATTCCAAGAATGAAACAGGGCTTTTGTGTATTTTCTCCCACACCCAACTTGGTTCACTGAAAATTCACTGAGAATTGTGGCTTTCATTTCAGAAGAGCATGTTTGCATTCCTCATGGCCACAGCAAGAAACTCTTAATCTGGAGAGCTGAGTTTGATTCCCCACTCCTCCACTTGAAGCCAGCTGGGTGACCTTGGGTCAGTCACAGCCCTATCAGAGCTGTCTCAGCCTCACCCTCCTCACAGGGTGATTGTTGTGGGGATAATAATAACACACTTTGTAAACTGCTCTGAGTGGCTGTTAAGTTGTCCTAAAGGGTGGTATATAAATAGAATGTTATTATTATATTATTATTTTTTTAAAATGGGGGCACAAAAATGCCGAGCCAGGGCAAAACTACTTCTGTCTGCCTTCCTGGACTGCCCCCAATCCATTTTCTCATCTGCCCCCTTACCTGCCCTGGCAGGTCTCGCAGCCCGATCTCATCACCAAAATCAGTGAAGGGTGTCCCCGGAAGCGTGTAGATGAGCATGTGGTATAGGCGAAGAAGGTGTTCTCCCACAAACCCAAAGTCAGGTCTCCCCACCTGCAAAATGACAGATGCAGAGTTTAAAAACAAAAACAGGAAAGCAGATAAAGATTTCTGCTGGGGCCAGAGTCAGAGGTGGGCAGCGCTGAAGGCCCTCTGCCAGTCCTCAAACCACAGTTACTTGCTGCCACCCCACCCCCAGGCAGTGGCAGTTCTCCTCCTTCCCATCTGCTGCACAGAGTGAAATCTGGAAGAGGCAGCTGTTCCTCTTCTTCAGCAATGGAAATGGGCACAATCCCACCCACCTCACTTCTCATCCCCTGGCCTGTGACTCACGCTCCAGCTGGGCCACTTCTCCCCAGAAGCTTGGATGTAGGTGTCGATCAAGCGGGCCGAGGTGTCGCCATGCTCGTCTTGGCCCAGCCCCAGCAAATACTGGCTGGTTAGCAGGTCCACTGCATCCGTCTCGTTGATCAGGGAGAAAATGCTACGGGGGTCCCATTTGTGCGTTGTTGCGATCAGCACCCTGCAGGATAAGAACACACGGTGGTGGGCTGTTGAACTGCGGCAGGCTTCATGGTGGTAGGCAGTTCTGGAATAAGCCCGGTGACAACCTGACAGACGCAGGAGGGTTGTGTAATTTGGTTGCCTAACTAAGCCTTCTGAGAATCACAGCCATCATTTAAGAGAGCCATTGCTTACGTTGTGTTTACAAGCACAGCAGACAACAGGGCTGTGTTGGGAGCTCTGGGCCTTCCAGGCATGCAGTGGCCATATTCTGATTGCAGCATGCATGGAGCAGGCCAGCCTTCCTCACCCACCATTAGATGGCTCTGGGGAGCTGCTATTTACAGAGCAAACAGCAGTTTCTCAAGGTTGTTTCAATTCATATAAATGATAAGGGGAGGAAGAAGACAAAACCCTTCTGCACACATGCCACAACTAGAATCTAGCCCTTGCAAGGTGGGATACATGGAACCTCTGGTGCAAGTTTAATACAAAATTCTTGTAGTGGGCACAAGGTCTTTGTCACTAGTGAATCATCTCAAAGTCTGTCCAAGAGGCAAAATGTTATGGGATGGGTTCCTACCTGGAATTGTCATCAACTCCATATTTCTCTGTCAGGTTCTTCCACTCAATCAGGAGCTGTGTCTCCTGTGAGGAATCCAGGTTTCAGAAAACACACATCCAACAACACAACCGCCGCCGCCACACCCGATACCCGCTTACAACCTTTAACTCACCCCGCGACCCACACACACCACCACAAGAACCACCACGGAGGTATCGTACCATTACCACCACAAGAAAGACAAGCACATTTTGGTCCTTGTTTGGTACTTGTCCACCACCCCCAAGTCCATAAAAGATCACTGAAGGAACAGAGATGCAGAAGCAAGCCTGTCCCAGGGGCTGGCTCCCCACGTACATTGAGTACATGCTCGATGCTTCCAATCTGGATCCCAGACACGCCTTCCTTCAGCCAAAAGTCTATCGCTGCCTGGAAACAGAGAGAAAAGCAGGACCACACAAGATGTTAGTCCACAACATGCCACCAGGAATTCTCATTCCATTTATACACGGTGATTGCTCCCTACCAGCCACAATGCGACCCTTTGGTTAATTATTTTTATTTATGTTCAAAAGAATACAAACCTGTTATATTGTGGCAAGTCGTGAATTTGGCGAGGTGCCCTTATTGAACTGTTTAGTTATTTTCCCCTGATTCCATAGGGACAAAAGCCTGTGCTGTAGTTTTAGTTTCACTTTCCCTTCTGGTTGTTGGGTGTTTGTTTCTACTCAGCAGAGGCCTGGAAAGGCCCTGGCTTTGTTCCAACAAAACTTTCAGTCCTTCTGGCACGGTGTGCTTATGGAATTATTACAAAACCAGAGTGTTACAAGGAATAGTGCCAGCTCAGAACCAGAGAGCTGCTGATTCAAATCTTGCTCGGCTATGAACCTCACTGTGTGGGCTTGAGCAAGACGATCACAGCTAACCTCGGCTACCCCACAGAGTTATTATGAGGACAGAGGCAGAGCGGGGCGGGGGGGCGGGAATAAGGAAAACATTTATGCCACCATCTGCCTTTTTGGGCGTATGCATATAAGTAAAGAGCATTTAGAATTCTGTTTTCAAATTTAAGAAATAGATTTCTATTTAATACGTTACAGAGATGTTATTTCTTGTTGGGTAGGTTGAGTATACTTCTGGCTATGTTTATGAAGGTATTTACCTCACTTTTCTCCCCAACGTGAACCCAAAGATGCTCAATTTTACTTTAACAACAATCCTGCAAGGCAGGTTAGGTGGGCAGAGCGAAAGACTGGATCCAAAGTCACCCTTCCATAGCAGAATGGGGGTTCGAACCTGGGTCTCTCACATCCTAGTCTGACACTCTAACCACTACACTACACTAGTTCTCCAAGAAGCACACAAGGTTGGCTGCTTTTGGTATACATGAAATATCTGTCCCTGTTCGTAGGACTTTAGCAACCATTGGATACACAGAAATTGAATCAGAAGCTTTTCCTGGTACAGAGTTCTAGAGGTGGGAGTGGGGAAAAAAATTACCTGCCTCATTTCAAAGAGCTGCCATAGCATAGTGGTTAAGAGATTGGGATGCAAATTAGCCATCTGCTGGTTCGAATCCCACTGCTGCCATGAGCACAGCAGGTAGGGCCTTGGGTCAGCCACTCCTCTCAGCCCCAGCTCCCCAGCTGTATTGTGGGGATAAATAATAACACTGATTTTGTTCACCGCTCTGAGTGGGCCCTAATCTGTCTAGAAGAATGGTAGATATGTGCAGTTATATTTCTTTATTTCCATGAAGTGAGCAGCTTCTAAAGGTAGAGGAGATCTTACCTAAATTGTTTTCCTCCTGCTCAAAGCCTCCCTCCCCCTTCACTCACCTTCATTTTGTCCTGGAAGTTACTGCTCGTAAAGATCTCTGGACTGAACCAAGGGGATTGGCTTTTATAGTTGGGTGTCAGGTCCAAGATTACTTTGAGGCCTGAAAAGAGGTGAAGCGCACCCAGTGTCAGAATGCTGGCTCCTGGAAGTGCTGCTTTGTGGCAGCTGTCATAATAAGGAGCCTCCCTCCACCCCATGCTACCTAGCACTAGATCCTTACTCTTTTTCTTTGCAGCCTGAAGAACTTCCTGGAACTCTGCCGCTGTGCCAAATTTGGCATCAATGGCTTGAAGGTTCGTCCCAGCCAGGTCATCTTTGAGGTTGACGTGGAGTGGCCCGATCACCAACCCTTTCACCTTGAGAGAGTTTAAATAATCCATCCGCTGCTTCAGACCTGCAGGGCAAGACACAGAAAATAAGCGGTTATGACAGGTTGTGCTTGTATGTTGATTCCAAAGGGTAGAAAGGAGGCCTAGAATCTGGGACAGCTGAACCAAAATCCTAACTGCTGCCAGTAACTGATTATGTAGCCTCGTCCTTATCTTTAACAGTGGAGTGCATAACAGCTTAGCTTGCCAGGTTATTGTGCAAGAGAACACAATAAAGACTGTAAATTAGAAGTGCTGCTTGAATGATAAGGTGAGTGATTCAGTGTCTTTCTCTTCTAAATCAGGCCAAATCTGTTTGCTCAGTAGTAGTACACAGCATGAAGTCAGCAAATCAGGGATATCCACAAGCAGTAATTATGAAAAAGCCATCTTTGGGTTTAAGAGTTTTTAATACGTCATAGCAGGTACTATCTTCCCTGCTTTCCCACATCAGAAGTATTCCCTTCTCTTCAACACAGGAGGAATGCTTCTTCTAATATCATGTCCCCTCATGTAACAGAAATCACTATCTAAGAAGAGTCATTCCTTCTTTCTGTCATATAAGAAGGGATGCTTCTTCCAGTATAATGCTTGCTGTGATGCATGACGGCATTATTTAAAAAGAAGCATTCTATCCTTTTTTGAGAGGATAATGCCTCTTTTTAGAGACATGGGTCCAATTCAGCTAGAAGAAAGGGTGTAAGCACTTTAGTAAATAAAGCACACATGTATTACAACAGACACCATCCTAGAAGAGGCATTTCTTCTTGTAGGAAGAAGGGGAGGGTGCCTCTAAGATGGTGCTTGTTGTGTGAATTTAGCAAGTGCACTTCACAATATCAAATTATTAGTAGGCATACAATTCCAACAACCTGCACCTCACACTTCTCCAGACCTTGGAACTCCTCATGTTCAAACCTCACTACTGACATGCTTAACAAGCCTCCATTTTCTAGCATCTGAACCACGCATACCCACCATCTGCAAATAATAATGCTGCCCTACCTTATAGGGTTGTTGTGATGCATGGTCATATGGAGTCATTCAAAATAGACTTGATATTATGAACAGCAGCTCAATTATTATCCGGAGCTAGGTGGAGCACGCACATTACTCCCATTCTGCAGTCACTCCATTGGCTCCCCATCAGTTACGAATACAAAGCCCTTCAGGGTCTTGGTCTCTCATATCTATGAGATTGCCTCTCTCCCTATGCTCTGCCATGACAGTTTTGGTCATCTGAACAGTGCTTTCTGCAGGTGCTACCCTGGGCAAAATCAGCAGCTGCATTCTCTGTGGTGCACCCCCCCGTATGGAATGAGGATGAGGTCAGGAAAGCTAGTATGCTCCTACTAGGTAATTTTTTCATCATTTAACATGTAATGTTTACATTGCTTACGCTTCATTTCAATATCGGTTAGTTCTGGATCAGATTCCGCTTGCTCATGCTTTGTTTAAGCACTGTTTTAGCTGGGTATCAAATTCCTGCCTGTTTTCAAATTTCCTGCTTACCAGTGCCCTATTGAATGTCACAGCAGTAGACCATATTGACTTATGCTATGTAGTTCACCTGGAGTCTCAGAGAGGAAGGTGGGCTATAAATAACGTAAATAAATAAGAAGCAACCCAAGACTTGGCTCAGGGCTCCCCAACTTTTAAAGTCTGCAGGCACCTTTGGAATTCTGACTCAGGGTGGTGGGCGCAACCACAAAATGGCTGCAGAAAACGGTGCCAACCACAAAATGTTATGGAGTAAGGTTATATATGACTTTAATAGTAACTTTTCAACATTTCAGGCAGAAGCTCTGCTTAATCTGTATAGCCAATCAGAAGCCCCGCTGGGCAAAAGTCCACCCTGGCTCTGCCCACTTTCTAAAAACACTTAGCTGGCACTAGGGCACCCATGGGCACCACACTGGGGAACTCTGGCTTAGATCATTAGCCTCACTTGTGTTTGCACCCCTCTTCGTCCACTGTGGAGGCTGTCCTGTGCTGTGCCTTGCTTTTCTCCAGCGCTAGCAGCCTTTTGGCTCATTGAAAGACCCTGGGGGGTTGTACAAGCAGAAGCTCCTACTGCAAAGGAAGGGGTCTGCAGCAGAGATCTGCCTTGGCAACTGAGGGCAAGAAATGCTAAATATCCAAGCCCACGTTTCTAGCCCTTAAAGCTGCATAAACTGCTGCTATGTCTTTGTGAACTTTTATCTATTTACACTATGGCATTCCTTATGGAAAAGTTCTTGATACTGACTGAACTGATCTCACACTGGATAATCTGCCTTGAGACTCAGAGAAAGGCGGACTATACATGACATAAGCAAACAAACAGATTTGAAACTTGGATCACAATATTTCAGAATAAAGAACAAGCGGGCTGCACAGGACAAAAGCACATTATTTTAGTCCCACTTCTCATTTTAGTGCCCCCCCCTTCTGGGTTTGGTGAGGTTTTAAGCTTCCTGTTCTAACTTCCAAGAGTCCAGGGACTTAACAGCCCATGGAAAACCTATGATGGTCTTCACAATTTCAAGAAATTCACTCTGCTTCATGCCCTGTTCTTAGAAACCCTCCCAAGATTCTTGGTTTCTGAGCCTAAATCTAGCCATGATAAATGCTTGGTCAGGACACTGTTCCACGGGAGAGGATGTGAACAAGCAGCAGAGCACACAAAGTCAGCCCTTTTGGCCTCCTCACCATGTGGGGGATTGAGAAAGAATGTGGCGGGGGGGGGGGGGAAAGGGACAGATAGATCTGACTATGAGAGAGGAAGGAACGGAAACTTTTACCCAGCAGCCTCCGAGCTGAGTCAGCTTTCTGCTGACGTCAGGGACTGATGAAACAAAGGCCAGCCCTTGCACTGAGAAGGAAGAGAGAAAGCTGGATAGAACCGGCTGGATGCCTGGCATGGGGAAATCTGGCTGGCAAGGACTGCTGCCAATGACTAGGTAGCATTTCCTTTGCACCATGCAGAGTGTGGGGGGGGGAGGCAGCTGCTAATCACATGCGCTCAAAGCACTGCTGAGTATAGAGGAAATATAGCCAAGGATGGGGGTGCTCTTGATCTGACCCAGAGAGGCCACATTATACCCACGACCCCTTCCTTTCTGCCTAATTTATCAAAACACAATGAACTTGGCCAGCTCTCCGAGGGTTTACATTTAAAAAGAGGGGTGGGTGGGTGGGAATTGAGTGGGTTAAGGAAGCAAGATCTTCAAGGCAGCTAATCAAGTTTCAGTTAAAGCTGAGCAGTTACTTCTCAGATACAGCCTTTGACCAGCGTGTGTGCATGTGGATCTCCCGTGATACACACCACCAGTTCAAGGCAAAGGGCATGGCGGCAGGGGAGATTCTTGAGCTACATTCAGAGTTGCGAGTAATGGATGGGAGGGAGCAATTACTCCGGGTTAATTAATTAACCCAAAAGAAAAGGGTGGATGCATTATACCCATCCGGAATTTATTACCACTTCGGGGAATGATGATGAGAAAAAGGGATCGTGTTAGGAAGAAATCAGAAATCTCATTGCCAGTTCAGGGAAGGCTGGTTGAGCGTAGTTGTTAACCCCAGAGACAAGATCCGGGACCAGTGACCCTCTCAAAGAAGCAAGCCTGCTGGGCTGTGTCACCAGCTCACCCATCCCTCCCTCTGCCTCCCGCTCAGGGCGCTCACCTAGTAGATCCCCCTCGCCATCTGCGTTGGAGTCTTGGAAGCTTTCCACCGACTGGATGCGATAGATGCCCCCTTTCTGCCACCACTTCTGCTGGGGCAGTTCCTTGCAGCGGGGGGCTTGGACGATGATGACGATGGCGCCCGCCAGCATGCCCAGCCACCCCAGCCAGAAGAGGATCAGGAGCACCCAGCGGGTGCGCACCCAGCCGGGGGTGCCCGCCACCTGCAGCAGCTCTTCCTTGGACAGGCCCGTGAACTTGGCCACCAACTCCCCCTCTTCCTCCTCCTCGGCCACCTTCACCTTCACCACCCCGTTCTTCTCGCCCATGCTGCCTGGGGAGCTGGCCAGGGCAGAGTTTATGGGCTGTTTCTCGGTGTCCAAGTCGCTCAGCTCAACATCTTTCAGGTCCAGTTCTGTGTCCTGCGTTACGCCCGGGGAACTCATGAGGCCACCTGGGAGAGAGAGGCGCAGGATGTTACCCAAAGTCTGAGAAGGAAGGGGGCAGCCCATGTATCCAGTGTTCCTTCCCTCTGGGCCCGCTTCCCAGGGCTCAGTTTGAAAGCATTTCTCGAGGCTAGTTCAGAACATGTTGAAGCCATCTTTCCCTGGCTACTGAGTAAGCACAAGCAGGCTCAAAAATCTGAAGTCAAGATGTTCAAAGAGCCATGATGTGGGTCCCAGATCTCAGTGGGTTAAGAGCCCACTCCAAAGAAGCCATTTTCTCCAGGGGAACTGATCTCCATAGTCTGGAGATTCCAGGAGATCTCCAGTCTACACCTAAAGGTTGGCAACCCAACCAGAACCTTTCATTGTAAAGCCAAATGTTTTAATCCACAGGGCACAGCCGCTCATTTTTGTAACACCTGAACCAAGAGCTACTGACCTGGATACAAAACTTCCCCGAAAATTGTAAGAAGCTTTTACCCAACTTGCTTACAGGATCACCCCATCTTTGTAAGCCAAATGCCAATTCTGGCCCCTTATCATA
Source organism: Eublepharis macularius (assembly GCF_028583425.1). Lineage (NCBI taxonomy): Eukaryota > Metazoa > Chordata > Lepidosauria > Squamata > Eublepharidae > Eublepharis > Eublepharis macularius. The sequence goes on along the minus strand of NC_072790.1, from coordinate 233,434,954 downwards.
AAAAGCCACCAAGCCCACACCACCAATTATTATACTACTTTGCGAGAATCCCCACATTCTCAATTTACACGTTACCCAAAACCAGCTTTCAATACGGAAGATGGGTAGAACTGGGCACGTGTATTAACTAGGTCGTTTTACCTAGTTAATACACCGCCCATTCCCAAGGGTCACAAGTCCACCCACATCAAGCCCTGCAACCCCTTACCCTCTTTTCTTTACACTCTTCGGTGCGAGTTGAGCAAAAGGGCAGTAGTATGCTCAGAACGTATACAGTGCGTGTGAAAGAGGAGGCGGGGGGTCCCACGTGTATTCACAGCGCCGTGCTGTCTTCAGCCAGTACCGAGTACGTTCCGGCTCTGCGCTCCTTTCGCTTCTATTCACTTGTAATCCGGTTCGATCCGATTTGACCAGAGCTCGCCGGCCGGCAGCTCATGTAGGGCAGCTTGCTCCGCCCCGCTCCGCCCCTCCGGCTCCCTTCAGTTCCCGGCTTAAGGTGGAATGGAACAAATTACCTCGCGTCACCCTGCCGGGTGCTGAATTTGTTTGCTCGACCGGACCAAAAATCCATCTAGTTTCCTGTCTGCAATAGCCAGAGTGCTTCTTTCCACCCTATCCCTGGGAAGCCGAGGATAGCCCTCCCTTGCTTGTCCCCAAAATCTGGTATTGGCGGTAGACCACCTCTGCACATGGAGGTTCTATGTTTTCCAGTTGATGAGAACTCCTAAGAACTGATGTATTGGATCAGCCATCTGCGTCTACCAGCAAACATCCTGGAACACCGGAAAACTCATAAACATGCCAAAAGGTGCTAACAACCGCACTTATGTACCACTCTTCTAGACAGATTAGTGCCAGACTCAGAGCAGTTAACAAATTCAGTGTTATATTACTATAATCCCCACAACACAACTGGGGCTGAGAGGAGTGGCTGGCTCAAGATGCAAATCAGCAGACTGCCCATTCACAGCCCAACCACTTAACCACTTTTCAACAGCAGCTCACTCTTTCTCTGCTGTTCCATTCCCCATTGTCTAGTGGTCAGAGGTAGACTGCCTCTGGACATTGAGGCTGCATAGCAGTTGACAGACCTGCGTATTTATTTGCCTGTTCCTTTTCTAAAGCTGTCTAAGAAAGTAGTTACACCATCCCTTCTTGTGGGCAGCGAATCCCATAAGTTATGAAATACTCCACACATCCCCAAAATTCTGCTGCTATGGATAGAGACATTTTTGATGCCAGAGGCAGAAAATCCAAATGGCAATATCAGGGGACATGGTCCAGAGCTTTGCTTTCTGATCTCCACTGGTTAGCATGCATCCTAAGAGGAAATGACGACTCTTATCTTGATGATTGTACTGTTACGTTGTTCAGCATACAAATGGTTGGGCAGCAAAATTTTAATTTACCTAGTGTGCACACACGTACACACACGCATGCACACACCCGCAAAATTAGGCCAGGCCAGCCACCCTGGTGAAAGTGGAAATGATGCCTCTCTTTTCTCACCATGTGTGAGTTTATTATTTATCGCTCATTTAGTATTTATTTTTATTTATATATTGAAAGCATTTATACGCCACCTTTCCACCCAAATAGGGTCCCCAAGGTGGTATTTATTTATGTAAAAGTTTATAATTTATAATATAATTTATTACAATTATTTTTATTCTCTTTCCCAAAGAGAATTTTTCCTTGAAGTGGCTTACAATTCAGAAGCTGCATTAGGGAAAATTAAGAACAAGGAATAAAATTACGTTAAGATGCATCTGAACATCCAGCATCAAAAAAGCCTAACAGACCAAAATTGAATGCAAAAATCCAGGTACGAGGTATGATATGCCACGAATGAAGACACTTGACAGAACTCTTGGGGGGGGGGGTTAGAATATTCAATGAACACGTTAATACATGAAGCTGCCGTATAATAAATCAGACCTGCAGTCTTTCAAGGTCAGCCTTGTCTACTTAGACTAAGTTAAGAAGTTCCAAGTTGGGAAATTCCTAGTGATTTGGGGGTGGAGCCTGGTTTGGGGAGGGGAGGCACCACAGCAGGGTTTAGTGCTATACCATTCACATCCCTCCCCCCAAAGCAGCCATTTTCTTCAGGGGAACTGATCTCTGTAGTCTGAAGATCAGTGATTCCAGGAGATCTCTAGGTCCCGGATGGGGCCTGGAGATCTCCGAGAATTACCACTGATCTCCAGTCAACATTGATCAGTTCCCCTGGAGAAAAAGGATGCTTTGGAGAATGGACTCTGTGGCATCTACACCTGGATGAGCTCCCTCCCCTTACGAAACTCTGCCCTCCCCTGCCTCCAGCTCCAAATCTCCATGAATTTCCCAACCTGGAGCGGGCAACCCTATCAACCCTCGCACAGGTTCCATCATTTCCCTCTCCCCACTTACCCTAACTATATTTTGCTTTTAATTAAAACATCTCGGATTCATTTGGCCTTCCTTACAAATAAGAAGCTCTGCCCCTTGATCTTTTCTCTTGCTTCTTTTCTTATCCAGTTTCAGGTCCCTGAGAGAGCTGTTATCAGAAAGGTGAGGGTTGCCCCCGCCCCCTGTAGGGAGATCAAAGAGAACAGACATCCGTCTTGGACAATGATAAGAAGCAGTGGATTGTTCAGGACCTTAAATCAGTCCCTTTCATGTTCAAACAATGCAGCTTTGATGGGGAGGGAGATGGAATTGTGTATGGTGCCTAAAGAATGTTGGATGGGAGCCTCATGCAGTAAAACCCGGAATGGAATCCATCTTGGAATGATGCCATCTGCTCTACCACCTCCATTTTGTTTCAGGCGGAGCGACGTATTGGTCTGCGGTAGAAGAACGAGATTCAGGTCCAGTAGCACCTTAACCAACTAGATTTCCAGAATAGGAGCTTTCAAGAGTCAGAACTCCCTTTGGACCCAAATCTTGCTCCTTTTTGTTGTCTCTATAAATCTAATTTTGGAGGAGGAAATCCAAAATTCGGGAGGAAATCCAAAATTCAAAATCCTGCTCAGCCATGATCAAAGCCCTGAGGGGTTGCTTTGATGGACTTAGGTGGCAACCCTGCCTGTTTCTTTATTTATATATTTATTTAATTTTACATTATTTATAGTCTGCCTTTCTCATTGAGACTCAAGGAAGATTACACAGTGTAAGTACGACCAACAGCTGGGACATTCAATGAATAGTACAATATGGTATGGATTGCAGAAATTTGGGTGAGGGGGAAGAAATCTGATACAGAGCTGGAAAAAAATTCACAAGCAATTTAACATGACATATTAAACAACGCAGTAACTACCCGGTAGGAGCATACTTGAAGCAACAGATGGTACACAGTAGTATAGTCTACAGTCCCTATCCCTTCATCAGTTTGGTGTAGTGGTTAAGAGAGCGGGACTCGAATCTGGAGAGCTCGGTTTGATTCCCCACTCCTCCACTTGAAGCCAGCTGGGTGACCTTGGGTCAGTCACAGCTCTCTTAGAGCTCTCTCAGCCCCACCCACCTCACAGGGTATTTTGTTGTAGGGATAATAGTAACATACTTTGTAAACCACTCTGAGTGGGCATTAAATTGTCCTGAAGGGCAGTATATAAATCGAATGTTGTTGTTATTATTATTCTCTCTGAACGATTTCCTTACAGCATAGCTTATTAGCTGTGTAAGAAATCCCTTCTGAATAATTAATTCCCTTGTCCATCACAACACTAGGACCGGATGAATCTATCCTTCCTTCCACCAGCCATATATGAACACAAAGCATAGGGCAGGTGGGAGGTAGATGAAGACTTGAGAAAGGCTTGATCCGATTATTAAATTTAGTCTTACTTCTCCACGAAACAATACACCTATTTGCAGCTGTATTCCTTCCGATTGCAGGTGGGGTGTAGAAAAAGAAACATTCTTTCAAAAGAATTCCCTCCACATAGGAAACTAGCACCTCAAGATAAAGGGTTCTCATTATGCTTGCTCCCTAACACTCAGGGCTTTTTTTCTGGGAAAAGAGGTGGTGGAACTCAGTGGGTTGCCCTTGGAGAAAATGGTCACATGGCTGGTGGCCCCGCCCCCTGATCTCCAGACAGAGGGGAGTTTAGATTGCCCTCCACATCATCTTGCATTAGGCAGTGAGTTGGACAAGGTGGGCTGTAAGGCCCCTTCCAACTCTATGATTCTATGAAACAGAATTACATCTTTTTGTCTTTTGAAGGCAATGGTCTTAAAGGGTGTAACTATGCTTAGGATGGCAGCATTGTAGATGTGGCCCCACTACCAGTGATCTACAAAATCAAACGCAGCCCGTCAACAGCTTTGGCCTGCCCAATGTGTGACAGGCCCCTGTGTTTACAGTCCAGGCAGGGAGCAGAACCAAAAAGCTGATCCAGTTGACCAGATCACTAACACATATTTAGCAGGGGCTGCATTTGACTTGGCAGGTCACCAAATGCACACACTAAGTTTAATCGGCCTGCCTGGCCCAAGTGGATGTTGATTCCCCTCTGCAGACAAAAAGGAAACAAGTCTGGCTCCTCCACCTTAAGCTTCATCGCCTGACTCAGCAAACTTTGCCCAGCTCCAAGCCCTAGATGGCCTTCCCCGCCCCCCCTCTCAATTTTCACTGCAAGGCTGTAAACAACTCTCAGACAAGCAAAGGCTAAAGCTAGACTTCCACGCCACTCCTGCCCCTTGCCTAAGTGGATTTTGCCCTTCCTGCCAAAATAACCTCTAAATGGATCTGCCTAAGGGCATGCAGCTCCCCCCTCCCCGTATCTGTACCCCCACCCTCCAGGCTGGGGAATTTGGACATTTGTGGAGGGTTAGGGGCACAGACTGGGGAAGAAGAGAGGAGTTTTCCCACGCCTCCAGCTGTCTTGTTTTTAAAACCGAAGCTGACAATCCTTGTTTAATGCATCGGAAAACAATTTCCAGGCAGAACAATGTTGTCGTGCCCTGTGATGTTTTTGAACAATTCAGAACATATCAGATGTTGAGCAATCTCCGTTTCCCCCCCCAAAAGAAATCCAACATTCAGACTAAGACCCCCGTGCTAAACAAATTTACTTGTGAGTAAATGGTTGATTTTAATGAGAGTGACACATTACAGCTGTCCCCAGTAGTTTTCCACACTCTGGCATGCAGGCCATGGCATGCAGTTCTATACCCTAGACTGTCTGAAATGTAGGACTGCTTCCACAACAAGATGATTTCCCATTGTGAACTCATTGCCCCTGTGAATGCAGGGATATTCACAGTGGCAATGGAGCTTCCACACTGGAAGATTCACTGTTCCTTCCTCACACCTGCCATTTCCCTCCCCCCTCCTCCATGCTATTGGAAGGCTATTTGTCCATTTAAAAAAAGTTGTTGATGTATCAACTGTAGACTAACTATCTTGATACCCGTGCTTCACTACGGCATTTAACTACTCCACAGCTGACCAATCAGAGAGGGGGGGGGGGGTTCAAGCAGCCAGGAGCTTGCCAGCCACACAGGAAAGCCAGGCCCCACAGTGAGATTGGCAACCCAGTGAACTTGAGGAGACTGGGAGGGGCATTTTACCTCAGGACACATTCAGTGACTCCCAATAGCAACTGCAGACTGTTTAGAATGTGAGGGGTGAGGACCAATCAGCCCATATATGCAAATGACTTCTGTGTTCCAACTGACTCAGAGAGGGGTTGAGGTGTGGAATGTTGTGAGCCCCAATCAGCCCACATATGCAAATGACCTTGAAAGGCTGACCCAATCAGGGAAGAGTGGCCAAGCTGGCAGTGGGAGGGGTGCAAGCAAGCAGCAGTCTGCCAGTCACACCAGGAAGCTGTATCCTTTCGGGAAAACACATTTTACCCCCTTTTACCCTCTTAGGGGACTAATTTCTTAAAATCCCTTCTTAGTGGGTGTTTACATCGTGAAAGGAATGTTCTCCCCAAATTTCATGTCCAGGGGTTTGGGCTGGGCGTTGATGAGTCAGTGAGGACACTTGTCTTTATAGATGACAGTAGAGAGACATTACTATTGATGGGGGGAAAACCCCTCAGCAAAAAGTCTGCTGGTGGGGCGTGTGAGGGTAATGGCAAGCCTGAAGGAAAATGGCACCAACGTGGGCAAGGAGGTACAGAAATCCATCCCCATGGTGGGCAAACCTGAGTATGGCCTTTCAGGGAAGGTTGTACCAAAGCTGGTTTTTGAAACAATGGACCAAAGGAGGGGAAACCATGGAAGCCTACAGTCAGAGGGTGACTGAGAGACAAAGTCATGTGGAAGCTCTAGGGGTGGGTGGGAAACGCCATGGTTTTAGACCCAATCTGAAGCAAAACACACGTAGACCAACACCCTCCACATATACACCCAGTGTCCAAATCTATATCTTCCGTCACACCCGCCCCCCCAACCAACTCTTCTCATCCATCTCTTCTGTTACCCTCATTCTTCTTCTTCTTCCACTATCTACCTTTCCACCCATTCAGTTCCCACTTGTTTTCTCTCCTCACTTTTATGCTTTTAGCAGCGGCCTGGCTCACAGAAATTAAGCTGATTAAGTGTGCCCCACCCCACTGTTGGGGCTTTTCTCTCCATGCCAGGAAAAGCTTTCCCAGCTAACTAGCTGGCCAGGCCAGCATAAAAAAAGGGGGGCCCTATTCCAAGGCTTTTCGGTTGTAGCAGAACTCAGACACACCTGGTTGCCATGCCAACTCTCATCTCTGGGACCTCTGGAATTACTTGATTTGTTTCCAGCAATGTATGCTTCTTTTTCAAATTCAGTGTCCCGGCTGGCGATCGTATTGACTTACACTGTGTAATCTGCCTTGAGAATCTCAGTGAGAAAGGTGGACTATACATTTAAATAAATAAATAGATAAAATAAGTACCCCAGGGCAGGTGCAGAATGCATGTCATTCACTGCAGAATAATGAGAGAATCCCACCACATGAGGGTGGGGGGGGGGCGGGGGCGGAAGACTTCCAGATCAGAGTGTACTATTTTTAAAGCCAGCCCTGGCAGCACAAATGAGGTAAAAGTGGTGGTAAAGCTTATGCTTTGCATCCATAGAGAGCATATACTTTGTATTTAGAAAATCCCACCCTCAGTTCCTGGCATCTCCAGCTAAAGGATCTTGGGAAGCGAGTACTGGGAATGGCCCCTTTCAGTCTGAAATCAAGAGATCTGTCAGGATTGAGAACACTGATCAAAAGCAACTGATGGGTGACATGGTATTAAGGCAGCTTTGTATGCTCAAGTCCATGTCAATGTGCGTGCATAAGCACTAAGGCGCCAGCAGTGCTCAGCCTGAGAGGTCACATCCTGCAGCTGCTGAGGTATGTTTTGCACCAAAAGAACAACACCTTCTTGTCTCTTAAATCTACATAGAACAGACTATTGCAAAATAAATTAAAACATCAAGCAGAGAGGAATCTTCAAGAACGAATAATAATTGAAGGGAAGATATGTAGGGGGCACAATCAGTGATCCTTGTTCCAAGAGTGGGTCAAAAATTTTGTAAGTCAAGATGTTGTAGGGTAGGTCATTCCTCCTCCAAGGTTGCTGAGTGCTTTTCTTTGAACAGCTTTCAAACCAAGCTTTGGGGCAGGTTTCTGCATACTCCCCAAGTTGAGGCTTGTGTTCTGCCCAGGCCCGGGGGAGGACAATCAGGAGGAAGCGTCACTGGGTGTGATGCTGCCCTTGAGCCTGGTAACAGCTACACGTGCCCCTCACCCCACGTTGTCTACTAGCTAGATGTGGGCCAAGTCTGCAAGCAATATCTTGCAGCTACCTTTATAGGTTCTGAGCCAGCTAGATTCACAAATCGGAAATAATACTGTAACACTGAGATGCCTCATGGCCAGGATCAGCATAGGGTACACAGAATGGTGGCAGATTCCCAAGTGCCACAAGGCTGCTGTTATGTTTTTGCAACAAAGATTGTGTTATCAGTTGTGAAGGGTCACTGTATTTACCTTGTGTAGATTTCAGCTTTGACTCCAAAAGTTAGACTGGATTTCTTTCATTCTTACTGCCTTTCCAGGCTTAAGTAGCACTATATAAAGTGACTCTTCCCCTGGCCAGTCAGGAAAGCCACAAAACCAGGCCACGCACAGACAAGGACGTCTTCCAGATGGGCTTTACTGCTGCCGTTTGGATCCCTCTCGTAACCACATTTTTTTCCTAAGCTTCCTCACAGCTTTGTTTCATATCCCTTGCTACCCTGGATTTTCCGTGATGTCTTCTCTAAGCTGCTTATCCTCTGATATGCATTGTCTTTACATATTCAGGGAACTCTTGGGTAGACAGAAAAATATGAATACATAAACTGACCAAAGAAAAAGAAACCTTTTAAAAGCTAGCCTGGCGAAGGCCTAACATGATTCAGGAACGCAGCCTCTCGAGTCTGTCAAAGGAATAAGTGTGTAGGGAGGAGAATTAGCCTGCTCAAGTCTCTGAGAGCTACCAGAATTCTGCAAGGGGGAGATTTGGGAGAGTGGGCTTTGCAAATTGTTCCCCCTTCTCTGTATTCTTTTGCGGGGGGGGGCATCTTGAGTGAGCTGTATATATCTGCTAAGAATAGCACCTCATCTAGATGGAGTACAATCCAAGAAAACTCCAGGCACAATAAATCTGTCAACCTTTACAGTACCACAGGATTCCTCAAAGTTTTTGCTGAAACAGAGGACTGGAGCAGCTCCTCTGGAAAATGGCTGCTGCTTCTGCCTGTTGTTTTAGTTCAAAAGCCCTCTAACCTGCCAAGTCTGAGGGCACTAGTGGGTTTGATGAAGGGACAGCAGTGCCACCACAAAATGGCTTCCACACCACTTAAAAAGGCCGATTCTGCACGGCTTACCTGAAACCGGGATATTGTGGAACATGCCGGCAAAAACGCAAAAGATCACGTTTTCTCGCGAGAGTTTTGCGCGACATCACGCAAAACTCGTGCGAAAAAACGCGATCTTTCGCGTTTTTGCTGGCATGTTCCACAATGTCCCGGCTTCAGGTAAGCCGTGCGGAATCGGCCAAAATGTTGAGATGTTCTCAACCATGCATTGTCCTATAAAGAGCCAGTTTGGTGTAGTGGTTAAGAGCGCGGGACTCTAATCTGGAGAGCTGGATTTGATTCCCCACTCCTCCGCTTGAAGCCAGCTGGGTGACCTTGGGCTAGCCACGGCTCTCTGGAGCTCTCTCAGCCCCACCCACCTCACAGGGTGTTTTGTTGTGGGGATAATGACATACTTTGTAAACCGCTCTGAGTGGGCATTAAGTTGTCCTGAAGGGCAGTATATAAATCTATTATTATTATTATTATTATTATTATTATTAAAGAGGTCAGATTTTCCCCAATGGGTGCTGCCTACAGACCAAAAGGTGATGGCCCCCAGCTCCAGTAAGGTGCAAGATCTGTTTCTTTGCTTTGGGAAGAAATAAGTGGGTGCTAGGAAATGGGGACTATGGTGCTCACTGGCTCCACGCTTGGGATCAATGTTTTAGGAAGCTGCAGCCATCAGGGCTGATGCTATGTACTATATGCAGACCTTGGTTTCAGCCAATGTGAGGACAGAGGGATGTAGAAGTTACTGTGATTTAACTTTCTGGCATTTCTTGCCTGTACTCATCCAAACCTTTTAAAAATTCACAAATGTTAAAAATTCACAAAACTGTGCAGGTCCACAGAGTGGAAATGAAGCTGTGAGAAGTACTTATATCTCCTGCAGAGGAAAAAGCTTAATATCTTAATGGGGGGGGGGGGGATTTACTGACACAGGAACAGGGTCTGTGAACAGAGATAGCCACCCATCCAGGCCTCTCCAAGTCCTGCTGTTCCCTGACATTCAATCGCAGGATGTTTACAGCTTGCGCTGTCCTCCCCAGTTCCCAGAATTCCCTCCCCTGTTGTTGTGCAGCTAAGTGGAGCTGCCTGATGTTATCCGTAAAGACAAGTCTGGGTCTTTGCCAGGCCTGGTTCTGCTGGGAAAACAAAGCTGCATGTTACCACTGTGTGTTTCTCTGCCTCCAGCAGTGGAGGACAAGACTCAGAGTGGCATAAGCCCACCAAAGAGAGTGACGTGCCGGGGCTCACTCAAACAAAGATGCCCCTAATCAGGGACAGACAGTAATCTCCTCTTTCTCCCCTCCCCTCAGTTCAACATGAACAGAAAGCTTTGTCAACATGCCACTATCTGAAGGGTTTTTTAAAATCCTTGCAATTGTAAACACCCTTTGAACATTATCTCTGTCAGAGGTTTACTCTTCCCTTCAGTTTTTGCCCCCGAAAGGCTTCGAAGCTAAGCCAATCAGCTGGGTTGCTTTTGCAATAACAACAGATTCTGGTGTCCAGCAAAACAGAATTGCTGTTCCTATTGTGCAACAACTGGTTGTTCCAGCAAGATCACCTACACTGGGTTCTAGGCTGTAGGATCTGGACATTTCTTGTAAGCATACCAGGATTCTGCAAGCACATGGCACAATTACAGAAGTCAGCATAGGAAGGAAGGAAAGAAGGAAGGAACCATATTTACTTGAAAGGAAGATGACCCTGAATATAAGACTACCCCCCCCAAATGTTATATGCAAAAACATTTTTATTACTGGATGTAACTGGAACTTGTATGCAAATGTAAGATAGCCCCCTTTTTGATGGCATACTTGGCAAAAAACATCGCCTCGCATTTGTGTAAGTATTGTACTAGCCCCTAAGATAGTCAATGTAGTACCCTAACAAGTGTAGAGGGTCTGCTGAATGAAGTGTCTGTCAGCGAAGATGGCCTGTGGAAGACCAGCATAACTTTTTGCCCCTCTTCATGAGTAGCTGAGGCACAATTGTTAAAAACAGACATGGGACATTAGTTGCTTTGGCACAAAATGTAGTGCTGTGCACACAAAACTCTACCGATCTCTTCTGTTTCAGAACTGGTATGGAGGTAGGGTTGCCAACCTTCAGGTGGAGGTTGGAGATCTCCCAGAATTACAACTGCTCTCCAGGCAACAGAGATCAGTTCCCCTGGAGAAAATGGCTGCTGTTGGGGGTGATCTCTATGGCATTATACCTTGCAAAGTTCCCTCTCTCCTCAAACCCTGCCCTTTCCAGGCTCCACCCCCCAAATCTCCAGGAATTTCACAATCTGGAGCTGGCAACTCTAGAGGGCGTTTAAATGATAGGGTACATACAGCCTCCTTTATCCTCACCAGAAACTCTGTGGTTAGGCTGTGCAAGACAGACAGGGCCAAGGCCATCAAGTAATCTTTAAAACAGAGCAGAGATTTGAACTTGGATTTCCTCAGCACTAGGTTGACATTAAGCCATTACATCACACTGGCTTCTCTTGAAGAGCCTAACAATGGCTTTGCTGGATCAGTCCATCTTATCCAGTGCCTGGTTTTCCAGAACAGCAAACTTGATGCTCTGATAAGCCCACAAATCGGACGTGAAGACAGTCCCCTCCCCCAAGAGGTGCTATTCCGAGCTACACTGCCTCTGAAAATGGAGGTTCCATTCAGTAGTCACGGTCAATAGTTTTCGATACACCTATCCTCTGTCTCAGAGCTTCCCAACATGGTGTCAATGGGCACCATAGTGCCCACCAAGCTATTCAGAAAGTGGATGGGGGCATTGTAACATAGGGCTGGTTGTTGGCTGCCTACATTCAAATGAAAGAGTTTCCTCTGCCACAATAGCCACAGCTAGTAGATCAGGACTGGTAATTGCCTAGGTTTTCCTTAACCAGTGTGTGGGTTCCATTCCCCCTTCATGCTTTCCATTTTTCCATCCCCCAATCTCTCCCCACCCACCCAGGCTTTCCTTCTTTCCATTTTCCTTCTGTGGTTCTTTAGCAAAACAAGAGAGGAGGCATTGCCTTTTGGCTTTGCAGCGGCCATTTTGAGTTTGGCTCCACCTCTTGCAGCAGCCATTTTGGGGTGACGCTCACCATCACCTCTCAAAATTCCAAAGGAGCCCATAGAATCAAAAGGGTTGGGGACCCTTGCTCTACATAGTCCCCTTTAACAGCCTTCTAAGCTAGGAGACAGGCAGCAGGTTGCATAAATTAAATGTGTTGGGTGAAGAAAGGCTTCCTTTCATCTCTCCTAAAGCTACGGCCTATCATTTTCATTGGACTGATCCCAAGTTCTATTGTTAGGAGAGAAGGAGTCCTTTGTCTCCACTCTCTCCATTTTATAAACCTTTATCATATCCCTTCCCACAGTCATTCTCCCTCCACCAAAATGTAGTAACAGAAAGGAGAGTCTGGACAGATTGAAACTTGGGACGCCTAGTTTGAATTCCAGCCCTAGATGCTACCCAACTCCTTTTACTCCCAACCCAAACATGATCCCTTCCACTGCTGTACCAACTGGGAATAGTGCCAGTTAACGGGGCCATTTAAGAACCTCCTGTCCTGCCAAAACCCGCTAGGAGTTCTTAGAATCACAGAGAAAAGCAGATAGGAAATTTCCCTCTTCTCAGTCCGATGACATTCCAGGGTTAATAACATAGGGCACAAACAGATATGCAGTGTGAAAAATAGAAAACTGTGCCTGAGGGTCTGGGGCACCAACAGGGTAAATTCAAGAGCTGCCCAGAGCTGAGGAAAACTAGGGCACATTTTCACGCTCAATTAACATGGATTAGTCGCTCTAAATTCCATGAGATTCAAAACCCGGGGGTTGGGGGGAGGTTGTGGCTCTCACTCTACCGTTTCAATGGTTGTTTAAGAGTGGCGTTTAACCCAACTGAGATCTTCCTGCAGTGCTAAACATGTCTGGGTTGTGCTACTTCAGACTGCAAGTGAAGGATCCTGCCCTGTGGTAGAACATTTCTCCATACTCTACACCTACCCACTGCAAATTTGCATAGAAAGCTAGCATGTCAGAAACAAGGCAAGTCTAGAATACTGATACGCTAGATTTCTGCAAGTAGGGGAATTGTTTTAATTTACTGAGAACATACAATCATGTGACCTATCACCTGCAGTCTGTAGTAGTATAGCTTGGGCAAACATTTACCACCTCAGTGAGAACTAGGCCTCTGTGGCTGCGGTTATGAAACCAAATTGTTCCAGTGCCAGATTAAACCAGAACTTGAACCAGTTGTTCCAGCAGCACAGGCAAGGTGCATGTGCTGCAACAACCAAATGCCACCTTCACCTCTGCCTTCTACTAAGAGCATACGGAGAGATGCGTGTTACTGGGCCAGTATGGCTGATAAGACAGAGACCTAAACAAGGTCACTCACAGAAGGAATTCAAATCTGGGCCTCCCCAAAACAGGATATGTACTTTGCATAGCAGAAGCACAAAAAGACAGGGCAGTTTGAAATTTAAGTGGAAACAGTACCTTTGTGCCAAAAGTCTGTTAGTAGCTTGGCTCCCATGCATATTTGTGGATACAGTCTGAAAACACCACAGTCATTACTGAACATGCTCAGACTTAAATGTTCCTCCTGCAGGTATAATCAGAGCCACAGATCCTCTCATTTTATTGAAATTATATACCATGCGCTTGGTGGTGAGAAAGCATCCTACTGTGAAACAACTCATAATTGTATGGAATTTGCAGCTCTTGACATGTATTGACAGCCACAGGATAAAGAACGCTTTAAAACAAATTTATCAAGGGGGACAGATTATCAGTGACTGCTGCCTATAACAACTATTGAAACCTCCACATTCCCAAGCACTATACCTCTGACCATTGATTGCTGGTGGAGATAACAACAGGAAACATTTATTCCTTTCATGCCCTGTGCATGCGCTTCTCATAAGCAGCTGGCTGACCACTGTAGGAAACAAAAACGCTAGATCAGAGGAACCTTTGGTCTGATTCAGCAAGGCTTTTACATTCTTATAAGGTGGCTACAGTAAAGAACCTAGTACAGGCTATGTGCTCATGAATCTTAGGGTCAGATTATATAGAGGAACTGAGATGACGACAGATATGTAGCAGACCCAGAACAGAGCGCCACTCTCAAATGTCAAGACAACCATTCCTTGGCCTCAACACCGGCCCCCCCTTACCAGACCACCTCCTTCTAAATCTGCCTCATTTATTCAGCACATTGCAGTTCAAACGTTTTAAAAGGTTAATTCTTTGGGCAGTGGTGGGGAGCCAAATGACGGCAGCAAAATGGCCTGGGTGCGGCCCAGATAGAGACTTGGGACTTTGGCCTACATTTAGACTAGTTCAGCAATGTTCTTTAGCCCTTTCCTCAGGGTCAGGCCACTCTGAAATCCTGGGATAATTTAAAAAAAAACACTCTAATAGATATAGACAAAGAATGGATTGAGTGGCCATTTTTTCCAGATCTGAAAATGGGGGCAGGGATAAGGGTCTAAATTTGTATAGAGATTGAACATTATTATTAAGTACAATTGTATCCATTCCCAGCCTTCCTCCAAAAGGGATCAGGGTGGCATACATGGTTCTTTGCCCTCCATCTTTTTATCCTTACAACAGCCCTGTGAGGTAGGCTAGGCTGAAAGTGTCTGGCTGTAGGTCATGCAGTGAATATCAGGGTGAATGGGGATTTGAACTGGGTCTTCCATATCCTAATTGAACGCTCTAACAACAGAACAGCAGGAAGCTGCCTTAAAATGGGCAAGATCTTAGTTCATCTAGCTCTGAATTCCTGCCAGCAGTTCTTCACTGTCTTGGGTACAGAGAGGGTCTTTCCTAAAACCTGCTACCATCTGAGAGCCATTTCCTCAGGAGATACTGGGGATCAAACCTGGATCCTTCTGTGTGCATGAAAGGATGCTGAAGCAAGAGTAATCTGGCCTTTGCCACTGGCCAGGGCTCCCTGAGGTTTGGGGATTTGTGGGTTGTTTTGTATGCCATCTATTGCTTTCAAGCTGCCTTGAAAGTTGCTTGATCGGAAGATAGGGTTGCCAGGTCCAGGTTAGAAAATTCTTGGAGATTTGGGGTTGGAGCCTGAAGAGGGTGGGGTTTGGGGAGGGGACAGGCCACAGAATGGCATAATGCCTCCAAAGCTGCCATTTTCTTCAGGGGAACTAATCTCTGTCACCTAGAAATCAGTTGCAATTCCAGATCTCCAGCCACCACCTGGAGGCTGGCAACCCTATGTGAAAGGTAAAGTATGAATCTTTCAAATAAAAACTAAGCATGTACTCTACCAGTGTATTTCAGTAGACGAACTGTTTGACTAAGTGGTGGGGGACACAGAAAATTAATGGTCCTCTGAACATATGCAGAGTGCTGTACTTCCGGGATTGGGACTGTAGGATGCACTCGAATCTGCCCCAAAGAGTAGTAAGCAGAAGTTCTCAGAACACCTGAGTGACATATATGAAACACTAGATATAGCACAGCCATAGACTAGAAGGAACGTAACTGTAGAAGAATTTAGCTTTAATATACCTGCGTATTGGCCTAACTCTCTGTAACAGACACAAGAAAGAGGTCCTTTGTTTTCACCTCTCTAGCCTTGCATTTCGGCCTGGGTTGGCTGTAAAGCCGAAAGAGCATTCTAGAGATACAAAACAACTTGCCCATCCTGCCTGGTATCTGCCAAGTCACAAGAGATACGTTCAAACCTTGATAACAGAGTACTAGCTCTAGCTTCATTGTCTTCTTGGGGAAGATGATAGCCAAGCATATGCTACGTATTGGGGTACTCGTTTATGCTGATGGTAACAGATCGAAGACTAACAATGGATTCTTGTAGCATTAAGGGATGGGAACAGGCAAACTGAAAGCCTTAGGGATGACACACAGCTAACGGATAGTTACTTTATTGATACTACAGGTGCCAGAAAAGGACTGTTCGTTCTTTGAAACGATAAACAACTTTTGCAAGTGTTAATTGAGTAAGGGGACAACCCCTAATTATGCCAAACCAATGGAATGACGTTAGGTCATATGTACACGTAACTAACTTGACCAGTAACTTATTGAATGCGTAATTTCTGCTAATGAGCCAAACGTGATAAAAGTTCATGTAATGGTTTTGAAACCCTGAGTTTGGGTTCTGAGGGGCTTTACACTCTCTAGCTACTCTCTTCCGTCTATTCGAATAAACCAGTAATTTTTACCCTTATCACTGGACTCTGTTTCTTTTCTGAGTCTGGCCTAGAAGCAGTTCAGGACACGTGTTTGCGTGTAACAGGACTGAGAGGGGAGGGAGAAAAGGAGAGAAAAATCAGAGAATGGGTCTTTCTAGAAGGGTTGAATCCCAGTATCATTTAGAAATTAACAGAAGGGAATGGAGCTGCTGTTGTCTCTCCAACGCAAGCCTCTTCCTCACCAAATTAGTGGGCAGCATAGCACCAACTTACCACTGTTTCCCCCTCCATCTCTCTTTTAGGCTTCCTTCTCCCAGGCCCCTTTGCAAGGGTCTCCTTGACTCCTAACTCCTGTCCCCAGTGGAAGTTTCCATGGCAACAGCAGTTACAAGGGAATCTGAGGCTTCTGCTCTGACACAAGGCCTGAAAGCCAAAGAGGCAGCACAGAAGGAGCAGAAGAAACTGTTGCCACTAACCCCCCCACCCCCCACGCCTTTAAACAGCTTCAGAAACCCCATAGGCAAAATTCTCCCCGTATATGAAGAAATACAGCGAGTTTCTACTACAAGGTGTTAAAGGCACAAGTACAAGAAATAAGTATGACAACCCTAATGTCAGACACACCAGAGTCTTGAATCAATTGCAGAGGAGTTAGCCGTGTTAGTCTGTAGCAGCAAAATCAAAAAGAGTCCAGTAGCACCTTTAAAGTTGGTTACTCTTAAAGGTGCTACTGGACTCTTTTTGATTTTGAATCAATTGGGATGTTTCTCCCCATTCCATCCCCTTCCCCAATATTCTAATAATTGTGCAGCTGTCATAGAATTCCTACTAGTAAGGCATAAAAACGTATGTTTTCTGCCGTACGTCCCTCTTTTATCCCAAAGATCACATTCTGGATATGTCTGTGAGAGAAAGACATGCTTGTATAGGAAAGAAACTAATATATCAGTTGGAGTTTTCTGCATTTTTATCTTGCAAAGTGAACAACCAGGGTCCAGTACAATTTCAGCTATCCTTGACTGGCTCAGTTCCCAGACTCCTCGTAAATCTAAGTCTTTTCTTGGGGACAGAACAGTGGTTGAAGAGCTTTCTTTAGATGCTGGTGGGAGATTCCACTAGTCCCTCAACAGAATGGATTTAATACATAAATCAGGGATGGACTGTATCTCCTCCATCTTTCTTAATCACTGCAGCAGCCCAGTGCTGCAGAAGGCTTTCCTGCACGCTTTTCTTCTGTAAAATTGCACATTTTGGCCTTACAGTTTACGATAGGCGCCCACTGTGATATCAAAAAGATTGGAGTTGGTGATCCGCCCTTGCTTGTCCAATAGGAAATAGAAAGGCCTCCCCTTGATCTTGAGGGGGATCATTGCTGGCACCTCAGAACGATGAGACATGCAGGAGATCTGGCGCAGGGGTACAGTGAAGGATGAGGTCAGCCCAAAGGGATAATAGGTAGTGAGAGTCACTTCCTGGCCACCACGGTGCAGTAAGACTCGGCTTACAGAGCGACGTGAAAAAATGTAGCCTGCCACCAAGATCAGAGAACCTGGAAGGGGGGGGGGGGAGAAACAAATCCTATATTATTAGGGTAGTAACATTCAGCCAATTAACAAAGTAATTGATTACAAGGATTTTAATTGACTCAAAAGGTGCCCTGATTAATCGGACAGATTTCCCCCTACCTGTAATTATGAAAACTGCAGGCAGTATCTTAGAAAAGGCATTCCCTCTAGAGGGCAAGACCGGTGGGAATACCTTTTTAAAAGATGACTTCTGCTACAATACATATATGCATAAAGCCCCAAGAAATTTTTCCCCTTTAAAATGACTGGTTTTGATACAATTTTTACTTTATTTTAGTCTGCCTTTCTCACTGAGACTCAAGGCAGATTACACTGTGTAAACAATACAATCAGATAGTTTGAGGCATCTAGTAAGAATGCAATTGGACTAGAATGCATATATATACAGGATTCACTGCCTAAAGCTTATATGATTAAAGTTAACTAAAACATTCAATTGAGTAGCAGCCCCAATTATCATGATCTGAACTAAGATTCAGGTGGGAAGCTGTGTTGATCTGTAGTAGAAGATCAAGATTTGAATCCAATAGCAGAGAGAGAGATCAATTAGATTTCCAGGGTATGAGGTTTTGAGAGTCAAAGCTCCCTTCATCAGATATCTGACGAGAGCTCTCTGACTCTTAAAAACTCATACCCTGGAAATCAAGTCGGTCTCTAAGGTGCTACTGGACTCGAATCTTTATCTGAACTAAGGGAGGAGGCTCTTACCAAATGTCAGGAACAGCAACATTAACTTGTGGCTTTTTAACAATCATTTCTTTGTATGGTTGTTGTGGGTTTTCCGGGCTGTATTGCCGTGGTCTTGGCATTGTAGTTCCTGACGTTTCGCCAGCAGCTGTGGCTGGCATCTTCAGAGGTGTAGCACCAAAAGACAGAGATCTCTCAGGCGAAACGTCAGGAACTACAATGCCAAGACCACGGCAATACAGCCCGGAAAATCCACAACAACCATCGTTCTCCGGCCGTGAAAGCCTTCGACAATACATTTTTTTGTATGTTCATGTAATTCTGGAATTCACTAAAACAAGACCAGGGACAGTCACAGTTTAGATGGCTGTTTTGGGATGAGACAAATTCATGGATCTATAAACACAGTTTAACACAGTTACAGAACCTCCATCCTGCAGTGCCAGCCTACCAAGTGCTGGGGGCAAAGAACAGGGGAGAACCCTCACCTCCTTACTCAGCTGTTGAGCCTCCAGGAAATCAAGTTTTGGCTGACTGCTATCAGAAACAGAATACTGGATGAGATGGTCATTTTGCCTGATACAGCAAATTAAGTGTTACCCGCTTGCTGCGTCCTCAACAGTGCCTATTGCAAGTGATAGAACTAAGATTATTGTTTGAATTGAATTATCTGAAGAAGGGAGCTCCGATTCTCGAAAGCTTACTTTCTGAAAACTTTGTTGGTCTCTAAGGTGCCGCTGTATTCAAATCATGCCGTTTACACTGCAGATCAACACGCCTACCCACCTAAAATTTGAATTGCAAGCTGTTTGGGATAGAGCAGCGCTCTACCTTATTTGTTTATTGCTTACAGCATTCTGTAAAGCCCTCTGAGTACTGTGGAGGATGTACTACTCCTGCAGCGCAACCAAAGAGAACGAAGGAGAAAAGGAGAAGCACCCTTCCTTACCCACGGTCAGGCAAGAGGTGGTGAAGCCAAAACGCCACTTGTTAGAGCCGAGGTTGAGCGTAGCTCCACCCGGAAGGGTAGGCAGGGGCCGGCCCCCTTGCTGGGAATCCGATTCTGGCCGCTTCGCGCCGGTGTCGCGCAGGGAGTGGAAAGCGAAGTGCGCCAAATAGGCCCAGAACAGGAACTGGCCGGCGCAGAAAAGGCCCAGGATGCGGAAAAAGCGGCCCCGTTCGTGCTGGAAAAGCAAGACGTCCCGGGGCACGCGGGCATCCAACGGGAATGAGTTGTGCACCCCCCGGGCTGCTGCTGCCGCCGCCACCTCCCATCGCCAAGGGGTCTTCTCCGCGCTATGCCCGCGGCTTGCGCCCCAGCTCCAAGAGCGCACGGGGCAGGGCGCTCCCGGCGCGCACCAGCTCCGAAAGAGCCCTAAGCCCCGGGATCCCCCAACGCCCGAGCGCCAAATCCGCCCCCCACTTCCCCACGTGCAACGCAGCATACTCGGTTCGCCCTTGCTGGGGCCGGTTCGGTCTAAAGGCTCTCGGGAGTTGTAGTCCGAAAGGCGCCTCCCCTTTGATGCATGTGACTTCCAAACCTTTTTGCGTCATTTTTCTAACAGCTGGTATTGCTTATCAGAAGGTGGCTCGTCGGCCGGTTGCAAGAGTAGCCTGTGTTTGGGATAGAGCAGCGCTCTGCCCCACGACTTGTCAGGTAAGACCACCTTCAGAAGGCCTCCTCATGCTTGCCTTTCCAGAGATTAGGAGGGTTGCCAATTCCAGGCAAGGAAATTCCTGGAGATTTGGGGGTGGAGCCTGAGGGCAGGATTTGGGGGACGGAGGGGCCTCAGTGGGATATAATGCCATAGCGTCCACCATCCAAAACAGCCATTTTCATAAGGGGAACCGATCTCTATAGGCTGGAAATCAGTTGTAATCCCACACATGGTGGCTAGCAACCCTATTAAGCAAGTGGTCATCCCAGAGAGCACTTTTCAGTGGTGGCACCCAACGCACAATGCAGTGGTGGCACAACGCACAACGCACCAAGAGGTGCCCCTTCTGCTTATAGATCCAGAGGAGTTAGCCATGTTAGTCTGCAGTAGCAAAATAGCAGAGTCCAGTAGCACCTTTAAGACTAACCAACTTTATTGTAGCATAAACTTTTGAGAGCCGCAGCTCTCCAGCCACATACATCTGACAAAGAGAGCTGTGGCTCTCGAAAGCTTATGCTACAATAAAGTTGGTTAGTCTTAAAGGTGCTAGTCTCTTTGCTATTTTCCCTTCTGTTTAGTCATGCTTTTAATAACTAAAGGTTTATTTTCTGTACTGGTTTGATGTATGTGTGTTATGTGCCATCAAGTCGCCTCTAACCTATGGCGACCCTATGATTGAAAGACCTCCAAAACATCCTATCATTAAGAGACTTGCTCAGATCCTGCAAACTGGAGGACATGGCTTCTTTTATTGAGTCAAGCCATCTCGTTTTAGGTCTTCCTCTTTTCCTACTGCCTTCTGCTTTTCCTAGCATTATTGACTTTTCCAGAGAATCTTGTCTTCTCATGATGTGACCGAAGTACAATAGCCTTAGTCTTGTCATTTTAGCTTCTAGGGAGAATTCAGCTTGATCTAGTACCCACTTATTTGTCTTTTTGGCTGTCTATGGTATCCACACAACTCTCCTCCAGCACCACATTTCAAATGAATCAAATTTTTTCCTGTCAGCTTTCTTTATCGTCCAACTTTCACATCCATACGTGGTAATGGGGAATACGATAGTTTGGATTATCTTGATCTTGGTTCCCAGAGACACATCTTTATCATTAAGGATCTTCCCTAGCGCCCTCACAGCTGCTCCCCCAAGTCTCAATCTTCTTCTGATTTCTTCATTGCAGTCTCCCTTTTGGTTGGTGATTGAGCCAAGGAATAGAAAATCTTAATTTCAATTTCTTCCTGGTTTGATATTAATGAATTAATCTTGTTCTAAGCCACCATGGACATTTTGCAGAAACAAGTGACGAATACTTACTATACAGTTTTTAGCTGAACAGTTTGTTAGTTGTTCTGTCTACAGAACCTACAGCCCTGGGCACCTTTTACTTGAGAACAAGCCCCCTTGAACTGAAATGAATGTACTTGTATACACATTTATAGAATGGTTTGTAAGGACCTAAATCTGGTCCGTTGTAATTTATTCGGCATCTGTAATTTCATTTGGTAATAAAAAAACCTCCTATTTCTACACACACATCGGAGAAAGAATGTGCATACACAACATTTACATACACAGAGTCTTCTGTAAGAACTGACCTGTGCACCAGCATCTTCAGACGCTCTGCTTCGTACATCGGTGTTACCAAAGGAAGTGGGGAAGATGGCTTTCCTTGGTGAGAAACTTCCTTAGGCCAAGGGTTCTCTGGTAACTGGCTGCTACCACTCAGGGATCCCTTGAGAACATCTAGACTGAACCACTGAGAAGGTGCCCTTCTAGTGCAGTACTAAACTTAAGAGACAATAGCCCAGAGAAATATATTGTACAAAACAAAGCCAAAAATGTCAAAAGATTTATTATTGGGGAAGGGGGATTCAAAAAGTGGAGGAAAGTGCAAAATACAAATTCAGGGAAGAGCATACAATCTCACAGTATACAGACTTTCAAAAAAAGCAATAATGGTAATCTAATTTAGCTAAGTACATGTTACCTAGGCTGCAGAAGGTTCCTTGGAGCATGTACAGAATCCCTTACAGTACCAAGATGATGGCGGAGTCTTTAACCCCTACCTAGCCTTCTTGTGGTCACTACATTTCCCACTGTTCCAAATGGACAGAAAGACAGACCCAGAACTCCCAGATATTTAAGGGCAATGGAATCTGACCCAAAGCCAGACTCCTCTGTAAGACTGCCTAGCTAGTTTAGCCAATCCAACGTAAAGCCCCATTTCTGATGCCAGAGACTACTGTTACCAATCTTAAAAAAATTATTAAAATGTTAGTCCCACTTCCCAAGTATCTGTGAATGACCCTGAACTTCCATGACAAACGGGTCTGGCCCAAACAGGTTTGTCCTTCGTCCAAAAAGGATTAAATTTGGCAAGGTGGCCCAATGTGGAGTAGGAATGAAGGGGTTATTCCAATGTAAAGTCCAAAGTTTCCAGAAGTTCTAGAGGGCATTCTTGAGCTCTATTGAATTTGGAGTTTTGCTTCAGTCACAATCACCAACCATCTGTAGTAGGTGGTATTGCAGCAGGCAGG
This sequence comes from Eublepharis macularius, assembly GCF_028583425.1. Taxonomy (NCBI): domain Eukaryota; kingdom Metazoa; phylum Chordata; class Lepidosauria; order Squamata; family Eublepharidae; genus Eublepharis; species Eublepharis macularius. The sequence continues at coordinate 233,412,489 of NC_072790.1, read as the reverse complement.
GATCAGAGAAACTCTCTGTAGGCTGCCACCATTCTGGTACTGGTTTCCTCAGAAGTGCCCAGAGCATCCAACCAACCAACCTCTTTTGTTTACTCTTTCCCAGGTTTTATATTACGTGTGACCGAATGAGGCGTGAGGACCCAGGCAGAATAATAAGCTACTTTATTTAAAAGGTTTAGTAATAACTGGTATTCAAAACTTTGTAAAACAAGGAGAATAGTAAAGGTAGGTGGACAAACAAAACAAAACACCCTAACGTGTATAACTAGACTGTTCCTTGGTGACTGGCTTCAAACTGTCTCACCCCTTCTGGATGAGGAATCTGCAGCTCTGCTCCCTAGGAGTGAACAGTCTCTCACTGTGGGTGATGCCATTCATCCCTTCTCAAGCACCACCCCCCTACTTCTCTATTGGTGCAATTTCCCCTTCCAAATCCCGTTAACCAATCACAGGGTCGAAAGGGGACCTGGGAAATGTACACCCTGTAGTCACTCTAGTACAGATTTCCGTGGAGTCACTAGTAGATATGGGCACAGACCAAAAAAAACCGAACCATGAGATTCGTGGTTCTTAACGGACCAAAAACCACAAACTGGCACGGAACTGGGGCCAGTTACGACCCAGTTTGTGGGGTTTAAATGCCCCTTTCCGGCAGCTTAGCAGTGGCAGGGAAAGGGCATTTTACAGTTTAAAGGGCCCTTTCCTGCTTTGCAAGCAGCAGGTCCCTTTAAACTATCAGCTGGCAGGCGGCAGGGGGGGATCCCCCTCGACTGCCAGCTGATAGTTTAAAGGGGCCTGCTGGTGGCAGGGCCTTTTAAACTGCCCTAACCCCAGCACGCCCACCCCCCACCCCCTGCTCTAGCCCCACACTTACCTTCCCCTGTGGCGTGGGGTCCTCTCCTCCCGCGAGGGGCAGCAAGGCCTCCTCTGCCCCTGTGCAGGCCTGCAGAAGGACAGAGGAGGCCGAAAACGGCCTTGCTGCCCCTCAAATGGCCATTTAAACTGCCCCTGTAAATACAACCCAACAAACCAGTATAAAGTTCGTGGACGTTCTGGAAAAGGAGCTTCCACGAACCCTGGTTCGGGAACCCCGAACCAGCCTGTTTTGTGGGGGGGGGTTGGGTTGTATTTCGGTACGTGCCCATCTCTAGTCACTAGGCCCAGGTTCATAACAGGTGGTGTTGCCAGCCTCCAGGTGGTAGCTAGCGATCTCCCAGAATTTCAATTGATCTCCAGGCAACAGATACCAGTTCCCCTGGAGAAAATGGCCGCTCTGAAGGGTGAACTCTATGGTGTTATACCCCACTGAGGCCCCTTCCCTCCTCAAACCCTGCCCTTGCCAGGATCCAACCCCAAATCTCCAGAAATTTTCCAACCTGGATCTGGCAACCCTAGTAACAGGTGGTTACAGGTCACAGAGCCTTTTTGACAGTCCCCCCCCCCAAAAAAGGTCATAGCTCAGTAGAAAAGCACATACATCACACTCAAGCCCCAAGTTCTGTCTCTTGCAATACCCGTTTAAGAATCTCAGCAGGTAGTGGGAAAGACATTTTGAGAACTAAGGTGGTATAATGGTTAGAATGTCAGATGACAACCTAGGAAGATGAGCATAAAAGGCAAGAAAGCTTCCTTTAAAAAGGAGAAGATTCACATCACTTGAATGAGGTGAATAAAACACATCGGTTCTAGAAAAAAATGATGGTACAATACAGCTAGCATTAAAACAAACAATAAGCATTTTTCAAATATATCAGAAGCAAGAAACCAGTTGGGCCATTGGACAAAAAAGATCCAGTTTGGTGTAGTGGTTAAGAGTGGCGGGATTCTAATCTGGAGAACTAGGTTTGAGTCCTCACTCCTCTGTGAAGCCAGCTGTGTGACCTTGGGGCAGTCACAGATCTTCCAGAGCTCTCTTAGCCCTACCCACCTCATGGGGTGATTGTCGTGTGGATAATAATACTTTGTAAACCACTCTGTCCTGAAGGGCCATATATAAATCATATGTTATTATAAGGTGCACAGGGAGATGAGAGATAAATGGAATTCTTTGCATCTCTTTTCACTCTGGAAAATGTGGGGCTGGTTACCCATGCCAGAGCTGCTGTTTTGGGGCAGGGGTCCTGAAGAATGGAGTCGAATAGAGGTGATAGAAAAGTTCTAGGACTAACAGATTAAAAACTAGTAAGTCTTGTATTCTGGGTGGCAGGCACCCACGGGTTTGTAAAGAAGTCCAGTGTAAAACTTTTATCTTTTAACTAGTATAAATGCATGGGATGGCCACATTTGAAAAACTGTGCACAATTCTGTTTGCCACAGATAACAACTGCGCTTATATACCGCTCTTCTAGACAGATTAGTGCTCCACTCCGTGCAGTGAACAAAGTCAGTGTATTATTATCCTTGCAATACAACTGAAGAGCTGGGGCTGAGAGGAATGGCTTACCCAGGGACACCTGCTGAGCTCATGGCAGTAGTGGGATTCAAGCCAGCAGTGCTGATTGGCAGCTCAGCCACTTAACCACTATCCTACAGCAGAATCTATGTAGATTTAAGCAAGTATGAAGAACATGGCAATGGACTTTCCCACATGCAGCTCCTTAAGATCATCAGCTGTGCTTATTTACTAACCAACATTAATAAAATCAGCAAAGCATGGTGTTCCATCAAGCACACAGGATGCCGCTTAATTGTTGCAATTATGCCCCCAACTTTTTCTAGCAACCATACCTGCTTCAGGTTGCCTAGTTTTGTAGGCTGGCTGGCTGGTATTTAGAGTTTTGCAGTTCTGGTAATACAAAGGAGCTGGGAAAATGTTACAAGCCACTTTGGGTCCCCACTGAAAAGGGGGATATAAATAAAATGCAGCGGCGGGGGGGATCAGCTCACTCCTTTTAATCCTGTTGAATCAACATGGCTCTTGGAAAACATTTGCAGATGCAGATAGGAACTCAACCTACTCAACCCAGAGCAGCGGCTTTCAATTCCTTTATTTTGTAAAATCATTATGGTGTGGGGTTTCCTTCACCCACTGAGCATCTCTAGAACCAGCATTAAGAACTGTACAAAATCTTTATCCACTTGTGAAAGGGCTGCACATTTTCAAAGCATTCAACACCCTCACCCCTTCCTGATTGCAGTTTAGTAGAACTAATGGTAGAACATCAGCTTCACATGTAGGAAGGGCCAGGTTTTATGCAGCAGGTGGTGAGAGGGAAAGTAGGCATTGAGAGGCTAAATGAGGGATCCCCAACCCGTTTGTGGGTGCTTTTGAGAACACTGGCACCACCAAAGGGTTGTCATGAGGACTGGGCCCAATCATAAAATATTGGGAAATTCCCCAGCATCATCCAGTGATAAAGACAGGTGTTTCCATACAGGCGCTCCTGGCAGACAGAATAGTACCACTGGTACTCTTCTGAAACACCTACTGCTCCCAAAAGATGAAGGAAAGCCAGGATTGCTTCTCTCATTTGGGAGAGGAGAAGGTGGGTAACAATTGTGGGTGCCATATTGGAGATCGTTGAACTTGATAGACCAGTGACATACCTTGCTCTAAGGCAACCCCATATGCTCTTACACTAGTCTGAAGGAAAGGAGCTCTCATAGATATAGCCAGAAATATAGGAGTAGCAGTTGATGGGTCAGCTAAAAATAATGGAGGATGCTTCTGCAGAAATAGTGTTGGTCTAGTCTCTCAGCTAGACATGGAGACATGTCAGATACAGAGTTCAGACCCACAAAATAGAACAGACTTGGAGAGGAACAAAGGAGTAATATACTAATGTGGCTTTTTGTAGATTAAAAATAGTATAATTTATATGTTTCCACAACCAGGTGTGAGAAGTGTCTGAAAACAAGAGCATTAACTAAATACAGAAGTGAAGATATAGTTGAAAGATGAAGTGTGTTGGTTGAGGTCCAACAGATAGGCATATGCCTGGAAAACATATAACCACCTTTTATATTCTTTGTTATGATAAAAAGTAACAAGAACAAACTAACAACACTTTTCTATTTTTTACGAAGATATTAGAGTACAGATAAATTTGCATGGCGTTTGAAGTTATAAAGTAGTTAGTTAACCTAGAACGTAAGCCCTATCAGCTACTGTTGGAAGATAATTTTGAAGATGTAAATGAATTCATTTGGACTATCTTTTTGATGATGCTTCTTGACTGTAATCTGCTTACTTTTGGTCAGCCATTTTAATAGGCTCAGATAATAGCTGTCCTTTAACAATCTATATAAAAATCAATGAATGGTTATTACCATATTCTTGTAAGTTAGTCCATGTCAAAATTGCAAATAATTATGTTTTAATTTAAAAAAAGCTAGAGGCAAGGTTCTTTAGTAATGTACTTGTGTACTGTACTCAAAACGAACCGCTAATGTTGATGTGTCCCCTTTTGCCAAGAGATTAATGATCTCCTGTAGGAAAGCTAATTAGAAGTCTAAGGCTTCTGAGGAACACTCCTATATCTGAATCAGGCTTGACCAGAGTCAGGCACAACAGTGTGTTCATTTGTACTAACAGCTGACAGAAAAGAAAGTTTCAGGTTAGAATCAACAGCTCCACAAGGCCTGAAATAGCCACGAGGGAAAGTGGGTAGGTTCCCGTTTCTGGTGTAGAACATCAGAAGACGCACAGAGTTTTAATAATAATTTTACTAAACACATTTGTTTGAAAGAACTACAGGCGGAAGAGAAACACAGAAGCGACAGCTCACTGAGCATGCCAACCCATGCTTCCTGTCTCCTTTAACTGGTGAGCAAAAGCAGTGAGGTGACACCTTTTTAGGGGCTGTGCTTTGGAGGACCAGCTATTATGGGGTCTGGGCCGTATGGCTCCTAAACTCCATGGAAGCAGCACAAGGCTGGCATAAGGGGACTAGGGAACCTGGCTCTTCCCAACACACAGAAGATTCTAGCCTCAAAGGGTAGGGGAATTCTAAAATCTTCAGACTGTGAACTGTTGACCCCTTCTTACCCTAGGCACATACATACAAAATAATACTCCTGAGACAACTGCTGCAAAAAAAAGGGTAAGAATACACTAAAAACATACCAGGTGCCCAAATTAAAAGAGAGAGAAGAAACACAGGTGGGGACTCTTCCCTTCAGTGTTGAGTTCAGTCTTTTAAAAAGTCGCTCTACACAGCAACTCTTCCTGTCGTCTGGTCACAATAGGTAGAAGATGCTGCCACTTCCAGAATATCAATCACAGCCTGTGTCTCCACCCTAATAGGGAATGGCCTCAGCCTTCACAGTCACAAAAGGGAGTCATAATTTACAGTGAAACTTTCATTTATTTACAAAAACGGCTCTCTAAAGGATAAAATGCGATTTCCTTTTGGTCATGGTGCTGGGAGCCAATGCTCAGTTGAGGAATGCCACTTCTGGGATCTTCCCCTCCGCCTGGTGAAGAGAACAAAATAATTATCAAGGCCTTTGTCTTCATACTTGGGTCCAGGTATGTGCTTGATAACCTTTAATAAAATTTAATTAAAAAAAAATACTTGGGTCCAGGGAAGGAGAAGGCCAGCATGAACAGCTCTAAAAGAGAATCCAGGATTCTCCCACAACCATCCCTGAGCTTGGGCAGAATTGCAGGCTCCTAAGCCATACCCCAGTTCCCTCTGCTAGAGCGGAAGTTCATGGAATTATAATAGCACCCGTGAAGGACAAATGATTACGGGTCCCACCTTCAGTCCCATCACAAGGTCTGCTCTATCTCAGCCTTCTACAGGTTGACCAACTGTGATGTATAGAAAAGCAGAGCACTAACTGGTAACTGTGCCAGCAGGTCCCTCAACATCAAAGGACTCTTTAAGTTCTGTGTCAAGACTCATGCAGTGCTGAGGGGAAGACTTAGCAACCCAGGGCCACCCATCAACTTCCCATGGGGGTGGAAAATTCCTCAGTGACCCCAAATATGGCAACCTGTCCATGCAAATGGACAGTCAAGTGAGGTGTAGTGGTTTGCGCATCAGCCTGGGACCAGAGAGACCCAGGTTCAAGTTCCTGTTCAGACCTGATGCCCACTAGATGGGTTTGGGCCAGTCTCTCATTTAATCAAACCAACCACAGAGTTCTTGGGAAGATAAAATGGAGAACATACATGACCCTAAGCGCCTGGGAGGAAGCACAGGATTAAAAAAGAATAAAGGACAGATGCACAGAAAGCCATTCTTGGAGTTTTCCCGCAAAACATTATGCTTTAAGTCCATCCAACCTACAACTGTATTGTTTTGTTGCCATCTGTTAAGAAAGGCCAGTGGTCCCTGAAGTTTTATTTTTAAACTGCTTGGTTTGGGGCTTCGATAGCAGATAGAGCTTAAGGCTGGAAGTAGCAGTGAGACCATCTAGTGTGCACACTCTGCACTGTGTCCTCTGGCTCTGTATCCTGCCACATCAAAGGCAAATGTTGCATATGCAGCCTGGCATAACAGTGGTCCATAATCAGCTGTAGAGTGGCTGGAGGCCACATCTACTCACCTTGAGCTGGGTGAAAACATGGGCGGCATGAGCGTAGTCCCAATCGTTGTCCAAGAGGCACCTTGACAGAGAGAGGGAGAGATTGCGCATCAGTGAGACGGGTTCTGGCAGGGAGGGCACCCAAGCCCCATTTTACGGCATGCCACTCCCCACCACCCCCTGCAGTACTTACTTCTGAGACCACTCCAGGTTCATGCCAGACTGCAGGGAGAAATTTTGCAGCATTTCCTGCTGCTCCGCCGAGAGAGTGGGCACAGGGCTGGAAGAGGGTGTGGGTGCTGGCATGACAAAAGCCTTGCGGATTTCTTCATTGGTGGCCTTGCGGACAAACAGCTGGTCGTTAACAATGCATAGCCTGTGTGCACAAGAGAAAGACTCGGGATTACTACTGAGAGGGGGGCAAGTCGATGCACTGCTGGGACAGACATCAAAACTGGGTGGCTAGAATCCCCCCTCCCCGATACACATTCTGTTGGAGCCTGTATGTGGCATCTGCTGAAAGACTAGCAAACCATGGTAAGACCTGCCAGATCTCTCACTGTTTCCTGAAGCTTTTCCCTCAAGCACTGTAGGCTGCTTTACTGGGAAGAGAAGCTATTCAAAGAAACTCCCTTTCCCAGAGAGAAAAGGCCATGAAAATGGCTAAATGACAGTGTGGCTAAAGAAAAACTATAAAACATTAAAAATGCATTACGCCCATGTTTCAGAAGGAGGGATCAAACTTGGGGGGGTGGGCGGGGGGAGAGGAACACTCATACAGTGTTCCTTCTCAGTCTGCCTGTCTGTCATTCTGCACCCAAAGGTAATTGGAATGGTACAGGAAAATAAGGGGACAGTCCCAAACCCTAGCTTCAGGTCTGAGAAAGGAAGTTTTCTGTATATCAGTGGAGATTTGACTTCAGGCTTGTTGTACGATCCACTTATTCTTAACCAAAATCTCTGTGATCAACAGGTTATAAGTTTATAAAACAAAATGCACGCTCGGGATCTCATTTTTAGTTATCTGTTATTGTCCGTGAGCAATCTGGAGTCTGCCCTCTTGCTTAAGAACACAGAATCAAGCTGAATTCACCTAACCCAACATTATTTGCCAGAGTCCCAGCAACCAGCCTAGCAGGGTTTGTTGTTAAGCTGAATGAGTCCAATTACTGCATTTTGAAGGAACTTCAGGGCAGACTGAAAAGGACTGCATGGAATAGAGGACTCTCCCATGTGACTGTCAGGACATGAGCAAGTCAGACTCGCCCAGCTCTTGACAGTCACGGGGAACAATCCTCCTCTCTCTTCACTAACATTCCACCCCCCTCCCAATGCGCCACATGTTGATCTGCCTATGACCTAAAGCTTATTTGTTTACCCATTGTTGCCGGCTGGCACAGCGATGAACACACGAGTGAATGCCCGCAATGAATCCCGACACCTTCCATCCACTATAAGAGGAGGAAAAGAAAAAAAGGACAAAGATGAAGGAAGGGATCTGGCAGCGTGTGTGCATGTGCTGTCAATTTTGCACTGCAGGATGTGGGTGCAAAGGAGACACTGATGGCACACTCACCTTCCTTGAAGACCCCATTGAGCGTGAAACACAGTAGCGTGTTCTGCAAAGAGAAGGGATGGTTTCAAAGATGACAACTTGTGAAAACAACCCACGTAGGGCTTATACAGTAGGTTTGTCAGAACATCACCTGGCACCCACAGAAGCTTCAGAGGCAGGGCAGTGTGTTTGCACTATGTCGTTTCTGCCCCCACATTTCTATTGCCAGCCTGGATGCAAGGGCAGGTGGGAGGGCTGAACTGCCAGGAGGCTGCCTGCCCAGACCGTTATACATGTAAGCAAGTACTAGTAAGTAATAATTATTTTTTTTGTAACATGATCTTTTTTGGTAGTTGCTTTGAGCGCTTTTTAAAAAGCCGAAATTGTGCTATAACATACATTTATTCGATGTTAAAACATGTACACACAATTCTAGTACTCAGGTTTTCTGGTTACAGAATTTTACGTGCACCTGTTTGACCCAGTGCAGAAATGGAAGCTTATCTGGCTCCTCATCACCTACCAGTGGTACTAAGCAGCATGCCAAATTACTCCCCCACCCCACCCCAAGTATTTTCTCCCCCTGTATCTAACTGTTGACCTTGCCCGGTCCTTGGTGGACAGTCCCCATTCTGCCAACTCCTTTCTCACCGTTTGTGCACAGACATCTACCACAAAGGAGTTGATGTCATGTTGAGTCTTGGGCAGCTCACTGAGGAAGGCCACAACGTTCAGCCGTGTGTGCTTCAGAAGCCTAAAACGCATGGCTGGGGGAGGGGGGGGAGAGCAAGAAAGGAAGGCGTTATGGAATTGGCAATTTCTAGATTTGTTCTAAGATCACTCGACCATTCTACATCAAGGCTTGGAGACTGCTCTACTAAGATGCCTTAGTTGCTGTTCATGTAAAGTGGCTTTAAGCCATTCCTCAGTTAAGTTTTTCAAATTTTGATACTTTAAATACTACACACAGTGCTCCTGTTTGGCCTTAGCAAAGGGAAAAATTCATAACATGAGGCACATTAGAAACCTGAAAGTTTATAGGGAACATTTTGATGGAAACTTAAGAGGCACAGCAACAGTCCCATTGAACTTTATGAATGAAATATGACAAGTAAGACCATTCCCTATAGGAAACAAGAGGCATGCTGCTACACTATCAGTCTTTAGCATGAATTATAACACGGAAGCTGTTGTGGTAGATATGATAAACCCTCTAAATCTCATGCCTTCTAAGGATGTATATAATCCTGGTAAATAAATTACTGCTGGATAAGGAATAAAGAATAGAAAGAAAGCACGTGTTGATCTGGGTTTGTTTATATTCTATTTATATCCATATATCAGAATTTAACATTTTTAAGATCAAATGTTTTATATTTGTGGTCTTGAGGTCTAAAACCGCAAACCAGAAGGTACTCCTGTAGTTTGCCTGTCAGAAAAGGGTTTCAGGACACTGAACTTAAACCACATCAAGTACACAAGCTTCATTGTTCAAAGTTTTATATTATCTGAAGACAGTGTTTGATAATGAGAAATTATTCCAGCACAAGCCATGGTTGGGAAGGAACCAAAAGCTTTCCTTTAGTCATACACCAATTAAAGATATATTTGGAAGAAAAGAAACATGAAAAAGAATCATTCCCCCAAATTAATCTTCCCACTAATTAAAGAGTTGCAGACTGGCACTTAGTTAATATGTAAAGATGCTGGTCAGCAAAAAAAACCCCTCCAAACCATTGTTTAAGAAATAGCCTTACTTGTTATTGTACTGTTAAGGTACAGTAAGTAAGAGGCTCACAGTAGAAAATACAAAAAACATTATGATGTGTGTGTTTTAAAACTTTCCATAACTCAGGGAAGATAAAGAGTATATCATGAAGCCAGTAAATAAGGCAAATTGATCTTAGAGCACCATGTAGTCCAAACATGAATACTGGTCAGAGTGATCAATAGTCTGAGTTCACGCGCTTACTTGGCTGATTCCGCACACATTGGATAATGCACTTTCAATGCACTTTATCAATCGTTTGAAGTGGATTTTTTGTTCCACACATGAAAAAATCCATTCCAAATGATCTATAAAGAGGATTATCCAACGTCTGCGGAATCAGCCCTTGATGGCCTCAGTGAATCTACAGCTACTTTTTCCTGTCTGAATACCTTTGTTCTCCTTTGTGAACTATTAACATTGCAAAGCTTAGTCCAGGCAACACTCTCCAATTACAATATACTGTGTATTGCAATTTTTGGAAAAATGCTCAACAAAACCCTGTTGCTCCCCAGCCAATCTGGTCTGCCTTCTAGACCAATACCTCCAGGAGTCAAAGTAGTCCCCCCTCACACCACTGGCAGTGTGTGTCCACTACTCCCTATTGAGAAGGATTCCTATGCATCAACCTCAGAAGATCCAAGTGACCATAGACATGGATCTGTTGGGAGGGAGAGCTCACTGTGTGAATGAGGAAGCCTCCAGAAGTAGTGAACAACAGCATTAACTGGCTGAAAGCAAGGACAACTCAGCACTCCTTTGGTTCCAAGTCCAGCCACCATGTTGAAACAGACCTATCCATGGAGAAATCATCTTTGCAAAGACTGATGCAAATCAAATGAGGAAATCTGCATGGACAGTGAATCGGCGGGTGTCACTGACAAAGGAGCATTGTGGGGAGGGTATGGACTAAAGAGGGGACTCTCCAGCCTTGCTCCCTCTGCTTCAAAACAGTTCCATGCAACAGAGGTCCAGTTCTGCTATTCTTCAAGTCTCTCTGGAAAGGGTTCCCCTCCTGCTTCACTTCCCCACCTGAAGCCAGCCACAGTATAGAGCTCTTCAGCTGCTAATGCCTCTGCTAGGGAATTTAAGTACAAAAGCTGCTTGTGTTCCAGTCACCACAGCAGCAGCTTCCCCCTCTTTAGTGCACAGCAGAGAAGCCACCTGAATAGAGAAGCCATGTGCAATGCAGATATTGCCCTTCACACTGCACTGAAGGAGAAGGAGGTGTTCAGTTGAAACCAGGCCCTTCCAAGAGTCTGAGTCTGTGCCCAACCAATACCACACCCCCTTTTCACAGCCATTTATGACTGCTTACTGGGATCTTTAAGTTTCTTCACATTCCTGCTGTTCTTGAAGTATTCACCCAAACTGCTCCTGTTTGAGAGAGAAAATCCTATTAAGGGAGCTCAGAGCTTTAAAGCAACGTGAACAAGAGCAGAATGTTGTTTGCAGACATTTCCAAGAACCTCAGCATCTACCCTCTCCCCATTTTTTTTCTTAGCCTGTTTGAAAATGTGCAGAAAAGGTACAGTGTGCCCTTCCAATGATCCAAATGCTGGATTTGATTTTAGGTTTCCCAGGTTAAATCTTTGCCTGGCTCTGCAGCTAAAAGAAGGTAGGCATAACATATCACAGGGCTAGGACAAAAGATATGGAGGCAACCCTTCCCCCAAACCAACAATGATACACAGTATAACTGTAATGGATCAGCTTGGGAGATGACCTCCATTGTGGATAATGTGTTTTTTCTTCATGTTCTTCAATCTCTGCCCCACTGCATTATGTTGTTTTACTACGAATCTTTGCTGTTAGGCTCAAATGTTCCAGTATTTGGTAAACTGCGTGCTGATTGACTGAATAGCTTTGTTTTACTAAGAATCTTTGTTACTACATTCAATTTTTAAAAATTTTGTAGATAGTTTACTGAATAGTCCTATCATATTTGTAACCTGCCCTGAGTCCCAGTAAGAAAGGCAAACTATAAATGAAAATAAATTTATATACATTAACCCCATTTCACTTTTCCCAAAAATTTTAGGTAGGTTTACAGACCATCAATTCATGTGTACACAGTGCCATGCACTGCTGATGGATCTCTCCACAGCTAGAGGAAGCAGAAGGAATTGCACTCCTAGTTTCTTATACACACATGGAAGGACTTTGTGCATTTTGTTGCAGAAGCTGGATTATCCTTATTTTTTCTTAAAATTACAGAGTATACAGAGCCCACAGTGTGATGCCAAAACAGTTTACTACACAAACAGTGCAATCCTAAGGAGATTTACTCTAGTCTAAACTCAATGGGCTTAGACTGGAGTAACTCTTCTTAGGATTGCACTGTAAGTTAAGCCTGCTTCTCCCTCCCAATGCTAAAAAACAAAACTAGGAGTGTCATCTTACCGTGAAGGATTGTGCATTAGGACGGGAATGCTCAGCGAGCAGCAAGCTCCATCGTGGTAGGCATCCAATAACCCTTGCCGATCCCCAGAGTCATAGATAGTGTAGTATCTGTGAGGGAACGCAAGTGTTACTGAGACAAATAGGACATAAAACATACCTGTGTTTTAGATCTATTTCTCAATAAGGTAGTAAAGCCTACGACTGATCTGTATGACCTCAGATTGCAAGTGATGGCTCACACAACAGAATGCTTCCACATGGGGAAAAATGAACCCTGTGTATGAAGATCTAGCACACCAGGAAGAAGTTTGACCTGGTATCCTCCTTCCTCCAAAATATTATATACTAAGAGCCCTCCCCCCATGGATGTGTTCAACCACACAAGCTCCTCACCTATAAACTGAAGTGGTGCAGCTCAAAAAAGTTTAATAGTAACAGTGCGCTTATATACTGCTCTTCTAGACAGATTAGTGCTCCAGTCAGAGCAGTGAACGAAGTGTTATTGTTATTCCAACAATGCAGCTGAGGAGCTGGGGCTGAGAACAGTGGCTGACCCAAGGCCACCTGGAGAGTTCATGGAAGTAGTGGGATTTGAACCAGGAGAGTGCTGATTCACGACTCGACAACTTCACCACTACAACACTACAACTACAACAATAAATCTCAAATTCCAATGGAATGGTACAGAAAAGGAAAAGGAAAGATCGATCTCTGGATCTAATCATTCAAACTCTGCACCCTGGTAGGATAGTTTCATACAAATCACGTGTTGAAGAATGAGTACAAGACACACTCAAACCAGAAAGATGCTTGCAGAGCAAATACCTCCAGATAATTCAGAAAAGGTAGCCAAGTGAGGTACATCTAGGAAAAGGCAGAATACCCAAAGGCTTCTAGGCAGAGGAGAGACTTCCTTCCTGGACCTCAAATCAACTATTAGCCAGACACATGTGCTAGGTCTTCCTGATACAAATTGTATTGAGATATAGCTCTTTTTTTGTCTATCTTTAGTAAAAACTCAAGGTCCAAAGTCATTCCCCTTGACAACCTTCCTCTACAGTGGCAAAGGTTCACTCACAGCTCAGCAGCATAGTATGGGTTTGCAAGCTGAAGGTCCTTCAACGGACAGGAGGCCTGGCCTGAGACTATGGGCAGCTGCTGTCAGTCAGAGCAGATCCCACTGGACCAATGGAGCAAGAGGAATCCTCATGTGTCACATTTGCATACACAGAGGGAAGGGATGTGGTTTAGGGTAGTGGAGTGCAAGCTGTACATGCAGAATGCCCCAGGTCCAATCATTAGCATCTCCAGTTTAAATGGATCTCAGGGAGCAGGAGTTGGGAGAGACCTCTCTCTGCCAGGGAACCTAGAGAACCACAGGCAGTCAGAGGAAATGATGCTGAATCAGAAAGACCGATAGTACAAGTCATCTTTAAATTTTTAACTATGAGCCTGTGTGTGTGTGTGAGGGGGAGGGGGGCTTGCAATACTTTACAGCACCACATTACTCTACAAATACTATGAATGCATAGACTGAATACATACTGCTGCAGAAATCGTAGAATCAGCACCTTCAAGTCATCTGAAGGAAAATAGCTGCCCTGGAGGAGACAAAGAAACTACCTGTCGAATATGCTCTCATTCACAGCCTGTTAAACATTAATAAAGTAGTGTGGCAGCAGGGCTCTTGGCATGTGGCCACTCCTGCACCAAGCCACACAATGGAAAGCAAGGGTTCAAAAGGCTCCATAAACCAGCATCAAGTAGCCCTTCCCTCCTCCACCTTCTAGATGCTTCTGTACCTTGCATGGGGGCAGAGTAGTAGGTGTTTCTACATCAAAGGAGATGGGAGGGGGCAGTTCATGACCATCCTGTAGAGGGAAGAAACAGAGGACCAAGGTGACCATGTTGTCAAACATAACAAGATGAGCCAAGACCCCAGAAGCGGTCACGTAACTCACCAGCCTCAGCAGCTTTGGAAACCGTTCCCGGACAGCACTGTTGAAAGACGAACAAGAGTGAGTGAAGCAATTTTATGGGCCAGTGTGGCTGCCCCCCCCACCCCCCTCCCATCACCTGCTCTTGATGGCCCCCCTCTTCTGCCATCACCCTCTTTGTAACCCAGTCTGCCCCATTCCATCTACATTCCACATGGCCTCCACCCTCTTTGCCTGCTTGTAACTCCTGCAAACGCAGGGAAATTTTTGCCCTTTAAAATCAAGGATGGGAAAGCTCTCAATAAGAATCTCAAACTATTCTCAAAGAGTGTGGGGGCAAAAAATTATTACTTGGGCCCAAACAGACAGAAGCCCTTTACCCTCTACGTAACGGAGGCCATGCCATCTCTCAACTGCTGCAACCCCACCCCCAATATGAGTTCTGTGACAATACGAAATGATTTTATTCCACTTTTTTCGGTAAGTGTAGAGAAACACCCTATGAAGCTATGAAATGGTGGCATTACTCACCAGAATCTCTAATGAAAAACCCAACAAAAGGTGGTCAATTTGAATTGTTCTCGGGAAGCCTAAGAAACTTACATGCACAAGCATTTCAAACAACGCCCACAAAATTACATGCATGCAAAATCCAAGAGTGATTTGTATAGCTGCACATATAACTACATTAGAAGTGACCACTTTGGGCATCAGCTATGAAAGCAAGACAAGAAAAAGGAGTCACTTAGAAAGTCTGATCTTTAACATTAATTGTAAAAAGTTATCTGATGTTAAAGAGCCATATACCTCCTTTAGTTTCTATTTCCCCATATATTACAATTAGACTCGAATTGTTGCTTCAGGGGAAACAATAGGGGGTCAATGTTCCTTTAACAGAACATGCAGCTTTGGACTTTGTGGAAGTCTTTTAGTGTCATGATTACAATTTCATCTCCATAAGGAGTTCAAGGGCAGTGGTGACTGTTTGCTTCCAAGCATTTAGCATGTAACAGGTCTCTGCTTTGAATCAGGAAAGCAGAAAATGTAAATTTTAAATAAAGCCCTGCATTAAATTGTGTTTTTCCCCATGGTAGTTTTACACATGCACATGGGTATGAGTTGCAGAAGGCCACACCGCTGAAGGGCTCTGTTTGCTCTAACTACACTTACCTGAGCTCGTACTCACCCACAGCTCATTTACAGGAGAGGTGCTTCACAGAGACAAGAGGGCATGGGTGGGGAGAATAGGAAGTGGGGGGAGTGGACAAGGATTCCCACTGGTCGTGGAGATGCCTGAGCCAACATCCTGGTACCCAACTTAAAACAGCTTGGGGAGGGTTCCTGCATCAGCTCAAATCTAATTAATGATGACTGCAGAAGACAGTGGTGATTAAGAGGCAAGGGACACAAAAGACTGAAGGAAACAAAGAGGAAAGGCCTGGAAGCTCCGCCCTACTGATGCACAGCCTCATCCATTCTTGGTGTCACCCCTACCTCTCCCACCCCCTTGGAGAATACGGGTGCCTGGCCACACCAGCAAGACTCCAAGAGAAATGGCATTCTTCCACTTGTCACGAGCATGAAAAGGTTCTTCCTTGCAAAGAGCGCATCACATCAATCAGTGGCTGCTCCATCCCAGAGTCAGCACTGTCACTGCCCCCGTCATTGAGAAGCACAGAAATAGCATCAAGGCTGTCCAGGAACAAGCATGTAAGCGAGGTAGCTGTACCTTGTCCGCCAACCTCCCCAGCGGTGGGGGAAGGGCTTGTTTGGCCACTATGTGACTGTGCCTGTCTTAGGTTGTTCCTCCCACAAGGAATCTTACCCGTCTTTGGCTAACCAGCCATCTGCATGGGCCAAACACACCAGGGCTGCCCCATCATTTGGCAGCTTGCATTCAACTCCAATGAAAACACTTTGTGTGCCCTGGCACAACAGGGTACTTCTTGGCACTGCACGGGGGAGCTCTCATTATCAATGCAAAAAGCAAGGCTCATAGCAAGGTGATGTGGTGTGGCAGGCTTAAATGGGGTAGGGGTGGAAGCTGCAGGAGGTGGCTGATCAGAATGGAGAAGGCTGCGCGTCCTGAGGTCCTAGAGCCCAGAACCATAGAATCATAGAGTTGGAAGGGACTTCCAGAAGGAGATAAAAACAAAGTGAAGAGCAGGGAGTGGGTAGTGGAAGAGGCAAAAGATTCTTTGAAGATGAACTTGGGCAGAAGCAGTAAGACTGTGCAAGGAAGGGAAGAAAGATGGGAGGGAATATGGGAGATAACAGCTAAAGTTTGCTTTTTAATATAGGGGAGTGGGTGGTTAGGGGGTTGGGCAGTGCTCCAATCTAGCTGAAATAAAATAGTTGTCACAGGAATCACAATCAGGTCTCAGGAATGCAGAGAATTGGCCTTTGGCCAGACTTGGCCATGGCTGATGTAGATGGTGCTACACAGAGATTAAGTAAACCAACAAGGCAATACTAGCTGGGTAAAATCTCTTGATGAGGAGCCAGCACATCTTTGTTAGGCCCTATTTACCCAGTGGGCAAACACGGAGCCAAACAAATGCCAGTGGGACTGTTGGGGATGGGATGGAGGGGCGGCCCTGCTACAGTCAGCCAGGGCAGCCCCGGGACTGGCCCTCACCTGATGTAGGTGGACTGGTCCCGGAAGCTGTCGCACATTGGGTTGGTGTCCAGCCACAGTTCCTCAAGCTTTAATGCTTTCAACTTGTCCAGGTCACGTTCCGTCTTCAGCTGAAGGCAGCCAGAGGAGAAAAAACAGCACCGAGTCAGAAGAAAATTTTTTAAAACAGATGACTGGGCTGAGGAAAACGTGAGCATCTGGGTCTAACCTTGTTGCAGGACAGATTGAGGATTTTCAGATTGGGAGCCTTCTGGGGAAGTTCAGCCATATCATCCAGCCGAAAGAGCTTGTTGTCGCTCAAATTCAGAGAGAGAAGCTGCAAGGAAGCAGATGCAAGAAGTGAGCTGGCGGAGCAAGAGAATCTATTTCTTTTAAGCAAGCCACAGACCATCAGCACAAAAGCAAGTGAATTTAAAATGTTGTCGACTAGAACACAGTATCACAAAAAAATTGAATGTAGCAGTATTTATGCAAATTAGGCATAAAAGTTAACCCAAAGGTGGCTGAACAAAAAGCAAAAAAAAGGGACCTATCACTACATCAAGAGACTGACTTGAGATCCTGAAGTCCCTGGTTCAAAATTTCACTCCTGCCACAAACTTTCTAGGAAGCTTTAGGCAAAGCACTCTTTCAGCCTCTTTCCTACCTTCAGCAGGAAGATGGCTGCCCTAGAGAGGTGTTGTAAAGATTACAGTGATATATGAATGCTACATATTGTCCTAATATGCAACCTTGTTTTTAACATTTCCTTTATATTCCATTTCCCGCCATACATTGTGTAACCATAATCATAACTTCTTAATTTGACTTCACAAGGCATTACTGATAATACTTTTGCTCTGAAGGTGGAAAGAGCAGTAAGATCAAGACTGCTTCTTTGCTACGACTGAGTGTGTGGATGCACGAGAGAGAGAGAACATGAGAACAATGAGGACAGGAAGCTTCACAAAGACCACTACCATTCAGCTCAGACAATTCAGGAGATTTTGTTTTGGAAGCCGAGTCAAGTTTTGATAACCTAAAATCTGTATGTCTATACCAAACACCAATTTAGATATTTTTGCACAGGGTTCGGTGCCTCAGTTGACTCTTCTTTGCTGCCAATTTAATAAAAGGGCTCCTGTCCACATGAGAGCTCCGAACTGTTTTTGAGCCAGGAAAGCCAGCAGTTGGTTCTGAAGTACACAACATGTGCTGTAAGATTGGGCATATACTGGAAGGGCAGGATCCAAAGAAAACTGAAGTGGAGGGGGCAAGAACGGCTGACCTCAGGAATGTTCTCCTCAATGATGCGCAGCACAGTTAGCATGCAGGCTCGACGATTCAAAACCACATCAATGTTTTGTGCCACCAGATCTGAGGAATTTAAAAAGAAAAAATCTCATTTGCTTCCAGCAGGACTCCTTGGAAACCCCATGCCCTATTACTCATCATTCCTTAACCTGCAGCTGCAAGCATAATTTTGCAAGCTCTGCTGTACAAGCAACCCAGTTTTTGAGAACTATTAACACTGCAAGCTTACTGGTACTGATTTTGCTTTGCTTAAGTGAAGGCTGAAGCCAAACCACTCCCATTTTCAGAAGAAAAGCAGCCCTGGCTGTGAAGACAATAGACAGCTGGATCTATCTACCTGGATCTGTGCGAATGCTCTTTAGGTCCAAGGCCTGTTGCGAACCATCATATCTCTTACTCATACATTGCTGGGGGGAAAAACAAAGTCCAATAAGGATCACGCCTGTGCAAACAGGGAATGTGAAAGAAGTTTACTTTCCTTCCCCCTTCCCCAGTCTGAGTGGCTGAAGACCTCACCCAAGCGATTTTAAAAATATTGCACAATTCGTAAGAACTAAACAGATGGAAGAGTGCTAGAGCTTTCAAAATAACCTTATAGCCCTCACCTGAGACCTATTATGTCTAGGAGCCTCTCACCATTCTCCCAATCACAACTGGCCTTGCAGGCCTCAGACTTCCCCACCCCTTATTTCAACAGCCAGCCCACTTCCTGTAGCGGTCAAATGAACTCATGAAGCTGCTTTCTACCTACTGGTCCATTTAACCCAATACTGACTCTTTCATGTGACAGCAGCTCCCCAAGATCTGAGATAGAGAAAGGTCACCCCCCCAACACCTGGTATTACAGTACAGACTTCACTTGCACTAAAGGGCTGACACTGGCAACTAATTTGCATTGGACCACCTACTCTATTTGAATCTGCCCAATTGCTGTGATCATCAGAATGCCACCATTATCTGAAATAAGGTAGCTGGCCACACAAGAAGATTTTTATGTCTAAGCTGCCTTGAGAGGTGGAGAGAGCAGCATAAAAATTAAATACCTGAGACCCTTTAACTGGAGATACCAGAGCATGAACCCTGTCAACATTCTGAATTCAAAGCGTTCAGGTACTGTTTGCAGCCTTCCTTCCATTTAGTCTCTCAAAGAGTATATAATGTTCATCCTGTCACATCTCACATCTGATACAGAGTCCAAGGCATTCCTTGCCTGCCTCTTCCTATTGCTACAGGGATTGTACAGCCCTTCAATTTGCTCTTGGACACCACTGGTCTCAATTCTTCCTTGACATGATGCCAGAGGGCAGCAATAGAGTTCCAGACTCTCTTTTCCCATTTCTTAATTCAGACCAAAACAGGAACTGAAGGGCACATAATGCACACAGCAGTCTTGTTGAAGCTATACAACTCTGCGTCTGTTCAGTGCAACCTTGAGTCCCACCCCAAGCAAAAAAAAAGGTAAGCTGGTTACGTGTCACAAAAAAAATACTGGAGAAGTATGAGAGTTCAACAGACACGTCAGGATTTCAGATGCCCCAATAGAGGAAAATAAGCCGAGTCCAAGAAGTGGTTTGTATTTCTACATTCTCCCCACATTCACAGTCCAGAGAGAAGGGCTGTCCTCTGAAAGACTGGAGATATATTCCATCCCTACAGACCATTAGAGAGACATTCTCAAACAGAAAAGCAGCACACACAATCACCTCCTGGAGTATCTTGCAGGCTGGCAATTGGGCACAAAAGAGATGCCCCCAGCTGCTGTGGCATGTTCCACTCACCTTCAAATGTTCAATCTCTTCTTGTTTCAGTTCATGCTGGGTAGTTGGCGGTGGACTGCATGGATTTATGACTATCACCACCTGAAAAAGAGGCCAGTTGAAACCTAGAGGGGAAGGAGGGGAGTTTGCTGCAGGCCAAGACAGCAAAAGGTGCTTAGCTTAGCCTGTGGCAGGTACCTTGCCCTGGAGGTAAATGAGGGATCAATCTAGGTACAAATGGTCACATGCCCCCACTGTTGTGGAACAAGCCCTCCCTCATACTTCTCCTTCCTGTTACCCCTCAATCAGGGCTGGAGTGACCAACCTTGTAGCCCTCTGGGTCAGTGATTTTCCGGGACACCTGCCTGAGGGCATTGGCAACAAAGGGATCTTCAACATAAAACACAATTCGACTACTAGCATAGTGAACCTGTGAGAGGAAGAAACATGTCAACAGTCGTAACTCGTAGTTAGCAAATATAGAGTATGTATTTGTTTTGTTCATCCTCTTTGAACATGAAAGAACTGTCATACAGGATTATGAGCACACAGTGTCTGACACCTCTAAAATTGCACCACATGTGACCCCAATACCCCAACCTGGGTTGGAAAGGCTGTGGGAGTACCAGATCCTTTTTATATTGTTGGTAGCATTGCCCTGAGATGTTACAGTTCTGGGAGAAAATATTAATTCAGATAGAAAAATAGGATATAAGACTCCATTCAAAGTGTACAGTTTTATTGGAAATGTTTAATCATATAAATAAGATAAAATATGTTTACTGTCACTGCTATTATTCATAAATGTTGCTAAAAATAAACAGTGTTTTAAAAAAGAAGTAAAGGATGCTGAGTGTTCCAATTTTCACATTTCCTCAATGCCAACAGTTGCTGCTGATTCCACCCACCCCTGCACCTACCACTCCCATATCTTCAGGAGAACAACATATGCCTCACTAAGGTCCTTGGGAAATGCGTAGAATAAAAGTGCAAAAGATAAATAAAATGGATAGGTATTTCCTAGACTTTTGATAAGCGGCATACTGGTCCACATTTACAGAAATATTTATACTCACTCTTCCTACTGTACACAATGACGCAAGGTGGCTTACAAAATTGCACTAATCATGCACTGTCCATAACATCAAAAATATTCAAACACAGATAATGAACCCAAAACACTGCACCAGCAGCAGGAAAAAAAGACATTAGGCTGTACTGAGTGCCTCTATACAAATTTTTTTTACAATACCTCTGAAATCAGGCCAGCATAGCAACCCTCCTAAAAAAGGCTGTTCCAGAAGGCTGGAGCTACAGCCAAAAAGACTGCCTTCAAGCCACAACCAATTAAAATCAGAGAAACTCAACTGATAAATGTAGCTCTCAGAATAATGGACATTATGGCTGGAACCATAGTTTCCAGGTAATGGTGATGCTTCTGGGTGATTCTCTTGGATCTTTCACCTGTAGCAAACACTGCTTTAAAGAACCTTGGGGCTTCTTTACCCCCTACTCAGGATGATGTCACTAGCAATATATTGGCCTGGGGGGAATCAATGTTATATGAAACCTGATTCCAAGAGGCACAGATTGGAGGACTGCATATAACATGGTTCCTAGTACACTTCAGCTCTTCTCAGTACAGTAATTATTGTGTCAGATTGTCATGCTAAAGCAGCAAGGAAGATAGCTAGCCTCTGCCTCTCTTACCTCCATAGGATTGAAGGGAACACTGCATAGATTCTGAATGGCATTAAGCAACCATGCCTTTTCATACTTCCTTCCGTGGGGAATCTGAGTAGAAAACACACAAATGGATGAGGGCTAAATCTGTGACAGAGCAAAACGTCTAAAATACATAGTCCGAGGTTTATTACTGTATCAAAGGGTAAGAAAGGAACGCTTCTCTCTATGGCTCAGCTTAGGAGGCGGCAAGGAGGCAAGTTACTCTAACTCCCCCCATCCCTGGCTTTTAAAACTGTAAAGTTAGATGGAATTGGCCAAGCAGAGAACTCAAGCAGGCAGAAGGGCTGAATGTCCCAATTACACAGGATGTGTGCTAAAAAGCTGGTTATAGTGGCTTTTCTACCATTTACAGGAGGCAGCAGTTCCTTGGTTTTCTGAGATTTTTGCACCTCTTAACACTCAGCCAAAGGGAACTGCAAGAGCTATCCTATGAGGAACAACTGGTATGCTACTTTATTAGCAGAAGGCATGGGACTGAAAACTTTTTCCTTAAAAGATTTTCCTTAAAAGATTTTCCCAAGCATTCAAACAGGCCGGTATGCTCCCACAGAGAGGGCCTCCTCAGGGTGCCGTCGGTCAGACAATGTCGGCTGGTGACCCCCAGGGGGAGAGCCTTCTCTGTCGGGGCACCTGCCCTCTGGAATGAATTGCCCCCGGAGATACGTATGGTCCCTGACCTACATACCTTTCGCCGTGCCCTTAAGACGTTATTATTCCAACAAGCGGGGCTGGCCTAAATGTGTTTTAACTGAACTGTCCTGTTTTGAGTTAAATTATTTAATATGTTTATTTTATATTCTTAGTGTTTTATATTTGTATGTTTTACTTTTGCTGTACACCGCCCTGAGTCCTTCGGGAGATGGGCGGTATAAAAATTCAATTAAAGTAAAGTAAAGTAAAGTTAAATACAAAATTCTTTTGTTTTATGCATATTTGAGTTTCAAATAATTCTTGTAAGTAATCTGAGAATTAGCATGTTAAACATATAAGTTTCTCAGTTACCTCTGCATAGTAGAGTACAATAAATACCAGAGGCTTGCAAAAATCTGACATAGCAGTTGATGTATGAACTGCAGCTAAGGTAATTTCTACAAATCTTAGCTACAATTTTTCTCTCTCTCTCCCTGTTTTCTTATCCAATATCTCACCTTCTTGCCTCATTCTACTGGAACATTCCACTCTTTTTTAAAGGACTCTTTCCTGCTTTCCTAGCCCCTCCCTAAGTCTACTCCACTTTGTCTAGGGCTCTGCCCTGTTCTAGTGTCTGAGCAGTCAATGGCAGGCAGTGGCTCTTAGCAACAGCATAATAACCTCAGCCTAGAAGTAGAGCATTTTTGCTAGTGGCAGGGGCTCTGACTGCCCAACTCTTGCTTCCACACCCCTCCTTCCCAAAAGACTCACTGTGACTTTGAACCAGGACTTCTTGGGGGGATTGCCGATGGTGACACCTTGGTCTGTGGCACCCAGATTCCTTCGCACAGTGAGGTTTATACTGCTTAGGCCGCCCCGCTCTCGATCTTGTCTGTTTGGCCGCTGCCCATAAGGAGTGCTGAGAAGTAGAAAACTAGCTTTTAGCAAAGCAGGTCTGATATGACGTATCAAATAATGCTGAATTAAAATGTAGTAGACTCTCTAGCCTGGAGCTAATTTCCTTAAATCACAGAATGGTAATTCCAGATGGGTAGCTGTACTAAACGAGGTCACTTGGCACTGAACCCTTTTCTTCCCAAGTCACGTCCAATCGTTTGCTTTCTGAATTACTATTATGATTTACACTCCATGGATCCTTCATCCACCCAACGCAATTCTGGGGAGTGATTCACATGACCCAATTTCTTCACCATCAGGAACAAGGTACACACACCCATAGTTAAAAAGCTGTATCTGGTTAGGCAGGAAAGGCTCACTTCATTCCTAAAGCCCCAGGTTCTGAGCATTTAACTCACTGTGTGGGATGGCCTGTAAACCAAAGCATTAAGTAGCACAGGTCACAAACAGATGGTCACTTTTCACTTATTCACAAAAAACAATGCTTTGGCCTTATTTGCTTTTATCTTTTAACAGGCAAAGGCCTACGAAATGATCCAATCACCCTTTCAACAAAGCCAAAATGAACTTTTGGTGGGGGGGCTGTTTGATTTTTCTGAAAAATACATAAACCGTATTGTGCCAAAAATCATTTTTACTTTTTGTGTGGAGCAGACATGCTTCAGTTTTTTGAGAAACACAAAGAGATTGCTTTGTTTTCCAGAATAATTTGTCCGGTTTTCTACCAGGTAACCAGCACAACACATTCTGGGTTGCACATTAGGTTGTCAATGGTGAAAAGTGGGATCTTGAACTGACTAAAAAACTTCTACTGTTTTGCGAACACAATGATTCTGTCAAACAAATAACTGTTGTCCTTGTAAGACAGTTGGGAGAACTGAGGTGGAACAAATGTGATTTGTCCAGAGTGGAGCTGTAGATGCCCAAAAGAACAATTTACTCACTAGCGGGATCGTAGTGCATCATGAGGGTCACTCATGAGAACATCTCCATCCTCTTCCTCTACCCGGCTACGAGGACCAGAAATTGAATTGTTCCAGTTTCTCTGGTGGTGGTTCATCTCACTGTACATCTTCCCTCGGAAAGGGCCCCGACCTTTCCTCCGCCGTCCAGGGAAGCCCCTGTTGCCTCCTCCACCCACACGATCATCATGTTCTGTGTAAGAGTAACAAATTAAAAATTATACAAAGGATGCCAGAAAAAAATAGAACCATGACTGCGTTTAGCAAAATACCACAAATGACAAAAAATGGCAATATCCTTCGTTTTTTAAACTGACTTTACTATCTACAGCAAGCTCACACACTCCTCATAAAGAGAATCCTGAGTTCCTCCCATACCAATCAACCTGCTCACACCAAGATTTTCCACCACACTTCCCCCCCATCCAGTGCCCCCACATTCCCTTCCATTTCTCCAACAGCCAGGGCCTCTCTTCCAAGTTTTTTCACTGTCCTTTCAAACCTCCCCACATCATCATCTTCAAAACAAGAACATCCCAACAATATTATCCACACATATATTACCTAATGAATGCCCTTTTTCATCTTCCTCTCCAGTTAAATCCTTACTAGACCCGCACTCCCCAGAAAGACCCCCTTCTGCACTAGTTACTTCCCCCACATAAACCTCTTCCCTCTCAAGGTTTCCTACAGAGCTCATCGTTTCCCCTAGTTTGACCCATTCCCTTCCTACATCCACACCATAGCGACCTTCTGTCATCCCTTTTTATATCATCACTGTTCCCCACTCTCCAGAATGCACTTCTCATCAGCATCATCCCCACAGTAACTCCTTTCTCTTCTGCCTGAGAAACAAGGAGTGGAGGATTAAAGAAAAGGATGTTTCAGGACAGGATGGAGAAAGCTCCAGCTCTGCCAAATGTCAAGTCTCAGACCATTTGAGGTTACAAACTAGGATCATCTCCATCCCACCCTGAAACATCTCCCCCTCCCCCGGATACCAAATATCTCCCCCAATGAAGTGTTCTAGGGGACTCTGTGGAGAGAGCCACTGTAGTGTATGCTAAGCCACTAAGACGGAGGAAACCCAGATTCTAATCCACATGCAACCACTGAGCTCCTTGAGTGACTCTGAGCCAACTAAACCCTCTAATCCTGTGGCACATCATAGGGCTACAGTGAGAATGAAACATAGGAAAGGAAAACCACCTGGGGAAGGAATAAAGGAACTGCAATGTCAATGCACTGATCTGCAATACATTAAATACCCTTCTGAAAGGGAACAACACTCTTAAAAAAGTTGTCTGTCCGCCCCCCCCTCAACAGATCAATATATATATATTTATATGTTATGAATTTGCTCTGAGCCTGCTTGTAGGGAGAGCAGACTATAAATAAAACAAAAAACAAATACTTGCAGTCTTTATCTCTCCCTCTAAGAGTTTCCTTTACTTTTAAATCTCTGTCCCCTTTTATTTTCCTTTCTGCACCAATGGGAGTTGCACTTCTCTTTTTGTCACTCTCACAACCACATGCTATTCATTCATTTATTTATTTAGCAGTATTTACTGTACATCTTTTTCACAAAACACTCAAAGTGGTTCACCATTAAAAAATTTTAAACCAATAAACAATAAAATATAACAATATTCAGAAAAATAGTAATCAGTTTCCATAAAAGGTCCTCCTAAACATTTCTGTCGAACACATGCAGCTTCCTTTTTACTGAGTCAGATGATGGATCTATCAAGGTTAAGAGCCAGAGTAGCAGCAATTAAAGTGTTGGATTAAGACTTGAGAGAACTAGGTTTCTTTTTTTTAAAAAGTTTTTATTGGTGAGTACATAATTAATACACACATTCCCCATCTTACCTATGTTATATCAACCCCCACCCTTTCCCTCCCCCCTCCTTGTAGACTTCCAACAGCTTTCCAACCCTTAACTTATCTTATTACTTAACTTACTTTCAACTAAATTCTTCTAAATCATATATATATATCTTACTCTAAGCATTTTCAAATTCTTTTATATATACTTTATCAATTCCACTAATATATCCATTCTCTACATCACTATTTAAACTGTATATTTTTTAGTAAAATCTCCTTAATAATAATACTTGCTTAGATTAATCAATAACTAAATTTTCCAGTTACTGGTAAAGTTACTTCTTCATTCTGATTATAAAATCACATATTAATAGTTCTCAAACTGCCACAATCCTCCTTTCACATCCCATTTTTTTCTAAGTATTGTTTCAGTTTCCCCCAGTCTGCAATATATTCTCCTGGATCAAGATCTTTCAGTTTTCTTGTCATTTTGTCCATTTCTGCCACGTACAGCAATTTGTAAATCCACTCTTCTATAGTTGGTATTTCTTGCACTTTCCATTTCTGCGTATAAAAGTCTTGCTGCTGTGATCATATAGAATAACAATGTCCTGTGCTGCCTTGGAACATCTTCCATTCCCAAGCTCAGTAGCAACAATTCTGGGTTCTTATTTATTTGGGTTTGCAAAACCTCATTAATTACTTCAATTATATCTCCCCAGTATTGCTTAGCTACCTCACAAGTCCACCACATATGATATAATGATCCTTCATGCTTTTTACATTTCCAGCATTTATCTCACATGTTAGTGTTTCCTAGCACAATTTTCTTTGGTGTTAAATACTGAGAGAACTAGGTTTCAATCCCCACTCTGTCATGGATGCTTTGGTCAGTCACGTACTCGCAGCCTAACCTACCACACAGGGTTGTTTGTAGGGATAAAAAGGCAGAGACTTGAATTAGGTAAGCCACCATGGGTCCCCAAAGGGGAGAAAAGCAGGGTATGAATAAAATAAAATTTAAAAGATCAGTTTCGTGTACTCTGACTGGCAGCCGCTCTCCAAGGTCACAGTGGAGGCTTTTAACATGAGCTTCCAATGCAGGTTTGTTTGTTTTTTACTGTTTCAGATGGATAGCCATGTTGGTCTACAGTCAAAGAACAAGAGCTAGGTCTAAAGATTTTAAGGGGCTATTGGAACCGGATCTTGCTCTTTTTTTGACATTGGAACCGGATCTTGCTCTTTTTTTTGTTCATTTATGTTATCTATAGTATGCCTTTCTCACTGAGACTCAAGGCCAATCACCAAGCGTGAGCCAGTACTGTCAAGTTCAAGGACATTTCAGTAAGCAAGGCAACAGGGTCTACAGATGTAAATTTGTGGAAATATAAAACCAGCAGAATCCAATACAGAGTGGAATAAATGCTGAAACTAGAGTCTAAGTTATTCTAAGACCGGTACATTCAACAACAGAGAAACTACCCAGTAGGATCGTTCCCAAAGCAACAGATAGCAAGAGCAAGAGTCCAGTAGCAGCTATAAGACTAACTAAATTTGTGGAAGGGTATGAGCTTTCGTGAGCCGCAGCTCACTTCTTCAGACACCCCAAAAGTCCATACCCTACCATAAATTTTGTTAGTCTTATAGGTGCTACTGGACTCTTTTTCTAGTTCTACAGACAGACTAACGCGGCTCTGACAGAGAATAGTTTCTGCGCGCCAAGGAGTTGATCGATCAGTGAGCCACAGCCCCTTTACACATTAGGGGGGGCTCACACACAATAAAGCCCCCTCCCCCTATGGCACTTTCCCCTCTTCAGAGGCCCCCATAAGTCCCTCCCTTCCTCCTCGGGGTGTTCTTCCCACCAACTTCCCCACAGACAAGAGCCCCATTCTCCCCCCCCACAGAAACCTCCAGAAAGCCCCCCCCCACCCTCAGCCGCCCCCTCCACTTCACCGTCGGCCGCCGCTTCCTCCCGCCGCCCGTTCCCTCAGCCGCGCCACCTTCAGCGCTTCCCCACCCCTCCTCACCGCTGTATCCGCCTTTCCCTCCTTCCGCCATCGAGGGAGAGAGACGAGCATCGACCGCACGCGAAGAGAACCTCGCGGGGGCGGGAGAAGAACTGCAACCCCCCCGGCCCTCCTTCTTCCCCTCGCAACGCCTCTTTCCCAAGAGGCCCCGGGTCACCCACTGCGCATGAGCGAAACCGTCCGCGAGCACGAAACCGTCCGCGCGCGCGTCACGCGCCTTTGGCCCCTCCCCGCCACCGCTTTAACACGTGAGGAAGACCATAGAGTTAAAAAGTGCCTAGAGCAACATACTTCCTGTTAAAAAGTCGCACGGAAATAGAAAAAAAAATTAGCACATCTGAGACCGGTTGTTTACTATGAACTTCCGGAGAAAAGTGGAAGGCTCCATTTTTGGCCATCTTGAGGAAGGGGCTTTGCTGCTAGGCTCGGCATCTTATTTAATGAAATTTGTATTCCGGTCTCCCCGCAAGCGGGCTCAGAGCGGACCACAACTTTATAAAATATACAATAGGAAAACTTGGCAGCATAAGTATAAAACTCAGCCGTAACAATACCACATATAAAACGTAAAATATAAATCTTGTTCCTGTCATCATGGCCGTTGTTCCGTAGGGAAGAGAGGGCAGAAATAGCGTCGCCTTAACGTGTCCATGTTAAAAAGCCTACAGCGAAAATTCGGTAGGTATAGGTTACCGAGTGACCGGCTTAATCCTATTTCCCATGTCTTAAGAAGGGAGCTCTGACTCTCGAAAGCGTCCACCTTGAAAGTCTTGTTGGTCTCTAAGGCGCCACTGGACTCAAATTCTGCTGTTCTACTACAGACCAACATGGCTACCTCCCTAAAACCATCTGTTGGTCGGTGGAGAAAACTACAGAAGGCCAGAGCTGCACTCCAAACTCTCCCAAGGATTTAAAAAAATATTTTCCTAAAACGATAGGTTCCGCAGTTCAAGGCCTTCTGAAATAAATGCCTTCTATGAGGAAAGCCATCCCCTGAGCCAGTTTGATGTGGGGGTTAAGAGCGTGGGACTCTCATAATCTGGAGAACCGGGTTTGATTCCCCACTCCTCCGCTTGAAGTCAGCTGGGTGACCCTGGGTCAGTCAGTTTCTAGCTCTCTCTCAGCCCCCACCCACCTCACAGGGTGTTTTGTTGTGGGGATAATGGCATACTTTGTAAACTGCTCTGAGTGGGTGTTGTCATCCTGAAGGAAGGTAAATCTAATATTATAATGTCAAAGGGATGGGGACTAATTAGTTGCAGCTGCTCAATAGTCTGATAGGCACTGGAACTAGGGTTGTCAGCTCCAGATTGGGAAATTTCTAGAGATTTTGGGGGTGGAGCCTGGAGAGGAAGGGTTTGAGAGGAAGCCGCTATAATACCATAGAGTCCACCCTCCACAGCAGCTAATTTTTCCTGGGGAGCTGGTCTCTGTGGCCTGGAGATCAGTTGTAATGCGAGATCTCCAGCCACTGTCTGGAGGTTGGCAACATTAACTGGGACACAAAAAATACAGTTGTGCATATGCAAATGGATTAGCAATGTGTCCAGATACTGAAACTATGGAGCATTATTAAATTCTGCACGTGTTTACAGTGCCACAAGAGATCACGTAAGCCTGGGGCAAAGACTCCTACAAGTCTGAAGAAGGGAGCTCTCTTGAAAGCTCATACCCTGAAAATCTTGTTGGTCTCCAAGATGCCACTGGACTCATATCTTGCTGTTATACTGCAAACCAGCTACCCACCTAAAACTATCCTACATGGTTGTTTCCAAAATCTTTTTTTTAAAAAAAACCCTAAAAGCATAGTTTAGGAGGGTATACAATGTTATATCCCACTTCCTCTGTTGTAAAAGTTGCTACTGCACAAAGGTACTTTTGCTTTTTTGGAGTTGTCTTCTTGACACACAATTCACTGCTCCGTCCTCTCTCCACTCCCCTTAGACCCTAAGCAAAATTAGAACAAACAAATATACACCTGTTGCTGTGAAATCAACACCATCTCTTACTTATTTTCAAACTGTAGTAATCCTTTGAAACCACAAACGGTAAGAAAACCCTTCTTAAGCTGGACAGGGCAAGATTGCATACGAATTCTTTGGGGATGGAGGCTGCTAACGGGCAGGAGGGTATACTTAAGAGTCAGAGTAGATAGATCAGTGTTGTGACTCATAAGGGACCTTCATATGAAACTGCATGCTCTTTTCACTCTTTGGCCAATGCCTTGCTTTGCATACTCCAGTCTTCAGTAAAGAGATGGGGGGCAACTTGAAACAGGATGTTCTCGGTCTCTAGAAAAATACAATTAGCATCATAGCTTTTATCCTTTGGGACCAGGGAACCCTTTTTATGCTCCAAATCCCTCTCTTAAACATCAGTGGTCCTTGACAGACTGGTTTGATGTAGCAAATCTTCTGTTACTCTGTGGACAGAGAATGTAGTAGTAGAGCACCTGCTTTGCATGGAGGACACGGAATGAGTCCTAGTTAAAGAATCTCATGTACAAAGGAATAGGGAAAAGGAGTTTCTCTATAAATCATTCAAAGCTGTTGCTAATCAGACAAGAGCTACGTAGACTAATGGGCTGATTTTGTACAAGGTAGCTTATTTTTTCATATAGGGTTCAACATCAGAGGAAAGATACAAATATTTCAATGAAACAACACACAGGAGACAACAGGCAAATTGTTGGTTTTTTTATTAAATAAGTTTTTAATAGCTTTTGAGCACAGGCAAAAGCCTGTGGGTTGTTCTCCTCTTGATTGAGGATAAAGTATCATGACCACCAACACCCCTTCTCCCATCTGCTAGGTAGACAGATAACCATGCTGGCTCAAGAGATGAGAGCACACACGGGTGGGTTGGAAAAAGAATGCCGACGACGGAATGTTAAGGCCACTGCAACTGGAGAGGGGAGCAGGGGCCTATGGTGAGGGCAGGGTGACCCTTTGCTTCAAATAGATGTCAGCCTCCATAATCAGGCTGGGAGGGGAGTGAAATGTCCTCAGCATAAGCTATCAAAAAAAGAGGGCAGGATAATTTGGTTCTATTTATACATCAAACTATTAGAAAAAGTAGATGGGAGCGCAGGAAAAGTTTTGATAATTTTGGGGAAGGGGGAAAAGAATAGAACTGATAGCAAAGGCCTGAATTACTTCATTGCAAGAGGAGGCACTAGTGGATGAATCTGTTTATCAGAAAGCAATAAAGCAAATTTAAAGAACCCAGTATCTATGTGAGGCCAGAGTACCTTCCCTAAGCATCACCACAAAGGCAGGCAGGGACAATGAAGGCAAGCCCTGCTTACCTCCCACCCCGACCCTCCACGAAGGAAAGCTAGGGAGTACAGATGATACTCTGTCCAACACATCCAGACCCAGGATAAAGAACATTTCTCCTTCTGGGACAGCAATACAAAGGCAAGGTTGGGGGAGCAGAGGGCAATCGTGCCCCACACTGCAAAGAGCCAAATCTATTCCAAAGAGCTCTTTTTGGCCTATGCTAGGCAACTTTCCTTGAATGGAGGAGCCCCTCCCCAAGTTTACAGCAGCAAGAAATATTTAAATATGCTGAAGAAGGGAAGACTAAATATGCACAGGCCCTGTGCAGAAGGCACAGCCCAGGAGCAGCTTCCTTCCTCTACATATAGCAAGAAGATGTGCTGGATGTCGTATGGGGTTGAAGGTGCATTCCAACAACAAGAAGGGATGTGTGTGCATCTGTTAGCGCTTGAATCCCAGGTATTAGGGCAAATAGATAGTATACAGAAAGAGAAACAAGATGCTGGTCCCTCTACATGCCCCTGCTGGATCATGTCCCGTGGGGGGGAGGGAGGAGGTTGAGGCAGAGCCCTTCACAGCATAGTCCCAATGCTATTGCACTCCAATTAGAGTGGCCCCGCTCCGGGCCAAAAGTCACAAGTGAGGGTGGCCACCCGCCCCCCCCCCTTCAGTGCTAGACACACGGTGGGCACCTTGGCCACATGCCAGCTACCAGAAGAGCAAGTGGGAGAGTCCAGTGTCCCAACGTGGCTCTGACAAAAAAGGGAGTGGGGGCAGGCGACTCAGCTGCCACTGCCATCAGGCCAAGAACACCACAAAGATGATGAAGAAGACGATGAGGATGAGGAAGATCTTCACCATCAGCCAGCGGTTGGAAGTGACGGACTGGAAGTATTTCAGGATCTCCGTGTGTGCCGCCTCTACATTCAGCTGAGCATCTTCCACATTGGCGTCGATTCTGGAGGAGCGGAAAAGGAAGAAGCAGATGAAGGCTAAAGGTTCTCATTCGTTCTTTACAGCTCAGCCTCTCTCCTGCGGTCTCGTACCCTCCACATAAAAGTTCAGCAAAAGAGCCTGGGTCAGCAGATTGTGTTTTTGCTAGTACTTTTATCACCTTGACACGTCTGGCTAGACATTTGCGGCAATCGACTCAATTGGGAGATCAGCTCGTTTCTTTGCTGGGATGTTGCTGGCTTTTGAACTGTAAATATATCAGTAAGTTTTTCCTGGTCTCCTGTGCACTTTAAACAGGATGATTATCATTAGCTGCTTTGAACAAATTTGGAGGGGCAAGCTATACCCTTATTTATTTAAACCACTAAAACGGGGTCATTGTTAGCCCGTGCCAGTCTGAAACTCAAGTGACAAGGACAATGGCTTGGGTCCACTAGAGATTTCTATACTTGAAAGGGATTTCCACCTGCAGAAGAGGACTTCCCTATCTCCCACCCAAAGTGCCCCCTGAAATACAGCTTATGGAACACCACTCCCCCCACCCACCCCGATCAGCTCAGAGTAGGAACTGGAGGCCTGGAAAGGAGGACCAATCTGGAATTTTTCTTCTTCTTCTGTTAATAGAAATCCCTCTTCTGGATCTAAGCCATTACTTTGTCTTCCCTTTCCCTTGAGCACACCAGCTCTCGCTAAAAAGCCTGAAGCGGTTTTGCAAGTTTAAAACCAAACCATAATCCATAAAGCCAACACAGTCAACAGCAGCACAAAAGTAAACCTAAAAGGAACAGTGCAAAAGTTCAGCGGCCTCACGCGACATAAGGTTAAACAGTACTATAACAGCATCTATTAGACACCAAGCAAAAAGGTGATGTAACAATGATGTAACAAGGCAAAAGGGCAATAAAGGGATGGGTTCCTGTGGATCCATTTAGCTAACGATATTGCTTTCCCCCGATGCACAAAGCGGCAAACCCACTGAGTTATTGCTGAGAAACGTATACAAAACATTAACTATTATTCAATGAGGTTTAAAAAAACCCTTCTGATTCGTGCTGGCTGATTACTTGCAAAAGTAAAGAAACCAGCCTATGAGAACCAACTTCCACCCAAACCAGCTCCTCTTTGCAGGGAAAGATTATAACTCAGGGACAGAGGACACACGCACTATACATCACAAATCCCAGTCCCTGGGTTCGCCATTGCATGTGGCAAGGCCTAGGAACAGCTCTGCCTCTATTGCCTTTTAACAGTTGCTATAGTACAGCTGGGCAGCTAGCAAACTAGCTAGCGAAATCTTCAGAAACCTGAAAGCAAGAGCTCAAATCCCCATCGGGCAACCAGGAAAGAAGTGCCAGTTTGGTTGGCTACTGAAATAACAGAACCTGTAACATCAGAAGATGGTACAGAGGGCCATAATAAAACATCATATCAAGTGCTGTGCGAACAGAAGGCCCTGGATTCAAGCCCTGGCATTTCCTCTTTGGTAGTGGGAAAGATCTTGCTCTGTCTGTTTCTACCTGGAACTTATCAGAGGAACAATTCTCTCCACTGACCCTCACACACATACCTCTGGATGGTCTCCTCTTGCTCTTTGACCATGTGTGCCAACTGCTGAAATATGGAGCCGAGCTCGACAATAGTAGACTCAATGTTCTGCATAGTATCTGCTCGGCTCTGAATGTATGTGTCCTGCAAAGCGGGGGAGGGGGGAGAGAAGAAGAGTGAGGCCGGTATGCTTGCAGTTGAGGAACCTAAGAAACCACCCTACTTTTGCCTGTGGCCCTTCTTTGTTCCCAAAGTTAAAAAAACACCCTACATCATCCACAAGTCCAGCCGCCATCTCCTTTCCTATGGATCTATTCTATGCATTGCATGATTATGCAGAATCATTGGGGGTGTGTGTGGCCATATTGTGCAAAGTACATCTGCTTCACCACTGTCCACTTGAATATCTATAAAGTGGTCTCCCAACCCCTTTACTTGTCAACTGTGAAAAACTTTGGAGATTTTTTTTTTTAAGACACCACCATCTCTGTCACTCATTCTTACCCACTGGCTAGAGAAGGCATCAGAGTCATTTTATACAGAAAGACGCTTCCCAGCTTTGGTC
Source organism: Eublepharis macularius (assembly GCF_028583425.1). NCBI lineage: Eukaryota > Metazoa > Chordata > Lepidosauria > Squamata > Eublepharidae > Eublepharis > Eublepharis macularius. The sequence continues at coordinate 233,378,203 of NC_072790.1, read as the reverse complement.
TCAGTGTCACACTTCTAGTGTGATCAACAAACAAAACCCAGAGCAGGACTCTGCAGAGAGTGGCGAGTTCCATAAGGCTCCCACAAGATGGCATAGGTCAAGTGACATGGGCCTCAGTCAGCAAGACCACGGTTGGGAAAAGCAAAACCCACTTCTGCCCAGAAGACACTGGGGTTCATTGGGGCAAGAAGCTGGTTTGTAAACTGTTTGCGGAGCCTTGCCGTCAGGGTGGAAGATTCTGAAAAGGGGAGGGAGGGGACGGCTACTCTCCTCTCTGAGGTTCCCCCTCCTATCACTACACACACATCATGATGACAAGACCTTCAGCACCACCCCCACCCCAAGGTACCTGTTCATTAATGAGTTGCAACTGCTGGCTGGTCCGGTTGTCCATATCGATAGCTACGTCCCCTGAGCGTCGGGGTTCATCCTGAAGCACAGCGGCTCCACCTGCAAAACCAATCACCAGCATCAGTGCCTACACACTGAAGGCTGAATGCTAAGCTTCTCCCATTGCCTTCCCAAACTAATATGAGACAGCAACACCTGCTTCCAGCCCCTTTGGGGGGGGCCTTGGAAGATGCCAATTCACCTAGATTGCTGGCAGAGAGAGGCATGGCGGACACTGGCGTACGGGAAAACTGTTCTCGGCGAGTCTTCTGCTGTTTGAGATTCTGGGAAAGCAAACAAGGAGAGGTTAGAGCTGGCCAGCTCAGGCAGGCAGGCAGGCATTTGGACCGCAGAGGCAGACGGATGCCCACAGGGTCCAAACTTCTCCATCGTGCTCCCAAGTTAATGCAGCTGGGTCATTTCAAAGAGTGCCAACTGTTCAATTCAATGGATAACACCATGGCCCATTCCCTTAAACTTAAACAACATATGAAATTGCCTTATATTGATTCCAGCCAGGGATGTCTATCCCAGTCCTGTCTTCATTGAGAGGCAGTTGCTTTCTGGTGTCTCAGCAGAAAAGATCCTGCTACCAGAGAAACTTAACTGGAGATGCCAGGGACTGAACATGAGAGCTTCTGTGCGCAAAGCAGCTGTTCAACTGTTCTATTTTATTTACTGATATCTACAGTCTGCCTTTCTTGCTGTGACTCAGGGTGGATTACACAGTGTAAGTCAATACTATCAATGTTCAATAAATAATACAACAGGGTAAAGATTGCAGAAATTTGAACACCAGCAGAAATCTGAAAACAATGCTGAGACAAAACATCAGCAAACTGACATATATTAATCAATGAAGAAATATCCAATGGGAGCATACTTACAGCAACATGCAGTGCACAGTAGTATAGTCTACAGTCCCTATCCCTTTACCAACACACCTCTCTGAACTATTTCCTTACAGCACAGTCCTATTACCTGTATTTAAAAAACCCTCCTGAATAAATCAGTTTTATGTAGTTTGTGGAAAGCCAGGAGAGTGAGAGTTTTCCTGGCCTCTTCAGGCAGGCCCTTCCAAAATGTGGGGTGATCACAGATAATGTATGTGTAAAGACAGCTGCTGATGTTGTCCTTTTGCAGGGTAGCACCTGCACAAGGCCCTGTTCAGATGAATGAAGCTGCTGTGGTGGGGCATAGGGAGAGAGGCGGTCCTTAGATATGAGGGACCAAGGCCAAGAAGGGCTATGTGACAGACAAAACCTTGATTTGAGGCCATGCAAGACTCCCTCCCCTGCCCCTGCCCCTACTTAGCACTATGGGCTAGTCACAAAGCTGCCAACCAATTCTGGCCAACTTGCTCTCATAAAACTTTAAAGTTAAGCTCTGCTTTGCCTCCACCTTCCTTCAAAACTGAAACAAGGGGGATAAGGAAACAGGCAATGCAAACCAAAAGCAGGAAACATTCTCCGGATTCTGCTTCCCTTTGATTTCAGTGGAAGTCAAGAACTACCAAGCAGCCAGTTCTTTGTCTGGGAAGGCTCACGGGGAGAAAGCTGGAGAGTGGGTATTCATGAGCGCCTCTTACCTCCGTCCGCACTTCCAGGACAGACTTGAAATCGTTGGACATGGAGGCTAGCTTGGACTGGAAAAGAAGGAAGAGGTGAGATTGTGAGTGAGCCAGTCAGACTCTCCTGCTGGTCTCTATCAGAGAAGGCGTCCCAACACCTTCACCCTGTCACTGCAGCCTCTCACATGAACACATAAAATCGCCTTTTTATGAGTCAGACCATTATCTAGTATTCTTTAATTCATTTATATCCCACTTCTTTCTTCCCCAATGGAGACCAAAGTGGCTTACAGCAGTGTCCCTTTCTCCATTCTGTCCTCACAACAACCCTGCCAGATCGGTTAAGCTTTAAGAAGACACACAACTCCTTTCTGGTTTGCTCTAAGACTCCTGTCCTCCCACCCTGGGACTTGTCAAAACTGGGATTGGAGGCAGATCCAATGACTATCCTCAAGATCTAAGCAACAGCAAATAAAGCAGGGAGGGCCCTGTATTGCCTGGGAAGATGCCTGCCCCCACCCCACTCCAAATCCCTGAATTTCCTCCAGCCTGACCTGCAGTGACACCACCACGGTGTTTGAGTGGGTTTGCACGTGCCGCCCACTCTGGCTGCCTTTGGCCTTCACAAACTCTTGCAGCTGTGCAATCTGCTTATTCAAGCTGTTGATGTCCTGTGGGAAGAAAGAAACCATGTGAAGATGGTGACCTGGAGGAACTCAACACAAAGACCTTTAAGAGAACACATACCACGTGACTGCTCTAACACGCTCATCACGGTTTTCCTGGGGATTTGTAGCTTGCTTTGGTTACAGCAGGAGAAAGGAAGGAAAGTTTTGGAGGAGTGGGACAGTTTTCTGGCAGTTCTGCTTGCAGCCCCAGAGTGATTCTCTCACCTGTTTGATGATGTAGGTCAGCTCCTCGATCTCTACCGCCTTGTCATCAAACAGCGATTTCCGCTTGGCCACTGAAAGCACAGAGTTAAAGCTCTGACAATGAAGCCTTCCTTAACCCTTGACAAAGCCCTGCCTTTTCTCTAATTCCAGCTTTTATATTAAAGCTAGAGAAACTCTGCAAGGGTTGATACACTTGGTTGGAGAGGGTGGGGGGGGACTACTGTGACCTGAAACACTTCTGATTTTAAAACATCCGACAGAGCCAGCAGCCATCACCCATCTCAAAAGGAAACGCTCATAGATCACATTGGTAGAAACTGGAGAAGGGGGCATCAGAAAGGCAGCTCTGCTCCCCGTCTCTGTCCCTAGACTCATTCTAACTGCTCTTGCCCCACGCTCACATTCACATCTGCAGCAAGACTGGAGCCAGCCTTCCATCTCGGATGGGGCAGCTCTTAAACAGAGCTTCAAAAGAAAACAGTGATTTCCTCATAGCTAAGGGTAACATTTAGAGCTGTTGCCAAGCAAAGCGTCTACGAATTGTTGTAGTGCTAGAAACAAGCACACTGAATAAAAGAGGGTGTTTTTTTTAACAATCAGAAAACTTTATCCATAATGAACCCCTTCCTGAAGTTCTTATTCCCTGTAAGCATGCTCGCAAATGAAGTCGATATATCATAGGAGCTACAGGAGGAAGATTCCCAAGATTACTCAACTCGAGCAATAGTGATCTTGAATAATACTTGTTAAGTCAGGGGGAACTTCGGATAGGAAGTTTGGTGAGTTGCATTTCGAGCAATTCTACCTTGTTTATCCGGAAGGAAGACTAGGCTGTTTTCCAGGAGTGTCACCAAAAAAAACCAGGAGGCTCCTTTAAATTTGCGTATCAGTCTCAGGTATGGTACAGTAATAAAAAAAACCCCTTTGTGAATAACGATGGGTATATTATGTTCAGGACTGACTTCCTTTCACCAGAACTTTGGATGGTGTTCCAGCTGCCCTTGGGTTAGATCTCAGGGACCTGTTCAGCTAATGGTGTGCTTTCCTCTTGCACAAGTAACCTTCTTCCTGGCAGAAGAGGTTCTTCTTGTGCATTATAAGCTTACTGTATCAGGGGAAAGCACTTCTGTTAACAGAACAGTTCCATGAGATCCAACCCACTTTCTTTCTTTTTTTAAACAAGCGCATGCTTCGCACGGAGAAAACCCTAGAGCTTCAAATCTTGACATTTCCAGTTCTCTCTTGGGAAAAGACCTTCGATGGCCAAAACCGTGAGAGAGCCGCTGCCCCATCGGAGGAGGCAGGACTGCGCTAGATTTTATATGTCTATAAATGGAAGTTGTTGCATCAGCAATTTAAAAAGGCTCCTTCACAAAAGACTTTTAAGTGAGGAAAACAAACATTTCAGGTAGGGTGGAGCACCTGCACGTCCCTGGGGCCTCAGTCCACAAACAGCGCCTAGGTACCCTGCTCATGCTAACATCCCTCCCCCCACCCCGCCCCTGATCTTCATCAAGCAAGACTGAAGGACAGCCAAGAAACACATGACGCTGCCTTATACTGCATCAGACCATCGGTCCATCGAGGTCAGTACTGTCTACTCAAGACTGGCAGCTGCTCTCCAGGGTCTCAGGCAGTGGTCTTTCACATCACTGGTCCTTTCAACTGGAGATACTGGGGATCGAACCTGGGACCTTCTGCATGCCTAGCAAGTGTGCTACCACTAAGCCACGCCCACCTCCCCCCAGCAATGCTGGTTTGTCCAGTGGGACTCCTTGTTCTCTTCTGCCTCATCCCACTCTCCCCAGATACTCACAGATCGTTAACTTCTCCAGCTTGGCAAAAGTGTTGCTAAGGTCCTTCCCAATGCGCCTGAGAAGCACAAGCATTTGCAAGTTAACCAAAACAGCAGGACTCACAACCTTTACAAAAGTCTTGTTAGTTTCCCCATTTTTAAAAAAAAATAAAATTCAGAACTGCCAATACTCTGAATTAAAAAAAAAAAAGAATACGTCACAAGCAAAGCCAAGTTCTCTTACTTTCAGAAGATAGGTAAATCAAGAAACGCAAACATTTATTCTTCTTCTGCCAATGTTGGGAAGAGATGAAAAGCTTTGATGAATGCCCCCACCCCCAATTCTACTTGCTGAACCATCACATTCTAAATTAGGGTGGGAGTGGCAAGGAAGGGATTTTAATTCCATCTTCCCTTGTTGGGGTGAACAATGCAAGCCTCAGATTCTGGATTACAGAATATAGAATTTCGTAAGTGCAGAACTCCAACAGCACAGATCATCATGATGACAGAAGTTCAGATTTGAAGGGGGGGGTCAGGTATGGTAGACCTCGGCATCAGCAGGATTGCTGAGAGCCATCAGAGTGCCCCAGACAGAGACCTTCTGCCCAACCTGATCAGGTCTAAGCCAGACATTGTATGAAGCGTACTGCATTAGTCGTCCAGTTCAGAGGCCACCGGGGTGACCCACTTCACCGACTGTAACAGTCAAACTTTGCCAGGCCGTGGACCTGGCACAGGAAGAAGCTAGACAGCTGTCGCAGCATACCACCCCCTCTCCAAAAAACCCCCATCCCATCTCTTAGAGTCACCCCTGTTGGACCATATCTGCAGAGCAAAACTCACTTGGCCATGACGGTGAATTCGCTTCTTTGCCGTACAGCATTTAATGTTGGTTTGTTCAGCTGAAGCCCATTCTGAAAAGACCGACAGGGATTAACTGTTACCACATTGATCACCCAAAAGCACAAGGTAGTTTCAGAGGGCAGCTGTGTTGGTCTGCAACAGAATAGCACAATTCGAGTCCAGTGACACCTCAAGGACCAACAAGATTTTCAGGGTATAAGCTTTCGAGAGTCAAAACTCCCTTCAGCAGCCGGCATTTTGCCTGGGGAACAATCAGCCTTAAATATGACTGTCTTTGCTTGGATCCTACCCGTATCGTACCATTCTACTGAGCAAAGCTGGAAATCTTCCTCCACCTTGAGAGGCTCTTCCTCCAATGAAAGAACCACTTAAATTGGAAAAAAGGCTCCTTGGAGAAAGGCTGTGTTTTTACCCTCTCTCTCAGCCAAAACTCATGCAACTGTTTTGCTCCTCGCAGTATCTTCTCAGAATGCCTCCAGCTGGCTCACTAGCCTTTTCAGCCACAGCTCTGGTCTCATGGGACAGTCTCCCAACAGAAATCACACCTCTGACACATGAAGCTACCTTCTATTAAGCTGGTAGGCCTGTGGCACAGCGGCAGAGCATCTGCTTTGCACACAGAAGGTCCCAGGTTCAATCCCCAGCATCAGCAGTTAAAAGGATCAGGTGATGCCAAAGGCCTTTAACCTGAGATCCTGGAGAGCCACTGCCAGTCCAAGTAGATGAGGCTTACTGGGAAGGCAGCTTCATGTGTGTTTGCTGAGAGTTAGACCAATGGTCAATCCAGATCAGCCTTGTCCGCTCTAAGAACAACAACATTCGATTTATATACCACCCTTCAGAACAACTTAATGTCCACTCAGAGTGGTTTACAAAGTGTGTTATCGTTATCCTCACGACAATCACCCTGTGGTGTGGGTCGGGCTGAGAGAGCTCTGACCGCCCCAACGTCACCCAGCTGGCTTCAAGCAGAGGAATGGAGAATCAAACCTTGTTCTCCAGATTAAAGTCCTGCCGCTCTTAACCACTACACCAAACTGGCTCTGTCAGGTAGCAGCTCTCCAGGGTCTCGAGCGGAGGTTTTTCACATCATCCGCTATTGAAAATGCTGAGGGTTGAACATGGGACCTTCTGCATGCAAAGCAGAGACTCGAATGCTAAGCTATGGCTCCTCCCCATAGTGTAGAACAAATCTCCACCGCCAACCTTCCAGAAAGCATGCAGGGCTATTTTATTCAAGAAGGCTTTCTGTTATTGGCAGTTAGCAGGAATGTCCATTTATGAGCGGGCTTTAATTGTTCATTATAGTTTATGATACAATAACAAAAAAATCGATTTCTGCCAATTGTCTTGGATCCTCTTTTTTGGAGGTGAAAGGCAGGAAACCAGCTCCCGAAGCAACTCATAGTGACCAAAATCTAAGACAAACATTAGCTGCAACTCAGTGCAAAATGATCCTCGGAAAAGACGGTCCCCAGAATAGGCGGAGTCCAGGGGCAATGTCACACTGAGGTCAGCTAGTAATAAAAGACAGGGGCTCTCAGCTAGAACTGGATCCAGGCCTGAAGGAGGAAGGTCTGGCTGCTGCCCCTTCCCTTCCTCCGCTGGTCTAAGCAATGGCAGTCAGAGCTAAATCCAGGCATGATGGGAGAGTGCTGACCTGACCGAATTCATTAAAGCACCCTGGCTATGGCCCTCCGGAGACTCAGACTGGAAGCCTCTCCCAGCCCTGTTTTACAAGAGCCTTTTAAATGGAGACGGCAAAAACGGCACCTGCGGCTTTCTGCGTGCAAAGCCTCTGCTCTACCAGTGAAGCCTTAGCCCCTGTGCCCCAGTCAATATCCAAATACAAAAAAACATTTCCTTATTCCTTTTGCACCCCTAGCATTCCTTGGACAACATTAGGATGAATACCTTTACAAAGTGGAATACAGGACAGGGCGCACGTCAGAGCTTGGAGCAACCAAACAGCTGATGCTGTGCGCTATCACAAAAGGCTGCATGGGCCAGGGCAACGGTGCTCCGCGCAGGTTGC